>NC_142502.1:143305000-143637500 GCF_057876585.1 Rhinolophus sinicus | reverse complement strand
GAGATCTTCCCTAAAATGGGTGTAATCATTATGCCTACCTCAAATTACTGTTGTAAGGATTAAATGGAATAATATATGTAAAGTGCTAGGCCAGTACTAATTCAATTCATTCCAACTGTTGTCATTATTGCAAAGAAAAGGTCCTGTGCCCTCTGCTGAGAGGGCAGCAGTGGTTCTAACTCTGTATGCCCTCACCACACATCCCCTAGCGTTTCCCTTGCATCACACAAAGCCTACTCTTCTGATTGCCTGAACCATTACAATTACAATCTCACTTGATGAGCACAAGACACACTAATCTAATGCTGCTTTGCTCATTAATTAATTAGGTCCTTCTTCCAATAGGATTGCAAAGTCTTTCTGGGTAAATGTCATGAGTTTTGCCTCTGCTGGACCACTTCCTCCCTGCATGGCTCCTTCCCTCTCCCGTATCTCTTCCCTCTGTGCCCTTCATATCACTGGACATACAACACTTACCATAATGTACTGTAATGGTCTGGTTTCATGTCCGTTCTCACTGAACTGCCGCCTCTTTATGAGTAAAGACTGTCTTGTGGAGCAGCTGTGTCTTCAACGCCTAACATGATGCTCATAACATTGCAGATGGGGAATAAATGTTTGTTGAGTGAAAATGTAAATAAAGTACTATTATTGCAAGAGACATATTTCTTCGGATATTCTTACAGGTGGCTTACGTATATCCTGATGCCTTGGTCAGGGGTCATGTGAGAATCCAGAATCCATAGGAGGTTCAACCTGTGGCTGTAGTCTCTCTCTCTCTCTCTCTCTCTCTCTCTCTCTCTCTCTCTCTCTCTCTCTCCATCTACCCAGTTCTTTTCCTTCCTTCCTTTCTTCCTTCCTTCCTTCCTTCCTTCCTTCCTTCCTTCCTTCCTTCCTTCCTTCCTTCCTTCCTTCCTTCCTTTTCTGTCTGTGCGTGTTGTCACTTTTCCAGAGAGCTGAGATGTTTCTGTAGAAGGCACACATGACTTGATAGAAGGTACAGGTATAGGCTCTGGCCTGGAGCTCCACATCTGTCTCGTATCACAAATGCCTAAGGGCTCTTTCCTATGTATAGACTGTCCAACAAGATGGAGACCACCAGACCTTGCAGTCTGGCTAGGCTGGGGGAAAAGAGTTGTCATTGTCCAAGGCCATTTGCAAACCAAGTGATAAATTCTAGGCCTGGCAAAGTTGGAAAGCCCAGTGATCCTCTGGGACATAGGGACATTCTTTTGTAACATGTTACAAAATGTTACAAAGCCCTTTATGTGAAAGGGCTTTGTTCCTTTGTTCTCAAACTGATAACCTGGCATGCCTTGATTTTCTTTCCAAAGCAAATGGAACTTCAGTCATTTCTTCCTATTGCATAAAATGTGTGCCCAGTCCCACATCTTGAATTGTCATCAGATTTTCCTGTAAAATGGTGCCCCTGCTCTGTTCTCCAAAGTTACCTTGAGCTTTCTTAGGATGCTCAAATGAGATATTATGAATGAAGGCACTATTCCAGTTATGGATATACTTCCCCACTGTCAAAGGACTAGTGCAAGTAACACATAAATCAGAATGAGTACATAGAGCCACGTCTTCCCCACGCCTGCCATTGGCTAGTAGGAGTGAAGCTATCCAAGGAGTGTTTATAATAGGTAGCTCAGGTTTATGTATACTGCAGCACCTTTGCTCATTTAACTCTTTTGCTCCCTCTCACAGGCACCAGCAGGGCCTCCACTAGACCCGGTGACATTTCTCGGTCTTCTTTACTTACTATAGCCCCACATCTGGAGCCAAATCCTTGGGAAATCATCCCCTTCTCCCCTAACCTTATCAACAATGAATACATGTTAAAATGCATGTACTTGGCATATACAAACTTACAGATCTGTCTAGCATGGAGACCAGGGCGCCGTTTGATCCAGACCTCACATTTACTTGGGACATCAGATTTTTACTTTTGCCATTATCTTCAAATGGCTATGTACTGTCATTTGTTCATGTAGTGTCACAGAGAGCCACAGACAGGATTGAAAACAATTATACAAATTGAAACTGCATTCCTGTTACTGCGTCACACTGCCTTTAGGGCACCATGTATTAATGCATATATTTTAAAAAAATCTTATAATTATCTTCTGAATAGTACCATTATATTGCATTTTTTGGTAAAAGTATTAATTTGTTCAATGTAAACCTTTAAAAACTGGCTAGAATTCGTTCTAACCCTGTTTTGACATATCTTTGCTACATGTGCTATCTCAAAGGAATAAGAAAAAGAAAAAGGGGTGGCCGCATCCTCTCTCACACTGAAAGTCCTGGCATAGTTAAGACTCCAGGTCCCTCAGGCCGTGACGGGGACTTTTGAGGGATCCTGTGCTTTGTTTTTGAAGGTGTCAGCATTGCAGACCTGACCACAGAGGTCCTCCTGAGTACAACGGAGGCCCGCTGGGAGTCACGACACCTGGTCCTGTTTCTCCTTTCTATTTTGTCCCATTCCTACACCCCCACTCAGGACTTGTGGAAAGCAGACGGCTAAATGTTTTAAATAAGTAACTTGAAGAAGCATGTGCTATTGAGCCATCCTGATTTAAAGAGGAAAAATAAAGACAATTCTGTGGATTCTAAAAGCAAACGGTGGACTAGGATATAGGGAATTAGGCACTAAATTTCTATTAATTCATAAAAACTAAAATAGAATCCATTAAGGGTGGTGGGGTATTGGTGCGAAAGGAGATATAAATTATCCACAATCGTGCTTGAAATGCAAAACCCGATCATGTTTGGCATCAGGCCAGCTGCCATTAAAGTAATTATTTTTAATCATCAGTACTTGGTGACATGAATACTCATATTTGTTGATTTACTGGGAAAAGCACTTTATGTTGTAAATAAAAAGGATGGGAAAATATACAGTAGGATTTTAGAACAAATAATAATGATTATTCTTGCATTTTCAGCATCTTTCCTTTTACAAAGCCATTTTTTTTCTTTTTTTTTTTTTTTTGAAAGCCTGTTTCCATGTGGCTCAGACACAGGCCTGGTGTAAATGTTAGTGGAAGCAGGTGTGAGCTTATTTTTATATCCTATTTTTTAATGGGATAGTTGTTTCTACTCTTAAATAAGGATTGGGGAAGAGAGGATTTCTGGTGATTCCTTTAATGGTAACCAAAGGAGACGTAGAAAATGGCTATTAAAATGCACCCTAAGAATTGCCATGAGCACCCTCAGAAACCTTGGGACAAATAATTACTTTTCTCCTACTTCGGTTTGCCAGCTTCTGCTGGGATTTGAAAGGTGAATCATACTCACCAGAGGGCCATCCCAGGCAGGGCAATGACACACGCAAAGGACTCTAGGAAACAGCCCCGTGTGTGTAGGAGAGACAGACGTGTGGAGTGGAAGGAGATAAGGCTTTAAAGGCAGGCTCAGGAGTATGGATGACCTTTCGCCCTGTCCAGGGGGGTGACGGTCATCTCCTAAATCAGTGGTGTGCAAACATAAGTACATTTTCCCCCAATCACCTCAACTTGCTTGAAAATGCAGATTTCTAGGTCTTACCAGCTCCCCTTCCCCCAAAGACTCAGATTCCAGTGTCCCAGGGCTGTGCCCAGAAGGCTGCATTTTAACCAGCACCATCTTTTACCACCTCTGCCTACCCCTGCACTGTCTTTGAGGCTGACCGTCTGGTCTCCCTTTGAGTGGCCCAGCTATAGGCAATCAGGAACCCCTGAAGGATTTTTAACAGAGCAACGGTTGCTTTGTTGGCGATCTGGAAATGGACTGCAAGGGGCCAGGCTGTGGGCAGGAAGAGCTGTGACGGTAATAACAGAATTAGTGCAGTAGTGCTCTGGGCAGGACTGCAGAAACAGCTGAGAGACATTGCACAGGGAAACCCGAGAGGCTCTGAGGGCTGATTGTATGTGTATGTGGAGTCCAGGGAGAAGTGACCCTAGTACTTCTGGCCCAGGTGACTAGGGAGGTGATAGGAGGAAGGTTTCTTTTGGTTTCTGGGGATGGGTGGGGTTGGGAATGAGTACACGTGTTGGACAAATGTCACTTGATTCATCTGTGGGACAACTCGAGGGGACACATGGGGTAGATCTGAAGTGGAGAAAGATGATGTGAGCTTGAGGGACAAATCTGAGAGTCATCTGTTTACAATCAGTAAATACATCCATGGGCGAGAAAGAGGCCACCTGGGAGAAATGTCTAAAGAGGACAGGAAGAGACTTTCTTTTCCATGTAATGAGAAAAGATTGCAATAAACCCACTATCTCCTCTTGCCTCAGGAAAAACACTGCTCTCCAGTTTTTCTCTTCCTATTAACTTCCCCTTTGTGAGCCCCAAAGTGAAGCCTGATATTAGCAAAATGCAGCACCAAGGAAATCTGTTCATTTTCCTAGAAATGTAATTTAATGATGAACCATGGCATTAATTTCTCAACTCCTAAAAGTGCCTGGAAATCCTCCCACCTCTCAAAATCTCCATATAACTCAATCTAAAAACTTTTTCTCCAATTTATTCACCTTTTCTTAACTACCCACATTTGAGATAGATACTTATGTGGATTTTTGTTTGTTTTGATGCATTTAATTGCTGGTACTGTTTTTCTGTAATCTTTCTGGGCTTTGTTTCTTCTCTTAAATTGTCATTTTATCTGAGTAATTTCTAAGACTTTCAGTTCTTTTTTTGACCATTATAACAGTATTATTATAGATTTTTTTTTCATTTAATTAGGCACAATAGTATGGGCCAGTCTGGAAACCTATCACATGTTGTAAATTTTATGCAGAACTGTGTTCCAAAATGTGTTTTTGGAACACATATAAATTGTAATTGGTGGCTGCCAGCATTTGGGAGTATCATCATATTACTATTTTTAAAATAACATAATGTTATTGTCCACAAACTAATAGGGTTTGTGTTTTTTAAAAAAACAAAATACTATTTTTGAGGAATAGCAGCTTGATTTCATAGGAATATAATGCCTCATTAGGAAAACATATTTGGACAGAAATGGTTGAGAAATGCAAGCATATGATTTAACCAGAGGATGTTAAGATTGGAAAGAAAACTCTACCTGCATTTTCCCATATGTGAAAACAGCATGGCCAAAGTCTGGGGAACAGGCCCCAGAGACCCAAGGGGGCCCCAATTCTTATAGCTCCCACTAAATCCTTATGATGCCGCCCTGAAATCATTCTATTAAAAATACTGGATTCTTACCCTTTAATCCCCAGTGGAGCTCCTGGGCCTGTGTTGAAGAAGAAAGGGGACTTAGGCCTAGCAAAGAACAGTAAGCTTACTTTTTATCCTCTCATTTTCAAGTTCTTGGGCAAGAAGCCAGAACACTAATGTGAGTGTTCAAAAGAGAGGTTTGGGGTTGGGGTGGGAGATGGGATGGAGGGGGATCGATTTTACACAGTACAGACTTGCCCTTCCAGGAATCACCTCTTCTCATAATTTAGCCAACCTCCTTCTGTGAGCTAAATTACCACTACTTGCCTCAATACTAATATTTTCTGTGCTGTCTTTGGACTCATGCATATTAACTGGCCCAAATATTTTCCAAGTGTGACTCTCCTTTCTGATTGAAAAATGAATCTGATGCCATATGTGGATTTCAAATGTAATCCTGTATATTAATTTTACTCACACGCTCTAAACAGCAAAAAATACAAATCACTCTCTCTTTTTTGCTAACTATGACCTGAACTGGACATTGGCTGTAGCTCTGAAGAGATTGGTGCTGGGAAAAGAGTTAGCCTCTGCTATCTCCTTGGCAGAGGGAGTTCATAATACTCGATCGTAAGCGGAGAGAGAAGCATCAGTTTTTTTGTTTTATTCTGTGATGATATAACTTTTATTTTAAATGTTTTATTTACTCTTATTTTGGAGACCTTCTCAAATTTTATGGTAGATCTTTTATTCCTCTAATATGTCTTTGACATGTAGCTGGTAATTTTACAGTTACACACCATGTTATAATCAACTAGGAGTTCTATTGCTTTACCAAAGAATCTTAGCAAAATTTCTCCTCCCTTTTCTGTCACATGAGTCTCTTTTCTTCTCCCCCTCTCCTCTGTGTTTCTTCCTTTCTCTCAGAGTGTGTGTGTGTGTGTGTGTGTGTGTGTGTGTGTGTGTGTGTGTGTGCAGAAAAACAAACACCAACCTGCCAGAAGTTTTTAGCTGTCAGGCTGAGATATAATTTCCATACAATAAAATTCACCCTTTCTGGACATACAGATCATTACTTTTTGGAAACTTATACAGTCATGTAACAAATGAGATATAGAGTATTTAAATCACCCCTGAATTTTTCTCGTGCCCCTTTGTAGTTGATCCCCTTCCCCACCCCCAGCCTCAACAAATCAGTTTTGCAGTTTCATAGTTTTGCCTTTTCTGCAATGTCATATAGATGGAATCATCCAGTATTCAACCCTTTGAAGCTGACTTCTTTCACTCGACATAATGCTTTTAAGACTCATCCATATTGTTCGACATATCAGTTCCTTATTACTGATGAATACAATTCCATTATATGGCTATACTATCATTCATTTATTCATTGATGGACATTTGGGTGGCTTCCAGTTTGGGGAATTTATGAATAAAACTTCTGTAAACATTTGCATTCAAATCTTTGTGTGCATAGTTTTTAGAAACATATTTGTGTGTTAGCCTATATATGAGTATATTAGCCTGTATGTATTAGCCTATATATATTGTAATATATATTATATGTGATATTTATATAAATACTTCTTAATGTTTTTTTATATAGCTACAGATTTAATTTCAGTTTCTCAACTATTTTTACAGTGTATCAAAGTTGTTTATTGAATCATTTATCCTTGCCTCAGTGATTTAAAATTTCATGGTAAAAACTTTCATAAATAGTCAGATCCATTTCTGGATTTTCCATTTGGTTCAATAGTTTCTTTGACTATTTTTGCACTGCTTATGCTGTTTGGTCATTACAGCTTAAAATTGTTAATATGTGGAAAGACATCTTCCTCCTCATTGCTTCTTTTTTTTAATAGTGTTTTTGTTATTCTCATCTATTAATCCAAGTGAACTTTAAAATCTTCTTTATCAATTTTTGTAAAAATCCACTGAGCACTTCAAAAAGACTTATCTTACATTTATAGGTCAATATAGGTATACTTCACCTTTAATAAGATCAAGGCTTCTTATCAAAGAATATTATATTTGAAGGTTTATTGAAAGCTTCTTTATAACTTGGCTATGATTTTTCAGGTGTATCATATATTTCTTATTTAGTTTATTCATATTTTTATTTTTGTTTGCTATTTTGCATGGAATGCTTTTTCCATTGTATCTTTTTAAATTAGTTGTTAATGTGTATGAAAGCTATGATTTTAGTACACATATTTTTGGAAATGACCAACTTGTTTAACTTCTATATTCATTCTGAGAGATTTTTCTCTTGAGTTTTCTTGGTAGAAAAGAACAGAATTGAAAGGATACTTTTGCCTCGTCCTTCCCATCCCCACTTAATCACAGTTGTTCTGAAATACTTTTGCCTTACATAGAGGCATTGGCTTTCTAATGCTTCTCCCTCTTCTTGTTACTCCTCACTCCAATCTATCCTATGTATTGCTGACAGATCTAACCACTTCTTTATTCAACACTACCCAGAATGTTCCCTTTTTATTAGTTATTTAGAAAACCCTCTGGAGCACCCAGCATGTACCAGGCAATACCAGTAGTGAACAAAATTGACTTCTGCCCTATGAGCTTTTCATCTACATGGAAAAGTGAAAGATCCTAAATACGCCAGCCAACAAACAAGCATACTATTTTAAATACCAGTGAGGGCTTAATTTAAAAGACCAGGCACTATGAACAGAGAATTCTAGGTCAGAGAAGCTCCTCAGAGGATGTGATCTTTGGACTGTGACAGGCAGGATGAATAGGATTTGGCCAGAGGAAGAGTAGGGGAGTCTTTCTGGAAGATGAAAAGCAGAACGAAGACCTCAAGGCAGAAAAGAGTGGTGCTTTTGAGAAAATGGAGAAAGGTCAGTGTGCCTGCAGTGTGAGGAGTCAAGAGGTGGATGGTAAGAGGCTAGGCTGCTGAACCAGGCCCGACGTCAGTCACCTCCGAGATTTCGAGTTTTATTTTAAGTGCAATGGAAACCATGGATGGTTTTAAGGGTGGGAATAACATGATGTGGTTTGCATTTCAAAAGGGTCTTTCTGCTCCGAGTTAACCCATCATTTGGTTTTGTGGAAAGAATGATGGTCAAATATAAAACTTGAAGAATACTAACATTTAATGGGGAAGTAGTAGAAGAATCGCAAAGAAAGAATGAGAAACAACAGTCTTGGTCTGAAGCAGAAATGGCTTAAAGTGGAAATTTTTTCCATGTAAAATTGATGAGCGGTAAAAGCCTACAAGGCCTCAGTCAAACTCCACCTTCCTTATAAAGCCTTTGGCAATTACCCCAAAGTTTCTATTCCTAAGATTCCTAGCCTTTATCGATGCACCCTTTCCCATAAAACTTAGCATTTGCCCTTGATTGCATTGCTTGATTATATTGCTGTCTTAGAGTTTCTTTCTGTGTCTAACCCTTAGTTCCCTAAGGAGTTTATAAGTTCCTTGAAGTCGGACTCCCTATTTCTTACCCTTTAGTTTTTTTCACAGATCCTAACATAGTAGTAATTGCGTAGCAGATACCCAACAAGTACTTGCTGAAGGCTATGACTTGCTTCCAAAATAGAAAGAGCTGGTGCTTTAAGGAAATATCCTGTTTGGTTTTACATTTAAGTTCCTGGAGCATCAATTGTTTAGCCAGCTTCTCATCAACAGCCTGCCCACCCTTCTCCCTCTTACTGCCCTCCCCACAAATCTGTTTTCCTTTGGCAATCCCGTATAACCCTAGAACCAATCCATCCTACCACACGTGAAGTTCCTGTCAAGTGTTCCACTTTCCATTCGATGACTTCTCTTATTTCCTACTTATTTATCCTAATGCATTGTCCTTTTGACCTAAAGAATTATCTAATGGTTTTTACAGAAGGTGTGCCTAAACGTAGCCTCCCTCAATTTAACCATAACAGTACTTAGTATAGCTTGAAACCACTTTTCAGGCGGTAACTAATTCACTGCTTTTTAAAGAACCCCTGCTAAAGAGTTAAGCAACTGAATCTCCACTGGGAAGTGGGAGAGACTGGATCCATGGGTTAAGCGTTGACCAACATCCCTGAGGAAGTCACTGCGTCAGACTCTGTGAAGGTTCCAAATGCTAAGCTCCTGCTGTCAGGCGCACTTCACCCCTCACCTCCTGCAGTCGTTTTGACTGACTCCACGTTAGATACAAAACACAATACTACAGGAGTTGGTTCCAGGAGGCTTCTATTGGGAAACTTTCAATGGAGTAATTTCTCTCCATTTTTAATGGTGAATTTACCCTTTCCAGAGCATAAAGATGGACTTTGCCTACTGAGCTCGCGTAGGAATAGAATTTCATGTTTTGTGACATGAAATTAATGCACATGTCAAGGAGTTCCTTACCCTCCTGTAATTGTTTAATGGTATTCAGACATCCAAATTTGAGAATAGAAAGCAATGACTGCTGCTTCATAGAGTTAACAGGCTAACAAATTACTAGTCAAAATTCTCTACCATTCAGGAGTAAAAACATCTCTTGCATAATGAGGTACAGCTCACGTGAAACACAAAAATACCTTTTTGGAACACAGCAGTCCTTTCAAGATTCAGCCAAAAAGGTAGCTTGCCCTCTGAGTAATTTGTAAATCTAAAATATAATAGAAGGAGGGACATGGATTAATAAACATAAGCCTAACCTTTCATATAAATTCCATTTACTGTATACCTATAGCAACTGGTAACCTTCTGACATTCTTATCTCCTAAACTTTTTTGTTTTCTATCCATCTGTTAAGTATTAAACGATGTCAGTTCTTCCCTCCCAACTCTAGATTTATCCCCATCACACTAGACTAAATAGAACTAAATTCAATTACTGCATTAAGATGTATTCTGCCTTACTGAAGAACAAAATATCTCCTTTTTACCTTAAATCAAAAGGCATGTTTGAACTATGTCCCTCCTGATAACTGCAGCTTCTGAGATAGAAGAGGGAAAGCAGGAGCTACATACATTTCCTCTGATGTACTTCCTATGAAATTTGCTCTTAGGAACTTAAATCCCTCCATCCAGGAGATCATCAAACATAGCTTAAGAATGCTTCTATTTTGGCCACATTCGCACCATGTGAAATCTAAGGCAGCAAACTTGTGATATGCTGGGTCACAGTTTGATCATCCCCAAATGGATATGTTGGGAGTAAAAGCTTTTTACAGAAGAATGCCATGCTTCTGGCCAGGAAAAGTTTGAGGGTTGATGCATGCCCCAAGGGAGAGTAGGTAGAGTATGTAGAGAGAGAGGATGAGAAGAATGGACATCAGCCCTAGTGGTTACCCATTAGGCATGAGAAGAAATGCCTGATATGAGCCAAGGGAAGGTAAGAGAGTGCCCTGCCCAAAACGCTCCCATCCTATTCCATACATTGAGCAGTCAGAGTCATTCCTCCAAGACAAGGTATTATTACACCTATGTCATAGAAATCCTTAACAGGAACAAGCTACAGTTGCTCGTTAGCAATAATAATCCACCAAATTCAATTCGTACTGTTCAGGGGCCACCAAGCTGTCCCACCCGGAGCCATGACAGAAGTTACAAATGGACTAGCCAGGGATGAGGGGCATTCATCTGTGGGCTAACCATTGGGGCTGGGTGCTGGTTGGGGTGGGAAAAAATGACATTTTTAGATGTCATGCTGAAAAACAAGAAATACTTGCTTTCCAATCAAAGTATGAAACAGTTTCCTTTTAAAAATCATGAAAGTCATACCTAGATGCCTGCAGTCTGAGAAACACTGACATTAAGGAAAATGGTGCTCTGGAAGGTGGCAGAGATTGTCCTTTAATTTCTTGCCAAATGACCCTCCCCTCAAAGCTTTCTCTAGAGCCAGCCTCAGGCATTTCAGCTAGAAGCTAGAGCTCCTACTCAGTTATACCTCTGCCCACCTCACCCCCAGTGCAGGGACCCTCCTAGATGGGGGCCGGAAGACAACAGGCTTCTGATGAGCCCTGGGGCTCTGCAGCTCTGGGTCTCGGTCCTAATCAGAAGACCCCATAGCTCCTCACAGAGGACATAGGATACAGTGGGAATCGTCCTGCATGTAAATGCCCAAAGGCAAGAATGCCCAGCAAGGACTCCCTTCCCTGAGCAGACTGAGCCTCCAGGTCCTGGACTGTGTTTCTCAGGCCCACTGGGGTCGCAGTCAGCTTGGAACCACCACGGGGTGTATGCAGGAGGCAGCGCACAGGCAGCCGCCAGGTTTCTGATGGCGATCAGAGCACCAAGAAGGGACTAATTTAAAAACCAAACAATGTAGTAATTGCCCCTGGTCACCCGGCTGCCTTGCTTTGGAAGGCCGCTGTTTCCGATTAGTGGGGCCTGGATCTGATGAGGACTAACAAAGTGTAACGAATGATCAAAGTGACAGTTACAACAGTGCGAGTGCCCAATGATTGATCTGGATGACATAATAATGGTAACCAATGAGGTGAGGCGGGTGGTGGTCCCCTCCAGGTAAGGATGGGGGTGGGCCCCTGGACAGGTCAGGACTTTTCTCTGTTTGGGGAAAAGAAGGTCATAGGGTGGAAGCCGAGGCACGTGGAAAGGATAGAATGAAGCGCTCACACCTGAAATTTTGGACGGACGGGAAGAAAATAGGTCCGCCTTGGCTGAGAAATGAGATCCTCGTTCAGAGATGGAGCTAAATATCAGCGGTCCCGAATGTCACTACCCGACTATGAGGGCACTGCACAGAGTCGTTTACTATGAGAAAACTCAGCTCTCTGCACATAATTTAAATTCTAAAGGGGCTTGTTTTCTGAAAAGCAGAGGAATTACCTCTTGAAAAACCAATAAAAGCAGGGTCTCAAATTGATATTTACATACCCATGTTCATAGCAGCACAATTCACAAAAGCCAAGAGGTGGAAGAAACCCCGCCGTCCACCGACAGACGAGTGGATAATAAAATGTGGTGTATTTACATACGATGGAATCTTATTCATCCTTAAAAAAGGGAAGGAAATCCCGTCACATGTTACAATGTGGATGAACCTCGAAGACATTCTGCTAAGTGAGATAAGCCAGACATAAAAAGACCAATAATATATGACTCCATTTATAGGAAGTATCTGAAGTAGTCAAATTCATAGACACAGAAAGCAGAATGGTGGTAACCAGGGCCTGGGGAGAGGAGGAAAACGGGAGTTGTTGTTTAATGTGTATAGAGTTTCAGTTTTGCAAAATGAAAAAGTTGTGGAGATCTGTTTCACAACAATGTAAATATACTTAACACTACTGAACTGTACAATTAAAAATGGTTAAGTGGTAAATGTTATGATTTTTAAAAAGTAGAACCTGACAGATTTATTATCATTTGGATAAAAATAATTTTCCATATTATACATTTCCTGTTTTCTCAAGTAGTATGTGCCAAATCTATTATTTGACTGCTTTTATGGAAGTTCAAATATTGCACAGGGTGATAGAAGAGGGTTGACTCCAAAACCTGTTGGGGTGGATAGTGGTATTTGCCCCCAGACAAATGGCCCCAGAATGATGACTACCTGTAGTACTAAAGTCTGTGTCTTGTGGGTTTTATGCTGCTTTTGTTGTCAGGCTCTCAATTTTCACTTCTTTTCTGGAGCCAGTCTCTTACCACCTCCAAATTTATCGAGGAACTGAGGAAATATGTTATTAGACACATTAATTCAAGTTTTGCATAAAATGAGAATTAAAAGATGCAGAATCGGGGACCAAAATGTCCTGCTAATCACCTAAGCTTCAGTACCTGGTCTTGGGCACTCAATCCAGCTTTTCTCTTCTTGGGAGCCTGCTCTGCTTACCATTGCCCAGCTTCCCACAGGGTTTGGTATGGGTGCTGCTGCCAGCTCCAGAATCGTGGATGGGGAAGGCAGGAGTTTATTATCAGCCCAGAAGTCACAGGCACAAATATTTCAACTCATTCTGATCAAAATTAAGAGACTCTGACTAATATAAATCCATCTTCTAAGAAGACTGACCAGCTTTCTTCATAGAATCAATGTTATTAATATTTCTAGTCTTTCATGCTACTTTGTTGCTTACTGAATAAGAAAAAAAATGTATCCCATCCGTAAAAAACAAAGATGGGTATTTTTAAAGAGTATATTCTCAAGAACTCTTCAGGTCTTCAGAGAAAAATGAGATGTCCTCTCATTCGTGACCCACTCTACTGATGGTTTTGCAGGCAGAGATCTTCTGTTGACTTTTACATTTTAGAAAGTTTGTCTGAAGCTCAAATGAAATGTGCTGCCTTACGGATGAGAGTCTTAGGACTCCAGGCGTCTCACATCATAGCTTTTGTATTCTGCTTCTGCTCCTGGGATGAAGGCATGTGCCTCCTGCTCATTTCCATCTGGAGGCTGCAGACACACACAGCGGAAGAAGGGGAAGGGGAAGAAGGGAGGCAGGACAAGAAATGGACAGCTGTGTCCCCACCGGCAGGGGATGTTGTCTCACCTCCCTCCCACATGAGCTCACTGAGGAGCCCCAGCTCTTTGCAGGAGGGCAGGCCAGCAGCCACAAGGACCAGGTGTGACCTCACCTCAGCACTCACTAGCTCTGCTCAACGTCCTCCACCTTTCTGAGCCCCCATTTTTCCATCTTTTAAATGGCATCGCCTTCCTGCTTTTCCTGCAAGTTTACCATAAAGATCCACTAAGCCATAGCTGTGAAAACAGGCTGCTAAGTGTTAGGTTCCTACGCAAATGTGAGGCCTTTTTGCTGATTACCATTTGGCAGATGCAAAGCCTTGTGCTGTTGACACAACTGTCCTTTGCAGCACTTGGCAGTTTGGGCTTTGCTGACAAACGGGGGGAAAGGTGGGAACATTTGCCTCTAGCTTCAGTTTTAAAACAAAGTTGAAAAGGTTTTTCACAAAACTTGCCAAATGAGGTTGTCTCAGGGTTTGTATATCGCTCGTCCTCACCGGCCCACTTTCCCTGAGCATCTTCCGCGGGCTTCTCTCTCTGATCTCTCTTTCCACTCCAGCCTTCTTTCAAAACAAACCAATAGGTAAGCCAGCATAATTTCTCTTGTAATAATCCAACTGCAGTTTCCCGGAGACTGGCACATCTTGACAAAAAGACCTATTGCTCTGCAGCCTGTATTTCCGGAATCTCTCTGTCCAGCCTGGTCAGGGCCTGAAGCACCTCGTCTTGAATTAGAATCATGCGGTCACCCAGATCCCAAGGCCGACTCTGATGTCAGTTCAGGTGTTCCCCGAACAGCCTTTCATTGTCACACTATTTTCCTGACGGGTCTTGGAAAATCATTAGGAGTGACAAAATATTTTCCAGAGCTCCAAGATTTTTCTTCCTGGAGACTTTTAAACCTCTCTGAGCCTCCCTGTTCCATCAGTGCCCACCCTTTGGGGCTCCAAGCATATTCGAGTTAATTAGTTTTAATACTTTAACTGTTTAAATAGTTAACAGTAGAACTTAGACTTCGAACCACCCCCACCCTCCACCCCCCATAATTGCCTGTGTGTCTGAGGTTGTCAGATCAAGACGGAAAAATACCTCTAATTGTTTCCAGACAATACATGACGCTCTTACTCTGGGTGAGAATAAGTATAACTTACATTTTCACAAAGGATCTCAGGGAGGCCCATGGGAGATTCCTGCAAGCTGGGTTTCTTTGTACATTCCAGTCCACTGGAAAATAAAACCCAGTTTCAAAACTGTACCATGAGCTTTCGCTTCCCCTAGATTATTCCTAGATGAGTAGCTATAGCCAGTTTCATTTTTTTCAAACAAACATTTCTTTTCAGATCTTATTAGATTTTGATCTTGGCCTCATATGTCAGAAAGTAAATACCTTGGCCCAGAGGAAGTGACAACTGTTCCTTGCAATATGGCGCAAGCCGGAATCTTCTGTGCCCCATTCCAGCCCAACAAATAATCAGCATGGTATTTTTTTTTTTTTTTTTTCTGTCTCGAGGTATCTCACCCTCCTCAAGAATTTTACCTCTGGGCCTGAAATTCTATCACTCAGAGAGATTCATTCATTTATATGTAGGAGATTCACTGGTTTTGATTCCCTAGTTTTCAGAAGTTGCACAATTTGAATACAGATGCAATTATTGACAGTTAATACCTTATGGTTTAGTCAAACTCTGATTAGCAAAATTTCCAAACTCTGTCAGAATGAAACTCTGGATTAGGACCAGGAAAAGGGAATCCTCAGGGAGGAAGAGAAGAAAGTTGAAAGAGAGGAGTCAGACCTATACTTATTCCCACCCTGTGTGTGCCAGGTGCTAAGATTCACGGCATGTAATCTTTATGACCTTCCTGGGAGGCCCATTTGAAAGAGGAGGAGACTGCGATCCAGAAGGCTGAGAACACTGCTCAGGATCACACAGAGAGTACTTACTTTACGTTAACCTTAGTGATTTTTCTATGTCAATATATGTAAATTCAATTTCAAATATTTTTCTTTCAATCAACCCATGGCTCTTGTGTTCAAAATTAAGCGTCTTTTGTTTTTTTTTCCTATAATGAATATTAAACTAATACAGGTATAAAGTTAGGTATAAAGTTATAGTAGTACCCCCTTTTTCGATAGTTCATTTTCCACAGTTTCAGTTACCCACAGTGGTTCAAAAATATTAAATGGAAAATTCCAGAAATAAACAATTCATAAGCTTTACATTGGGCACTGCCCTGAGTAGTAAGATGAAATCTGGCACCGTGACACTTCGTCCTGCCAGAGACGTGACTCATCCCTTTGTCCAGAGTCTCCACACTGTACATGCTCCCCGCCCGGTAGTCACTTCGTTGCTGTCTGGGTTATCAGATCCACTGTCTTGGTATCGCAATGCTTGTGGTCATCACTCTTATTTAATAATGGCCCAAACCACAAGTGTAGTGATGCTGGTAATTTAGATATGCCAAAGAGAAGCCAGAGAAGCTGTAAAGTACTTCCTTTAAGAGAAAAGGTGAGTGCCGTACAGTACGATATGTTGAAAGAGAGAGACCACATTCACATGACTTTAATTGTTCTATGTTATTATCTTTGTTGTTAATCTCTTATTGTGCCTAATCTATAAACTAAACTTTATCACACACGTATGTATGGGAAGAGACATAGTGTATATAGGGTTCAGTACTATCCACGGTTTCAGGCATCCACTGGGGGTCTTGGAGCCTATCCCCTGGGGATAAGGGGGGACTATTGTACTATGTATTGAAGAAGTTATTATAAGTTCAATATTACATATATATATATACTATATACTATATATAATATTGAATATATATTATGTAGAATGAAGAGGATTTATCTGTTTGCTACCTCATTAATTTATATGCCATACTCCCAGGAACAACAGCGCATTTAGGAAGCAGCCCCATGCTAAAGACCAGCAGTTCTTGTGAGCAAAAAGGGGCCAGAGCTTGTTGTTGTGAGTGAGCCCACTTGGGCCAGTGATAGACCAGCTCACAGCTAATTTGCTTCCCTGGTGCCTCCTGCGGAGCCAGGGGCAGGGGTAGCCAGTGGCTCAGCAGGCAGGGGAATCAGCCATGACCTGGGCTCCACAGCCATGGTCTTTCATTGTGTTCTTTCAAAGAGTTATTATTTGATGGGAGAGAAGCTCATTTGTTTTTGAGGTGAGACTCAAGCAGTGGTTCTCCAAATCAAATTCGGGCACTAGGGCTCATCCCTGATGACATCTTCACTGATCATCAGAGAAAACATGGTCAGATTTCCATCCATCCTTTCTTGGAGAACACTGTAGATTTTGTTCTTGTTTTTTTTCTGTAATTATATCCCTTTGAAAGTGCGATTGTCCTTTTATATTTTAGGAAATAATGGGAGAGTTCATGGAAATTTGTGCTTTATTAAAACCCTTACTTGGGAAGAAAATGGCAGGCTGCATAACCATCTCTGTGCATATATGAGAATATTTCTTTAGCATGTCCACACATGTTCAAAAAGAAACATAGACAAGGGAACAGGGAATGTTCAATAAACCATGACAGAATCACATTATGGAATTAGGTCAAAAAGAATGAAATAGAGCTGCAATGATAAGGAAAAACCACCAAGTTTAAGAAAATAAAGAACCTGAAGTAGAATATGGTGCCATCTATATAAGCAAACCATCCAAATTGTGTATTTCTATATGGACCCATGTATGTACATAAATATGTAGAGAAAGTTCTGAAAGCGGTCATAGCAAATTGATAACAGTGGTTACTTTTTAGAAGA
The DNA here is from genome assembly GCF_057876585.1 of Rhinolophus sinicus. NCBI lineage: Eukaryota > Metazoa > Chordata > Mammalia > Chiroptera > Rhinolophidae > Rhinolophus > Rhinolophus sinicus. The sequence continues at coordinate 143,620,131 of NC_142502.1, read as the reverse complement.
CACTGAGATTAGATGGGTATCACCAGACTTTTGCTTTATCTATAGTCTGACATTTTTAAATAAGGATAATGTGTTTAGCTATTACTCAGTTCAATTGAGAATAAATTAAGAGTTTTAAAATTCCAAACCTTATGTCAGTTCCCTCTTTTGACTGTATGTATTATACTTGCTATTGTAGTTGTTGTTGTTGTTATTATTATTATTATTATTATTATTGATATTTAATTTTACTAATCATTGAAAGTCAGAATCTGGACATTTTTAAAAGAAGGACTCATGGTCGCTCTTACCAAATATTGCAGTCAAGCCTTATGGGAATCAGAAAAGGCTGAGATGGAACCAGAGATGGTTTAAAGGTTACTCACCCAAACTTCCCACCAAATGATTGATACTAGAAATTCTAGATACAGAACAGAGTCAAAACAAAGATTCAATAAACATGATATAGTACACAAAAAGGTCATCTTTACTAATTATCAGCACAATAACCATGTATCTTAAAAGGATAGTGTAAAAACCAGTTCAATATTTTAAGTGCAGTACCGTGACATTTATTCACATCATTTAAATGAAGTAAACTTTAATTCCTTGAAACTCAGTGTTGCAATATTTCACGTATAATAAGAGTTTGCACACTTTTTCTGTTACCACTGTCCCTCCAAGATTCACCAAAGCACTAAGGTTATCGTCCCGCATTTGCGTTTGGGAAAACCACATTGAGCATTGGGCACTGATTTGAAAAGAATGCCTATGCTGCTCGTTAAAGTTTGCAGGATACACGCTAGAGAATCTGGCATATACTTCGTTTGTCTTTTCCCCTCACCATCCACTCAGCCCCTCAGACTTCTAAAGCAAATCCTCACCCTCAGCTCAGCCATAGCCCGACAGGATCCAAGTTCAGTTTTCAAGCATTTGTCTCTTACATCATCGTCAGCCCCATATACTACACTTGGAATCGACATCAAGGTAAGCCTTAGGGAGAGATCAGATTTGTAGAACTGGAAACTTCAGGCCAATATGACAGCAGTTCCTTGGACATTCAATCCAAAGCCCCAGGTTGTGGGGGAAGAGGGGGCGAGCTGATGGATCAGTGCCAGAGACCAGCCTGTCTCTGGAGCTGCTCCAGGCCCTGATGCAACCAACAGCCATGGGCTTTGGTAAAGGACAAACATCTCTGCTGCTCGGCGTGCATCCTTCACTGCCTCTTACCTGGACCAGGGTCATGAGCTCTTGCACAGATGAGACAGTCATTTCCTTTCTTTGTAACCTCTCGATTGCAGATGATTTGGGGGATCCCTTTGTTCCCTTGGAGCTCAAACTCAGAGCCCCCAGAACACTATTGCTTTGACTCCTAGAAATCAAATTTTCACCCTTTTCTTTCTCTTTAAAACAGTTAGCTAGGTCTCTGATCCGACAGGGTGTGCAGAAGATCAGCTCACATCTACGTTACACGCCCTGTAAAGTCCAAAGCCCTCACTAAGAGTTTTGTAAACTAGATGGTAAGATGATAGATTCATGTCTGGCCTCACTGTCTGCATTTGAAACGGGGCCTCACCATCTTGCGGCCTCATGATCTCAGGTGAGTTATTTAACCTCTTCCTGCCTTGATTTTCCTTTTTTTGTACAATAGATATAATAACAGTATCTCATAGGGTTATTATAAGGATTAAATGAGGAAATGGTTGTGGAGGATTTAACATAGGGCCAAACATAATAATTATTCTGTAAATGTTGGCTATTATTATTGGTATCATGGGAAGTCCTTGGTGACATAATAGCTATAACAAAGTAGTGGAATAAAAATGTCCATGTTGGTTCCCATATATCTGACCAGAAAAGATAAATAGAATCAACAGCTAGCAAAGCCTTAAACTTAATGGTTTAAGCCCCACTGGCAGAGTTCATAGTACCAATCAGTTGGCAGGAAGCCTGGGTGAGTAACACTCTGGTTCCAGCTCAGCCTTTTCTGACTCCAGTCAGGCTAGAATACCGTATTTGGTGAGAGCAACCACAAGTCCTTCCTTTAAAATAATCAGCTGAAGATCCAGTGGCTGTCACATGGGATTTCCTCTAGTCCTGAACGAGCATGTCTGCCTGATGCCCATCCTTAGACCCAACAATGCTTCTTGCTCACCCACTCAAAACCATGGTGATGAACTCACTGCAGGGCTTCCATAGGACAGTTTGCAAGTCCTATCATGGCCTATGCTATTCCAAGTTAGGTCTTATTTTTCTAGTGAGTATCCAAGTACCACGTAAGTGGGCAAGGTGCTGATAATACTAAGGGAAAACATCTAAAAGCGGCAATTCCAAATGGTCTTTCATTTTCTGAGTTGTGACCTCCAGTTAAAAAGCAATCTTCCAACTCCTGCTGCTGTGGTAATATTTGACTACGACCTCTGTAGTAGTCAACGGTTCAATTACATCAGATCAATAACTTTCCTACATTAATGTCTTCCTGTACCTTTTGGATCTTAAACCATCACACTATGGAGAGGAAGCCACGTAAATATTTGATAAGGGAATAAACAGTCTCCAGGTAAATTTAAAATTTCATCCCCCAAACCTTGTATGTATTCTCCGGGCATTTTATTAACTAAATGTAATAACTGATAGCAATAATACTATTACCCACGTGTCAGTGGATAGTATTTTGCATTGAGAGTGTAACAAGTCTCAGTTATATTACTCAGCTGCAGTTTATTTAAAAATAGAAACAAAAACTGGGAAAAGAAGGGACAGAGGACATAAACTTGTTTTTGGAATTGCAGAGGTATAAAAAAAATAAAATCACAAAGACTAAATTCATTCTTTACCCATTAAATATTTTTGGTATGTGGTCATTTATGCTAGGAAAATACTATAAGGATAATCATCTCGGTAAATTGACATTAGAACTCAGACTAATGGTCCTTGCATTTTGATAATTACAAATTTAGCTCACTGTCAAAGACAAGAAAAGGGAGGGGAGGAGAGAGAAGAGAGAAAGGGAAGGGAAGGGAAGGGAGGGGAGGGAAGACACAAAGCCCCATGGTTCTTCATGCATCATAAACAGAACCACTCTTGGTTCCCTCTCCTGGGGTCCTGGCATATCTGTGGGCAAATGGAGTTCGCCAAGAAGCAGCTGCTTGGGGAGAAGTTCGAGAGAGCTTGAACCAGTGAACTAAGATAGCCATATAGTGTCCCTTGTGGTAGGAGAAAGGCAGGGTGGAAGGAAAAGGAAAGAGGTGTGGGAAGGAGTCACACTCCAGCAAGAGTCCTAAAATTCTACATTTAAAGCAGGACGTTCAGGTCTTTATGAAGGCCAAACAATTTTAACTTTTTGCTTAACAGTTTTCATAATATTTAAAAATTTATACATATGGCCCGTGGGCCTCTAGTCATACTCTTGTCTCAGACCCCACACAACTTACAGGCAGGTCTGACCCTGGGTTAGCATTTTACACCTTATAAAGTCCCTTCATCCATAATGTCAGCAAATCCTCCCAGTCACCTCAATTCACAGAAAAAACGAAAAAATCAGTTGAGTCCCCAGGGGGTGGATGACATATCCCAAATCACACGGACAATAAGTAGTGCTGGTTTACCTGTTCTTGGCAGGAGGAACTCTAGATATGGCGTAAGTCAATCATGCTCACAGTGAGGTTGCTCATAATCGGGTCTGAAGTTTGGGTCTGTCATGCGGCTGGTGCAACACAAAAGTCTGGGGAGAGCCCCTGCTTTCGAGGTGTCCTGGTTGTGGGCAGAGAAGATGAGGGGGCCTGCAGAGGAACCGTGGAGGGCTATGTATGTGAAGCCCCAGACCTCTAAAGGAAGTCAGACTTTGATCAAATCCATCGATTAACATCATTGTTCTCCAGTGATTGGTAAATCTTCTGTCACTTAAGCAAGTGGTCTAACAATTTCTTAGTTGTTTGTATTCAATATTTATACATTAGGTTTAAAATCATCCTAAAGGGCAGATACTAAGGAAGAAAGCTAGGTTTCACGGTAGCCTCTCACCTTCTTTCTTGTTTAGAAAAGTACAAAAGATACAGGTTACTCTATAGAGCCCTGGGTAGGTGCCCAATCACACCTTGGGGCAAGGCAATGTTACTCATTACCAGGACTGTTGGAGAATCTGGTGGAGTTGAGTCCATCAAAGGAACTATAGAAGACTGATGCTCTTTCTTATGGGTCCAATGAGTTTGGAGACCTTAAAGAATTAAATTTAAGACAAAGATGGCTTACAGGGTACAAGAAGGAATAATATTGCTATTTAAAATCAATCAACCTTTTAGAGAGAAGAGTTTTTCTTTAGGAACATTGGAACAAAGATTGACCTTGCTGAGCTAAAAAAAATGTCATAGACTTTAAAAGATTTCCCAAGATCAATGATATATTTTTAAATCACTTTCCTTAAGCAAATCAGTCTTATAATATGGCAGAAGGAAACCTATAGAAGTCATTCCAAAAAGTGTCATCGTGGGTCAAGGATGAGCTCATAGTGGAGAATCAAGCAAACTCTCATTTTCATCAAATTAAAGTCTGAGTGTTCAGAGAACAAGGATTGAAATTGGACACCTGTGATGTCATTCCCAGGTCCTATAATGTCTCACCTATGTGCTCTTGTTTAGTGCTAAAATCTGCTTAGTTAAGTGTCATGCTCTTGAGACAAGATGCTTTCATTATGCTTTGCAGTTGATTGAAGTTGCTTAATCTAAGAGACCTGAGCAAGTTTTCTCCTAAAATCTTTTATTCACCTTTGCTCATATCTTAAATAGCCACCTTAGTTTTTTACATTTCTTTCCTCTTCCCCTCTGTCCTCTTACTCCTCTGCTTTCCATTTCATCTTCTCTACTTTTGTTCTCCTTGTTTGTCCAGGGCTTCTTTGCCCTCTTTCTGATATTTTAGCTGCTTGTGGAATTACCAAACTCGTCCTCCCGTTGCCCCCTGTTGTTTCCCATCTGGGGTTCACTGCAAAAAGCAGCCCTGCTGCCTGTGTTTCAAGATTTCTCTAGTCAGGTTGACCCTTCCCAGGTACTTCCATTTTATGGTTAGAAAATTCCTACCAAGAGTGGCTTCTTGGAGGCCATAGCTGACAAAGTCTGAGCCCAGATTTTTATATTGATGTCCACCTAACACACAGTTGGAAGCTCTTTCTCTGAACTCTACGAGTATTTATCATTTGCATCGTTCCTATGACAAAATGGCTTCCATTGATGATTTTAATAAGGATCTCAAGGGTGCCTGATCTTTACATTCATTCTTGGATTTTCTGTGTCCTGCAGACTTCACTGGCTCCTTAGCTGTGTGAAGGACCCCAGGCTATTTAGAAGAAATGATGCTGAGTACTTTGAGTACTTTCTTAGGTACTAGGATTGAGCGTCTCAAACTAGCACAGGGATTTGAAAACTATGGCAAAGCCTTGGTAAGAAAGGAAGTGATTGTAGGAGGAAAACAGCTTTCCCAAATGCAGGGCTAAGTTGAGGATTGTATGTCCTATCCTGGGACACAATGAAGTGGGGAGGAAGACCAGGTGAGAGAGGACCACTGGCCCAGTCTCGGGGGGAAAGATGACAAAGAAAAGGCAAACTGGGCGTACATCTAACACCCCAAAACTGCAATCATTAGATATTAATATCAAATACTTCCTGGTAGCCTACTATGTGTTACATTCAATATATGTCATCTCATTTAGTCTTCAGAAAGAGGTGGGTACCAATTTATTGGCTCCACTTTTTCCAGACATGGAAATTGAGGCTTATTTATTAATATTACTTTGCACAAAGTCACAGTAAGGAGATGGTGGGAGTGGGATTTTAACCCATGTATTTTGACTCCAAAGTCTAAGCTGGAAATCACTAACATTGATATTTAAGGATGGTTGAAATAGGTGCTACATGTAGAATCTTCTACTGAAGGCAAAGGAGAAATGACCGCACTTGGAGGAGCAACTGAGCCCAGACTGGGTGGACCCCTCAGCCTCAGCCTCCACAGAGATTGGCTGCAGCAAAACTGAGAGCATATGGGGAGCCAGAGCAGGGCCTGCGGTGGCTGTGGTGTGGGGTGTCTGGGAGAAGAGCTATAATGGTGGTGTTCCCAGCAGCAGCTGAGTCGCCCAGGGAAAGAGAGAGCCTTCACACAGCCCCACACAGGAGGAGAGTGGGAGCTGCCTTAGGGTGGCTGATGGCATGTTTGGGAGTCTTACTAACCAAACCAGACAGGAACAGGACTCAAATGTCTTTATTCTTCATCTCTGAATGTTGACAGAATATGTACCTTGTTTTTCCGGCTTCAGTGCGTAGGCAGGGAGGGCAGGAGTGAGCTTTCCACTTCTTTAACTCCCCACAATGAAGACCCAACACCAATTTATTTGCTTAGAGATTGCCCATTCACTCATGTTTTGGAAAGAATGCAACTCTGTGCATGCATTATTTCTGCCTGCTAGGAACTGGTACTCCAGAACAAAAGTTATCAGTCCTTTGGGCACAACTCCCTTGAAGTATTATTCCAGGTGTGTGCATATGTGTGTCTGAGGAAGGAGAGAAATGTGGCATTTATTGCACACCTACTATGAGCCAGGCACCAGGCCAGACACACTACAAATGTTACCTCTCACACAACTGGATAAAGTAGAGAAAATTATTAGTATGTATTTTGTATAGATGCAAAAATGTAGAGGCTTGCACTCACAAAGTTAATGTAAGCTCAGGTAGTTCTGGCTCCAAAATCCATCTTTCCCCCCATTTCACTGAAAGACTTGCCAAGTAGAGAACAGGTGTTTGTAGGATAAAGTCTTCCTGCTTTGGGTCTCCTTGAGTGGCTTTCCAAGCTCTGGCACCCCTACCCTGAGGAGAGGCTGCTGTCCATGGGGCAGGGAGAGAACAAATCCTGGGCAACATGAAGCGGATACAACCACACACGGTGGATGAAACAGGCACCCATGACTCAGTAGCCCCCTTTTCCATATCAAAGTAATCAGTACTCTTAGGATATGTTTTAACACGTACTCTCCTGCCCAGCAATTGGGTGGTTTTTCAAGACATCTTCAGCGGCTCCTTCTCCTTTTCATAAAGTGTGTTTGATGACTCTCTACACAGCTCCTTCCATCCTATGTCACGCCAGAGAGGGCTCCAGGCCATCTTCAGAGCCTGGCCCCAGTCATGCTACAGGATATCCTCAACATTCACAGAGGAAGAGAGAGAACTTTCTGTCCACAGAATTACATCATGGCCATAGAGCTTTCTCTGGAGCCCCTCAGCCTGGAACCGCATGCTACAGTAAAAGAAAAAGAAATTGGGGCAATAAATACACCAAGAAAAAAAGAGAGCTCTCTTCCTTGCATTGAGGAAAACTCCGAGGAAATATTAAACCAACTTCACGTAGCCTCTGTTTCTAACATCTTCACCAAAGAACTGTAGTCAGTGAGCCTAATGGAACTTGGGGTTTACAGCCAGCTGTGTTTGAAGACAGTGATACTCTATTTAGAGAGCCCAAGGGGAGATGCTGCCAAATATACTTCCCATATGTGAAAAGTGAGGGGACGAGGAGTAAGGAGGAACCTCAAGAGGTCACCCAAGCCGCTCTCTGCTCCCAGGCAGCCCGCGCTCCCTCTCTCCCTGCTTCGTCCCATCGGCACCAGGAGCCTGGTCGGAGCGCCAACAGCCTCACCTCACCGACTTCTGGTAAAGTGGCGTTAATCGTTAGCATGGAGGTACTCATCGCGAGCGTTCCTTGCCTTTCTCTTCTCTTTGCCTTCTCAAGGTGATCTTGAGCACCTCGGCTTCAGAATGTCCACCTCCTTCAGCCCTCGGAGGTCAGTCCTGCCATCTGAGGGAGACTCTTGGGCTTCCTGATAGAGACTTGGGTAAAAATGAGCAGGAGAAAAGGACCCCAGAAGTGTGTGAGGGTCAGGCCAGAGGGCCGTGGGGAAGCACTTTAGAAAGCATTGCAGCCTTCAGGAGCAATGGGTGGGGACGCAAAGGGGAAAATGTGAGAAGTGTTGGGGCCCCTGTTTCCCATTCACAGGGCATTTGAGAAGTACAAGTAGAGGACTTGATTTATTTTGAAATTACTTCTGATTGCATGGACTGTGTTCTTTCAGCCGTAACACTTCTCCAAGACCAAACCTCATGGGGCGTGACTTCATAAGCATTACGCTGGTGTTTCCAAAACTAGGTCTTGTGAGGTTGTGGGGAGTGTGACGGCTCCACGGGGCCGGAGAGCAAGGAGTGCGCTGTACAGAGTGAGTAAGTCCGGTGTCTCAGTCATCACCAAAAGCACCAAATAGCTGTTCGGCTTTTCGGTGATTTCTAGGCAACACGTTTTCATTTCTTTTTCTTTGAGGAGTGATGAAGAGGTCGTGGAAATCTCTGAGGTAGGAAGTAGAGAAAGAATTAGAGAATGAAGAAAAGGTGTGCTTACTTAAAGCTGTTCTAATATGATGTCTTTTTTTTTTTAACTTGGACTCTCAGGTTTTAGAACTGAGAGGGACTTTAGATATCAGCCCCCTGACTTCTTATACTGTAATCACCATGTAACAAACAAGCCAGCGTGATGCAAGTGGCACAACTCCTGGTCTCTGGGAAAACCAGGACCCAGGCCCTGCTACTGACACAGTGGCATGCCACGCCTGTCACACAGGGGTCCTCCACCCTGCCTGGGGGCTTTGCACAATACTGATGCTGGGGTCTCACCTCAGAGAGCCTGATCTCCTCTGTCTGGGGCGCAGCCGGGACGTCAGGACTATACAAAGCTCCCAGGGGATCCTAAGGCTAGGCAGGAGAAGCCTGACATTGAAGCCCATTCCCAAGCGCTCCCTGTGGGGAATGCTGTGGACCGAATATTTGTGTCCTCCCCAGATTCAGAGGTTGAAACCCTAACTCCCAACATGATGGGATTAGAGGCCTTTGGGAAGTAATAAGGATGAAATGAGGTTGTAAGGGTGGAGCCCTCGTGAATAAGACTGGTGCTCTTAGAGGAAGAGTCAAGAGCTTGCTTCCTCTCTCTCTCGTTCTGCCATGTGAGGGTGCAATGAGCCGTCAGCCATCTGCCACCTAGACGAGAGTCCTCGCCAGACCTTGAGAATGCTGGCATGTTGATCTTAGACCTGCAGCCCCCAGAACTGTGAGCAATAGATCTGTGCTGTGTAAGCCACCCCATCTACGGTACTCTGTTATAGCAGCACAAATGGGCTGAGATAGGGAACAACTGGGAAGCACTGTCCTGTCGTTAATAACACCCACACGCTCAAAGGCATCGACAAGAGGCGGTGGGAGGCCGTGGAAGGAGCTTGGAGTGAAATGCCAGCAGACCTCTGCTTTGGCTCAGCCCAACTCACTGTGTGACCTGGAAGAAGTGACAACTCCCGCTGGCCACAAATGCTTCCTCTGTAAAATGAGGTGATTGAAATGGAAGGCCTCTATTATTCCTTCCAGCCTGCACATTCTATATCTCGAAGTAACCCTTCTCTGCTCCAGGCTCCAGTGTCTTAAAACTTGAGATTTGCATGGCTTTATTTGTTTCCCTTTAATGATGTTCTCCTCTTTTCTCAGTTCCCATTCCATTTTCTTCACCTCATTAGATGGGGCCCCCGCGTATATGAAAGCCACACACCCCACCCCCACCCCCGTTTGGCCAGGCTATAGGCACAAATAACGTCACATGAGCCCTCGAACCCACCTCTCCCTGGCAAAAGCCTCCAGATGCTCACATAGCTAGTCCAGTGTCTGCAGTCACCGTGACACACTTTGTTTCTGGGACCCCCACCTCCCCTGAGGCATCTCGCACGCGCTCAGCACCCTGTCTGCCGGGAGCGTCACCCCCGGGCATCTGCTCTGTGCACTTCTTACTGCGCACGCTCCGCTCTTCGTGGGAACTCCACTCGCAAAACCACCTGAGGAAGCGTTGCCGTTTTAACAGTCATGTCTAGGCAGGGGTGCTGCCTGCCAAAACAGCCTAAGCTGTCAGTCCTCAAGGGCAAGCGTGGTGCCAGGTTCCATGCAGAAGTGGAAAGAATGGCTTTTGCATCAACTCTGCTGCTCTGGTCTCCCAGGCAGTGATCCTTGTACCCACAGAGGCAGTACATTGTCTCCAAAGGCAACTCCTCCATCTTCTAGCCCTACTCACTCCCCATTGGAGAAGAAAACCAATCCAGAGTGAGTGGCGTGGGGTGGGAAGGGAGCAGAGTTTTCCAACCTGTTCAATGTACATATGTACACATATACATCAGTGTACACATATGTACGCATATACATCATATACATACACAAACACACATATATATACACATATATATATATATATATATATATATATATATATATATATATAACTATATAGTACTGTATATATTCATTAGGATATATAGGTAGTATGTGTTTATAGATGCGTAGTATATAGCTATATATAGTGTATATATAGTGTGCATGTGTATGTGTTTCTTTATTTATCTGTTTATTTATAAAGGAGGCAGGGGCTCTAACCTACTAATTCTGTAAGAAGCCACTTCAGCTCTCAGTCTGCTTTGTCCAGCATTCCTTGCTTCATGGTGTTGTAAGATCTCTCCCTCTGCCCTTTCTGAGGCAAGCAAATCCCTCGTAATTTCAAAGTATAACCATCACTTATCAAGAGTTCTCAAGAAAACTTTTCTTTAAATCCAGTAAGTCTATGCTAAAGAAACACAAATGCAGACAAAGATAGTCATCATGATTTTTTTTTTTAAAGGAAAAACCTTAATTCCAATCAGAATATCCATATAATGGAATGTTATGAAGCCCTTTAAGATAACATTTTTAGGCATTTTAAAAATAATATTTACTGAAGTGCGAAAATACTTATATAATGATGTGTCAAGTTAATAATTCAAAACAAAATCATAGTAAAAAGAATGAAAATAATTCTTTCATTTGCATGTCAACATGCAAATAACGGTGATTTCTAGGTGGTAAATTAAAGGATATTCTGATTTGTTTCTTTTTCTCTCTTCAAAATATCTAAAATAAACATCTAATCCTTTTATAATTGATAAGTAAAGACATATATAAAAAATGGTGCCAAAAAATATATACACATTTTAAGAAAGGAAAAATCTGTATTAAAATTATAACACTCAATATATACCAATAACAAAAGATAAATACAAGTCACATTTGACTTCTGCAATTACAACAGGTGCTCAAAGTGGTTACCATCAGCGTCCAGACACTTCTGATTACAGTGAACTACTGCTTGAGCAACGCTGACCAAAGTGTCTATTTGTGTATATTTTTTGGCACCCCCAGATATATAGATATACATACATATATGTATACATATACATATATCTCTTTAAATGTAAGAACCTCAGAGCTGGTAGCATTTGTCCCTAAAAAGAACAACATGCTGAGAAAACCAAGTGTTTCTACCTGGCTTCTGGGTGGAGGCCATCACACTGTGAGCTCTCTCATGCCCACAGCAGCCACCCTTTGCTAACCACATATGGATCAGTGCAAACCAGGAATTCAGTCCATGCCTGGCTTACATTCACCTATTTACTCTCCTCCACGTCTTTACGATAAGCACCTTTATCATGACTCATGAGCCGATGAAAAAACCACAATTTAGAGAGACAAAATTGTCTTGGTCACCAACCAAGGGCCAGAGTCCGTATCCCCACTCAAGGGCTACTTTAGGCTGCTGACCACCTCAGCATTCCCCCTAAGAGACAACAGTTTGCAATTCAAATCAAGAGGTGCCTCAAAGGAAACACCAGTTAGCAACAAAGAGGCAGAGAAAGAGAACATGGTGACCAGAGCAACCCCAACCCCAACTCACAGAAGGAAGAAAGGGGCCATTTTCCTTTGTGCTTGCTTCTGGTTCCCCAGGACAAGTGTCCCCAAGGCCCCTGGCCTGAGGAGCTGACTCCATTGGCTGACCTTCACAGGATGCTTCACCTCCTACTCCCACGACTCAAATAAGAAACTAAGGCAGTGGGGCCATTGCCTCAGTCCCAATAAGTGGTGAGAACTAGACTTGGAAGTTCCTCAACTCGAATCCTAAGTTCAGAACTGCAAGCCCAATCACCCAGGGTAGAATGAGAACAAAAGGAGTCGTATTGCCATTGCCAGCTGGAGGGGGCCCTGCAGGCTTGAGAAGCGCCATTTCTTCAGCATGTTCTCCTCCAATCAAGATGTCCCAGGGTTCCCTGCAGCTTAAACTGACAGAAGCACAATACTCTTCCTTCCAGACGTCCTGGGTTAATTTCTTTATTTTTTCTGGCCCATATTTTGAAGTCTTTCCAGACTGATGGACTAAAGTGGAAATTACATTCCTATCGGCTCTGTCCAAAACAGATGCCACATAATCACAATCATATTAATAAAACTGGCAAGAGTGAATATGAAGAATTTGAGGCAGGGGCTGGAGGGGGGTGTGCAGTGGGGGGAGGTGTGTGGGGAAACTAACAACTTCCAGAATGTGTCTCAACTGACTGAATGTTCCTGCCTAGAAATCTGAAGCTGGCTTCTCTATCGAAACTCCAAATCATTGCTTTTATTTTACTTAATAATTTTTACAGTTTGGATGAAGGGACAGAACAGGGGGAATATTTGCTCAAATCTTTCTGGACTTCACAATCCTCGAGATCTTATTTATGCGTGGGTTTCCAGCTGTGCATGACATAAGTCGTTGAAAACTGGCACGTCTTTCCATCAGCAAGCACAGCACAACCACAAGTTTGGCGGGTGGCTCATGTTGCCAGATGCCTTCACTGTTTCTTAAACTATGTATTCAAGGCACTACACTTTTTTTTCCTTGCTGGAAATACTTTCAAAGAAGAACACAATGTTTTGGGTTGCCTGGCCAAACTTTAGCTGTACTTTTGCGTCTCTGCCAAACTTCCTGTTTTTAGCAAAACAATTTATTATCTTGCTGCTTCTTTAGGCCCAAAAGGATTTGCAGGCACAAATAACTACTTGGTGTCCATGTCTTTTCAGAGAAGAAACACATTCACGTTCCCATAGTTGTCCTGTAGATGCAAGAATAGAAACGTATTTAACCTTTGGGAGTGTTACCGAGGTGTAGAAAAGGTTTTAATTATTCAAAACCTCTACAGTCTGAACTTTAAAGAACTGACAATTATTTTTTGTGTGTAAGGAAAATAATTCTTTTCAGGTGGTTTGGCAAGATCACAGATTTGCCACACATGGTATTGTAGAAGCAAGTTGGGAGTGAGTCTGGGTTTAGAGGCCAGGGTTAGACTAAAGAGACTTGATTAATCAGCAGCAATCAAAGAAAGCATTTGACCAGACACTTTTATGAATAGTGCATCTCTGATTACTAAGCCACACAGTCACCCTTTTAATTTCACCAGAAAACAAAGTAAAACAAAATATAAATAGTAAGAGTCTTCCCCATCCCCACCTAGCAGCCACCTAGCCTATCAACCTATAAATAGATGGAGAGGAAACAAATTCTCAACGTGATTAGATTGAGGTGGCTATGTATAGTCTCAGTTTTCTTTTACAAAAATATCCTAATGTAAATAGAACATATGTTATCTTTAGCAATGCATGTGCACAAACACACGTAGTCATTCAGATAGTAATGACCTCTATATAGCAGAGTAACATTTGTAACAGTGTGGTTAATTCTTCAGTGCAGTGCATTTCTAGGGTGGAATATATTTCAACTTAGATACATGGGCCTAACCACAATTTCTCCAGGTCTTTCAAAAATCACTTCACATTACTTGCAAAGAACAAGGAACTGATAATGCCTATTTCCTGCATATTCTTGCTTCAGAGATCTTAGAATTCTTTGATGGTGACTTAGCAACCACTATAAAAATAAAGGCTCCTTAAAACAGAGTGAGTCAAAGAGTAAGACACTTTAGAGGAGATGGTTAATATTAATGAGAGAGTGTGGTGTAGTCTGACAATAGACGAGCATCAGCACTTTGGGAGAAATGCTTCTAACTTAAGCAAGAGAGGTCCAACTTCTGTCTTTCCAAGTGTCCTGTTCCCTTGGGTTAAAGCAGAGAACAAGACAGTATCTCTTAGATGGATGGATGGATGGATGGATGGATGGATGGATGGATGGATGGTAGAGATAGATTGATAAAAGATAGATAGAAAGAAAGAAAGAAAGAAAGAAAGAAAGAAAGAAAGAAAGAAAGAAAGAAAGAAAGAAAGATAGATACTATGTGTGTTGTCTGTCTTTTTTTTTTTTTTTTTTGTATTGATATTTTGATTCTCTATGGCAAATACTGGACTAAGAAAAGAAAAAGGTCCCAAGTAGCAATTCAAAGGGCTAGCGGACATTGAGGAGAGAGTTTAAAAGGAAAGGTTTTCTTATGAATTACCACTCAATTTCAAGCCCTCTCATACGTTGTAGTTAAGTGTATGGTACAGAAGGTGGCTCAAGATTTCCTGTATACCCTTCTAAAAGGTGAGAACGTGCCTTTATTATTAACCATAGGGCTTTAAAGAGTTATTTTTAACATTTGAACATAAACAATATCAGCACTAAATATAAGATCAAAGAAATACTGTTTCCATGTGGATTTGCCAAAGTACAGAAACATGGCTGCAAAGTACAAGTTCCCTTTGAAGGGGATATTGTTATTAATACTGCTTACTCAGCAGTCTAGTAATATCAAAATAAAGTGAACATATAGACATATATTCATTATATCCTGCCTGGTGTGAAAAAGGTTTCACTCCTCCGGCCTTTCAAAACAAAACCCAACATCCTAAACCAAAGCCTTAGGGCCCCTTCACTAGCTTTTTTCAAAATGAACACATTTAAAGTAATGTTTGAAGCCTGTGGTATCAGAATTTATTTCTACAAAGTTAACTCTATTTAATATCCTTGGCTCTAAGCTTAATTTGCTAAATCGTGCTGTTTTTTAAATTTATTGCAAAATTATTGTCCTCCAGGGAAACAATTACCATTCCTCTTACTTCTATGGTATTGCTTTCCTCTGCATGTGAATTTAAGAGATTTAAAAGCATCTCTGTTTTGAGTATCAATCAGGACAGGGTGACTCTGATACTGTATTTGAATTTAAGAGAACATGTTCTGTTCAATTGAATACCCAGTTTTTCTGAATGAGAACAATAGGGTATTAAAATTAGAAAAGAATCCTAAGAAATGATTGCATGTATCTATTTATTTATACACTCCCTTGTTGTAAAAAGGATTCTAGGCAGCTTAGGAGCATATATAAAATATAGCTACATAACATAAATTAGAAGTAGGCATAAAGCAAAAAAGAAAACACTAGAGCGAAGACATAAATAGAACCAGAAATGGATCTAACGTAAGTGCATAGACGTCTATAAAGGAAGCACAAATTCGAGTCTTGGACTTTTTAGTTTCATAGTAAAAACAAAATCCTGCTCAAGATTATGGCTCACGAATGATGAAGGTTTTCAGAACTTCAGCTTAGAAGTTTAAAACATTTTGTAGGTTATGCATCTGTGAACTAGACAGTGGTTTCTGGTCTTCTCTATTGAATATGATAGTGATCACTGGAGAGGCAAAGGCTGACCACACTGCATCTATTTTTCAATACTTTGGTAATTCATCCTTATTCCCTTTTGGGGAATTGCCTTTGTGTGAGGCTGCTCTGTCCCTACCCTTCCCAAGTTCCCAGTAACACTGAACTTGAAGCATACTGGGCAGTGGCTGAGTCCTTCCCCGTGGTTGTGTGCTGCAAGAAGACGACTAGTGTGTCATCAGCTAAAGCTCTGGTTCCAGTTCTTTGCAGAGCCTGGCTGTCCCACCTTTTCATCAGTTCTCTGAGTCATCCAAAAATCATCCAGTAATTTCTTTGCTGCTTAAATTCGATTCTGTTGCCTGCAACGACAGAACACTAAACGAAATACAAGTATGGCAGGCAATTCATGTAGATGGGTTAAATTATGTATCTGGGCCCCACAGGGAATTTTAAGTAAGTTAAGTCTGGAACCCTGAGACCCTAATGCCCAGTTCATGGACATTCTGATCCTACTCAATACAAACTGGATCCAAAGTGGGAATAGTCATTAGTGAGAGCATTTGTGTCTAAGGCAATAATCACTGCCGAAGATCAGTATCTTCTTTCTTCATTCAAGTTCTTAGTATCTTCTGTTTCCTGTGTAGGACATGGATGCATTTAGGAAAAGGTTTTGGAGCAGTCTGCCACCATGTACCCACTTTCAGTGTTAGATATAAACATTATTATTAACATTGCAATACCTTCTGTTTGCCCTAATAAATAATGCCTAATTTCAACACGGCTAAAAACCATCAATTGAGTAATCTGTTATGTGTTATAAAGGGTTCTGATTGGAAAGCTAATGGAACAAGAACTACCAAGTATCCAGAACAATCTTGAAGGCCTATGAAGCCATAGCCTGTGCCCAGTGGTGTCCTGATAAATGTTTCATAACTGAATCTCCAAAAAAGAAAAAAAGAAAGAAAGGCTCTGACTTTCAGTCCTTACAAATTTCTGTGGCGTAAGTACTCCTACTATTAACCAATTCCAAGCTACCAACATGCACACAGCACACAGACTCAAGCTATCACTGCACACAGACTCAAGAAGAGACGTGCACAAAGGGCTCTCAAAGCCAGAGCAAATGAGCTTCAGGGTGTTACTGGAAGGAACCCTCCTAGATCCCTCCCCTCTAACTGAGCCTGAGGAAGGACCTCAAAGGACCCAGAAATCCATTCATTACTCTTGTGATTTACGTTCTTCTTCTAGAAGGAGCATTGGAAGCCTCCAAAGTGAAGTTGATCTTTATAAATCAGTGAACAAACTAATGAGTAATAAGAGTCTGTCTCTCCTCCTATCGCAGAATCTTCCCCTGGAACATCAGTGAGAGCAAAAATGATTCATCATGAATAGATCTCCTATGTGAAGAACATCCTTAGTTTCCTTTCAAGATAAAGTTTCCATTGAAAAGCAGAGTGATCTGCCTTGTCTGTAAAGAAAACAAATGAGCTGAAGAAAACCTATGCTATTTTGCAGAGGGGAAAACAATCACAGCCCAGGGGCAAAGTGTACTAACGTGCAGTATAAGACAGAGTAATGTCATGGTGAAGACCATGGGTCCTATATCCAGCTCTCTGGATTTGAACCTGGTTTTGCTTTTTACTAGCAGCTTCTGCCTTTGGGTGAATAACCTGAGTTTCGAAACCTCAGGTTGCTCCTCTGCAAAAATGAAAATAATAGGGTTCTCACGAGAACTTAAAGAGATGATGCAAGCGAAGGACTTAGCATGAGGTCTGACCTGTGGTAAGTTGTTCCTGTTACTACTCTTTACTGTCCCATCTACCCTTGTCACTGGGCTCGGAGTGTTTGTGTTTCCTTTTCTAAGAGACAGCAGCCACCAAAGGAGTCTATTCAGAGCAGAAAAAGGTATGGTAACTGGACTATTAGGAGGGAGCCAGTCTTAGCAGGGTGCTTTCAATGGGCAAAAGGACACGATGACAGGCGCCGACGAGGCATTCCTCCCCACCTCGTGGGAAGGAGCACAACCTGGAACAGGTGCAATCACAGGGGCCCTGGGAGGGGATGGCCGAGAGGATGAAACTTCCATTATCAGGGTTTGGCTGAAAACCATCGGAGCCACATTTCCAGTGGAACTTGTAACTGCTTACTCATCTCAAATAACTTAAAGCATGTCATCACCATTCCCAGCCACAGGAATGAATCCTGCCACAGAGTGCAGATCTGTTTTCTTCCTTAAAGCCCTCAGAGTGTTCTGCTTCAATTCCCTGTATGGGATGTATATATATTAAATACAAAAAAATGACCATAAAGTGAACATTAAGGTTGAGAAATGAGGTCCAAAGATGCCAAGAAATTCAAAAGTAAGTGTTCCCCCAGCAGCTCTAATTCAACCATCTTTGCAGTAATGCATCCTTTCCGATTTCTGAATCCTCAATGGAATCCCATTTCATATGGATTCTGGATCCTTCAACTAAGCCAGGGGAGGAATGTTTGGGGTCCTTCCTGCTCCTTCTCACTTCCACAGGTCATAGGAAAATCCTGTGTGGGACCCTTCCACTGAACTCTTGAATGAGGCCCGAAGTGGCAATGCAAACTCAAGAGCCCAGAGTGCAAGGGCCTGGAGTGGGAGTGGGGACGGTCAGCCCAGGAAGCTGGACCAGTTCCTTTCCCCAGCCCCTCCCTGACAGCCAGGAGGCTACTCCTGGCTCCACAGCAGATGTATCCATGCAGATATCCAGGATGCATTAGTGGTTCGACACAACTGATGTGCTCAGGCACCTCCGGGGTACATTAGTTGAAGTGGCTAGAGCAGCTGGTGGCTCCTCTTCAGGCATAATTTATCTATTGCACTTTACTTAATGTGCAAAATTAAATTTATGCTGAATCCATGTGTATTACCTACTGTGCATGAGCAGCATGAAATATACCATAGAGCAAGTCAGCACAGAGCCACGGTCTTAATTGCTAATGGCTTTCAACACACTTCATGCAGTCTAACCAAAGTTGGGGTCCATTCTACATGGGGAATCCTGCTCATATCAAGATTGAAAGTGCTTCTCCCCAGGACCTTCTGGACAACTGAAGGAAAACACGAGCAATGCTCTTCAGTCCATCTTTCTAGAGCCCATGTTCCTTAGATCTCAGATTCTGCACCTTTCATTAATACAGAGCATGCCAAAAAAAAAAAAAAAAAGTATACACATTTTAAGAAAGGAAAGCTGTATTGAAATTGTAATACCCAATATATACCGATAACAAAAGATGAGTACAAATCACATTTGACTTCTGCAATTACAAGAGGTGCTCAAAGTGGTTACCATCAGCATCCAGACAACTTCTGATTACAGCGAACTACTGCTTGAGCAACGTTGACCAAAGTGTCCACTTACATACATTTTTTTTGGCAACCCCAAGTATTGTGATCATGGCTTCTACAAAGGGCATGATTTTGATGAAAAATAAGCAAATCAATGTGAAATATTTTTAAAGTAGACTATAGAAAATAACCCCAAGATTCAGTATGAGTTCTGTCACTGTCAAGCTGTGGGACCCAGGCTGGGTTTCTGGTTCCATCCATTAAAACATAGGAATTGGAATGTTTGATTTCTACCCCAACAAGAAAAAAAATCTATGCAATCAAGTATAGAGAATTTTACAAAAACAAATCACTCCAATGAAACTTTTAAAAATGTGGTATAAAATACACTTGCACACACTCTCATGCATGTAAATTCACACAGAGCAGACATTAATTCGTTTGAAACCTGTTTCCAAAAGGAAATTTGTGGAGGAATCAGAAAGGAAGAGAATAAATACACAGGGAATGCAGAAACTTAAATACAACTATATCTCCTTCAACAATAATTATGCAAAGTGTCTTTCATGTTTCCTATCCTTTTAAAGTATGCTTTGCACAACTATAGAAACCATTTCCCATGGGAAAAAAAAAGTTGTTTGCTCTGCAATTTACATTTGTACTAGAAAGTACCCACCTGTGGAAATGTCATGCTCCTCCCTTGAAAATAATTTCTAGCTTTCCCCACGTAAAGGACACGGGAAAAATAAAACCAGTGATTATGTTACTTTTTAATGTCATCTTTGCATAGTTTTCCAGTAGTATGTTAATATAAAATTTTTAAAAATGTATTAGCTTATTAAAGCACAGTATTTTTTTAAATGACAAAACTGTGTTAGGAAGATATAGAGTGATCATTTTACTTGTTTTTCTACTCTTTCTCATTTTTTTCCATATGAAAAATCAGGATATTATTCACCAAGGATTTTAATCTGACATTTTAAATGTTTTGTTTAATTCTAGTGGTTCTTGATTTCATGTGGTTTGTGGCTGAAAAACTAAAATGTAGATATGAATTGTATGCATTCATACATAAACATACATATGCATGTGTATGCATTCTTTCAGATACTGTCTTATTGAATAAATATGCACGTAGATTGGGTTTTCCCACTAGTTCTATTTTTGAATATATAAGTTATGCTATTTTACTGAATAATCTAATACATATACTTCCATAAGTGAAATGCACTACTAGTAGCTTCTGAATCTTGTTGCTTTTCTGGAAGGGAGGTAGTAAACTAAATTTGACTCAGTCATAAATGTAATTGAGCAGCTACTAGGTAAGGATAAGGCTCAGATCTGAAAAACAAAACTTGGCCCCTGCCCTGTGGGAGCACGCAATTAAGTGACAAGCTTGGACATCCACACAAATAACTCTAGTGCAAGGTAAATAGCAATAAATCTGAGGGTAAGGTTATGGGGGAGTGATGGCACCCTGGGACTCTGGGGAGGTGTAGAGGCCACAGTGGAATGAGAGGTGAATCTTGGAAAATGAGTAAAACTGGCTGGTAGACAATTGGAGGGAAGCAGAGTCAAGAGCACAGCAGGCAGAGGTAACTGCTTGAAGACCGATTTGGATAAATGAAGGAAAGGTCAAAGTGCCAACCTGAAGTTCCCTAATACAGCATACCCCACACCTGGGGCTGTCATTGACTAGCTTAGGGTGGCACTTAAAAAAAAAAAAAAAAAAGCAAAGCAGGGATGTTTCCCTTTTCTAACCCCAGAGTCTTGTTCAGATCTTCATAGTCACAAGCTTGCTGGGCCCAAGAAGAAAACATTTCCTTCTTAATCCGCAAAAGTAATAAGCTTTTACTTGGCAGTTTGTCGTTGCCTTCCTCCTAACTAGCTGCTCAAGTGTAGTTAGAAGAAAGGAGACATTATCCAGCTCATTTTAAAATTCCATCTGTGGTATTTTACTTGCTATCTTTTGGAATAACACTTTTCCTAGGTTAAGCCTATGCTTTCTCAAAACAGGAATTCTTTTCCTTCCTTTCTTTCTCTCCCTTTCTCTTTCTTTCAATATCAAGGGGCATGAATTGAGACACAAAATAAGGTCTGAAGATACCTTCTTTTAATTGAGTATTTGCATGATATGGGTCCTAAAAATCAAAGAGGCTTTTTTTCTTACAGCTTCCCTGACATTCTCCCACTACTCTGCAAAGGAATGCATGTTTACCATGTTGCCCCAGGCCTGGTCTTCCCGTCTCATTCAACACCAAGGCTTTGTCAAAAAAGAGGTCAGTAGCCTCTTAGACTCTCTTGGAGATAGGTAGGGCCTGGTAATCATTTCCCACAATGGGGTTATCTGCTATCTGCCAGGGCTGTTTTTCTGAATGATATCTGATCAAACTACCAGGCAGTCTCCAAAAGTACCCAAGGGGGTCTTCCTCACCCTGTCGTCTTTCTCTGCTTTCTGTCAATCAGCCTGAGCCAAGATAATGTGTGATCCAAATATTTAAGTGTCAACATAGACCATGATGATTGGGTCTACACTGAGATAAAATCTCATTTATATCCTCTAATCCAGCTCATTACCCCAGATGGTTCCACAGATTTCCACTGAATTGTCCCTAATGGGAGGATCCAACAGATACCCCAGAAACTTTGCATTCATTCCTTCCTCTTGTTTTGGCCCAGGCACAGTGTTCATGCAAGTCCCAGTGATAAGCAAAAGAAACAAACTACCTTGGAATTTGGCTGAGTTTCTGGATCTCTGACCCAATTCAGGAACACTTCAAACCCTAATCTCCAAAATGCAAAATCTTTGAAAACTGGAAGCAATGAGATCCCACTGCTTCTGTAAGAAAAAAGAGCACACCCACATGCTGTAAAATTGAAAGAGGGTATACATAAACAGAATTATTCTCCTACTTTCCATTCAGACTTGCTGATACTGTCCTTCTATAAAATTAACGATTGTAATATTTTTTCCTTTAGAATCATGAGCATCCCATGCCCAAATACCTACGTCCAATATTTGAAATATTCCAAGTTTCACCTGAACTGATCAAAATCAACCTATCAAATTCCTTTTTTCACTGTTCCTAGACAATGAGAAAGGTTTGCTAGGGAGGTAGGGCCCAGTCTTTCAAAATCTGACCTGAAATGGACTTCTCTGGGCATCAATCATTTCACTGGATGATACAGGATCACCACCGGCCGTGAAGCAGACCTTTGGCTTTCCCACACAAGACCTATACCAGGATCAGCAAGCGCATTCCTGTCTAAACCCTGCCCTGCAAATCGCCACCGCTCCTTTCATCGAGTTAATTATAGAACCGAAGGCTGGAAGGGGAGCCCAAGACATCATCTGTTCCCTCCCCTCGGCTTTCTGGCACGGCCACATTTAAATCATCCCAGACAGATGGAAATCTATCCGGTTTCTAAAGACCTCCAGAGGAGGAGATTCCACAAACCAGTCAGTCACGCACTCTGCTGTTTAACAACCCCTGTCAGAGAAGCCCTCTTTATCTCTAGTTTAAATCTCACACAAGGCACTTCGAGCCAATTTCTTCTTGTCCTTTGCATCAACCCTTCACATACCTGAAGGTTGTTATTAAGGTATCTCTCCAGCTTCTCTTCTCTGGGTGGATCAATCTCAATTCCTTCCACCTCTTCTTATAAGTAAATCTAACTTTCTAACTTTTAATTATCTCTGTGACTTCCCACTGAGCCTTGGTACACCCAAAGATTAACTGGAGTTATAGGTAGTCATTCATTTTACCCTCAGGATCCTTTTTACACTATTAAAAATTGAGGCTCCTCCCAGAGAGTTTTGTTTATGTGGGTTATATCTATCTGCATTTGCTATGTTGGCAAGTAAGACAAAGGCATGTTTAAGGCCGCAGTATACACACATATGCAGTCCGTTAGCCATCAGAGTGTGATGTCATCACATATCATGTGGCCTCTGCAAACCTCCACTGGAAGCTCAGGAGAGAATGAGAGTGAGAAAACATCTAGCGTCATCCTCATCCTCATCATCATCATCATCATTATTATTGTTAAAACAGTACAGATGCTGCAGACCTCCCGCGAGTCCCGGGGCTCCCCGTGATCTCTGGACCACACTCTGAGATCCTCCGCTTCATAGGCAGCCTGACCTATTCTCAGAATGGCCCTGGATGTACAGGCGGTTGGCAGGGCATCTAGTCTGGTCTGGTCTAAAGGTGGCCAGATTAAACCGTGCTAGGTTACCCGCTGAATTAAAGCCTTTAACTGTCAAAGTGTCCATACCATCAACCTCAGAAAAATAAGGGAAACTGATTTTGAGAAGAATAAGCAGACTTTTGTTGATATTTTTATGGGAAAACATGGTGGTGTCAGAGCAGAATGGCGGAGGTTGCTGTTGACTGTGCCTTAATAGCAAAAGTCCATCCTCTAACATACAATCCTCTTAATCACACTCAAAACCATTCTGTGTATTTACTGTTGATCTGGGCACAAATAAGTTGTTTGCTGTAAAACAGCAGAGCTCTTCAAATCCCTTGCTCACCACTTTTTTTACAACTGAAATCAGCCCTGTCTACTGGATGCCACTAGGTCTGCCCATCAATTTTAAAGGCTCCGAGGTGATGGTGGAACGTAGGAAAGGGGGAGGGTATGTGAAAGCCCCTTTTGCAAGTTCAGTCCCTGAGTTAAGCCAGATGCTGAAATGACTTTCTTTACCTTTACTCACTCTTCCCCAATTTTACGTTATTTTCTTTTGTACCTGAGAAACTGCTCTTTTTTGTTCCCCTCAACAACCTCAAATTTAAAGCTGTTAGCCTGTCTTGTTTAACATATTTATAAGGCATTATAGGCTTATCAATCAAGCAGCAAGTATTTATTATCTACTCTGTATCCAAAATCCTGCAAGACATCGTAGGTACGTACCACAGAGGAATGAGTCTTATTTTTATCTCTAGGGACTTACAGTCTAGTTGAGACAAAATAAACCTCACCTAAAACAACAGCCCACTGTAAGTGACAGAATAGAATTAAACTGCACAATATGGACTATTATAGGAGTTGTCAGAAAGAATCTCTCTATTACGATGTAAAACTCACCACACAAATTAAAAAATGGAAATATTTCAGTTGTGGCATAGGTGAATTTTGAGTTAGACCTTGAAATGCATTTCTTCTGAAAACTTGCAGGGTCATTCTTACAAGCAGGCCTGGTCCTGGTGTTTGTGGGATCTGGAGCTAGAGTACAAATGCTCCCCACCTCCTACCCGACCCCAACGTGATGCCTGTCCCCATCTCTTCCCACCCCGGCTCCATCTTGGACATGTCAAGTCTCACATGCATGAAAGGGAAACCCCAGCATGCGATGCAAACTCAGACCCCAACCACACCCCCTCAAAACAGCACCTTTGGCACCCTTGGTGCCTAGCAAGGAGCACACCAGAAGCCTGGTGAGCCCTGGGAAAGAAGATGAAAGAGGTGCTGAGAAAGAGGTGTGGGCCCTGGAGCTGGCTCAGTTCCTCTGGGCGGAGAATTCCAGGTCTCTGGGACCTGAGATGTATCTGAAGAAGTGTAGTATAGAGCAAGCCCAGGTGGATATTCCACTGACTACTCAGAATACTCTCCTTGAAGGGAGGGAAACACTTGGACTGGACCAAAGCATGGTCTCTAATTTGCAGGTCTCAAGGCAGATGCCCAGGTCTAAGGAGGTACCTTAAAGTAGAGAAATTCCAATGTAAAGTCTTTTAAAACAAATATTCTTCATATTAAGTGTCTCAGTAGTCCTTCAACTTAAGTCACACAATTTCTTATCAAAGGAAATTTGTGCTTTGATTAGATTCTCAAAGTAAGACTATCATACATTTTATTTTACTTATATTACTTAAATTTACTTTTTAGTATTTACATATGTAAAGTTTTATATGTTCTTTCCTGGGAATTATCAGATATATTTTAATTTGAGAAAAACATTCAGACGTGGAAAAGTAAAGTTTTCAAGTCAACTAATATTTTCAATGCACAGTAAAGCTGAATGAAAGCTTTCTTTTACAAAGTGAATTCTAAATTTTCATTTTATTTTTTTAATGAAGTTAATCACTCCCGAAATCAACTATGATGTTGTATTTAATATTTATGCATCAGGCTTTGAGTCCTCAATATGAGTCCGATTCTTAATCTAGCTACATTTCTTTAAAAACTTTTTACCTGCAATTTCCCTTGAGGTAAAATTTCCTATCTCTACTCTCCCCCTTCCCTTCATCATTTTGAATTAGTGAGATTTTCCTGTCCCTGGTAAAAAACCAAAAAGGACTATTCTTAGTCTACAGACATGGAATATGGAAGAAAAGATGTATTTGAAAAAAAATGACAGGATTTTTTTTCTTGAGTGCTGTCTTGTGGCCCATCACAGCATGGCCAGATTCACAATAGTTGGCAAGCAATTCATTACTACACCTTCTCATGAAGGTGCCATAGGAAGAGTGCAGTCATACCATAGGGCAAAATTTCTTCAAAAACCCATTTTCTACTGGAAGATAGGCAAACGACTTGAAGATACTTCAACAAAGAGGAAATATGGATGGTAAATAATATATGAAAAGTTGTTTGACGTCATTAACCAACAGAGAAAGGCAGATTAAAAATATAAGGACATATATTACTACAAACTTATTGGAATGGCTAAAGTATAAATACTGATAATACCAAATGCTGACGTGGATGCAGAAAAATTAGATGTTTTATACATTGCAGGTAGGAATGTAAGACAGCAAAGTCACTCTGGAAAATAGTTTGGCAGCTTCTTATGCCACTAAACATACCCTTAACCGTAAGGCTTGTCAATCGTAATTCTGTATATTTCTCTTAAAGAAATGAAAACATGTTTATACAAAACCTGTACCTAATATGCGGAATCTAAAGAAAAGAATAAGTGAATGAACTAATCAGAGACAGTTTTGGAAACACTGAGGAAAAACAGAGGGTTGCTAAGGGGAAGGTGAGAGGTTTTGGGAACGTACAGAGGGATAGTGGATGGGGGAGGGGGGTTCACACAGTGTGAGGGATATAAATGATAAACATCTAAGTTTTGCTTTGTCTTGTGCACCTGAAACTAATTAAAAAACAAATAAAACAAACAAACAAACAAACAAAAAAACCTGTACCTAAATGTTCAAAGCAATTTTATTTATACTAGCCAAAAACTAGAAATGACCCAGCAGTCTTTCCATGAGTGAATGGATAAACAAAGAGCAGTACATCCATGCAGTGGAAAGCTACTCAACAATATAAAGGAATAAACCACTGATACGTGCAACAACTTAGATGAATCTCAACGAAATTATACTGAGAGGAAAACCAATCTCAAAGGGTCACGTACTGTATGATTCTATTTATATAACATTCTCGAAGTGGCAAAATTATATTGATGGAGAATAGAACAGGTAGGGGTTGGAAGCAAGGTGTGATTATTAAGGAGTAACTTGAAGGAGTTTCTCTGTGGTGCTAGAATAGTTCTATATCTCAATGGTGGCTGCTAAAGCTGTCAAATCTGTTATCAAAAAGAACAGGCATCAGACACTGACTGTGCAAAGTCTTTCCCAAAGGGCAGCCATTACTTGATTACTTGCATTTTTATCATGCATCTGCTTTGCACAGTGTATTCAGTGCTCTTTGATTCTCAGTGCGGCTCTCTGGGTGTGGGAGGGCTATGTCAGTACTCCTTATTTACATAGAGAGAGAACCACCGCCTGGGTCGTTACTATAAGGGGGTGATGGAGAATTTCCTGGCTTCTAGGGTTTTTGGCTGTTGCTTTTCTCACTATACTGCCTCTCAACAAGACCCCAGACATGGAAGTTGGGGGAGAATATGAGCCCTGCTCAGAAGAACCATATTTGAGTAGTGAATATAATGATCCTGAGACTCCTAGAAGTGACTCTTCTGACTGGACCCTCATATTGTGACCAGAAGTTGTCAAACACTTAAAGGGAACTCTTGGGTTGGGTTTTTTATCTTCTCAACGTGAACTATATTCTTATCGATTTGCATTTACAAAACTTGTGACTCCTTCCTCAA
Source organism: Rhinolophus sinicus (assembly GCF_057876585.1). Taxonomy (NCBI): domain Eukaryota; kingdom Metazoa; phylum Chordata; class Mammalia; order Chiroptera; family Rhinolophidae; genus Rhinolophus; species Rhinolophus sinicus. The sequence goes on along the minus strand of NC_142502.1, from coordinate 143,593,290 downwards.
GGGTAAGGACATAAACTCTTGCCAGACTGTAAGTCACATTATATTTTCTCTTGATAGCTTCAATTCATGTGGCATTATTCCTCCACTCTTGCTGCATCTACCCTAAATTCCAAACAAAATGCTATCAACAGAGCTGGGTGGCCTCTAATAAAGGGTGCTTTCTCTTTGTCTATTTAAAGTGTCCTTGTTATTTAAAAAAAAAAAAAAAATACATTCTGTTAATACAGATGCCTGATATCTCACTTCTGTAATATACTGTAATTAACAGTGCAGATGTGAAATAAAGATCTCATTACTTATCAGATAGACATGAGCAGGTGATTATGTACTGAGAGGTATAAAATGCATAATGAAAGTGAACAGTGATAATTGTTCCAAAAGGTCTTTCATGTCTGGGCCACAGAGTTTTGAAAGTTAAATATAAAGACTGTCTGTACCTTTTCTTTTCTCTAGCCCTGTGCATAAGATTTCTTCTCAATCCATACAAGCTCATTTTGAATAATTTAAATTTTATAGCATCTTGTTTAAACTTAAGGCCAACTGAAAAAAAAAGTGTTAGAAAGCCTATACAAATGATACATTTCTGTTTTTCCAAAATACTCATATAACTCATGAAAATTAGACAGACCAATTTTATTAACCATTTTTTAAAATTCTATTTGAAAAGGAAAGCACTCTTGGATGGAAAGCTTGTATATCAAATTTCAGACCTAAGTAAACTTTTATAGCTGAGCTGTAAAAATAGTCATTTATAATGCAAACACTGCCAAATTTTTAACTATGATCCTGCCAGTGGGCAACTATAATAATCCAACAATAATCATCATCATTATAACAAATCACCCAAAAGAGAGACTGCTGCCCTCTCCCAATGGGCGGCCATTTCCCTCCACCGGGTGTATTACAACAAGACCCTAACAACACACAGCCAGCTACCCTTCCTTCCCAGCATTGGCAAACTTCGGGAATAAATTAGTCAGGCAGACAATCCTGCCTGCATCCAATATCCTTTTTGCATCCAAGATAACATAAAAATTCATTTTATCAAATGTGTTTGCGTTACTCCCTAACTGAATTAGCTTCCTCTGTGTCCCATAATACCATAAAGTTTAACCCTGAAATAAGAAGGCCAGTACACTTTTTCAATGTTCGCAAATGTTCTGTTTAAGGGAAGAGAATCTCTTAGACTCAGCTTAACTCAAACCAGAACTGAATCCACTCTTGGCACTGCTGGGTTTCAGGTTAACCCAAATGGGCTCCTGCGCAAGCTTGTCTTAAAGGGCCAGCATCTCAGGTCAGACCAGCATCTCAGGCTGGCCCTGACAAACCCACCTGCCTCTAGCCTCCTAGTACCTCAGCCAAATTAATAACTTTATTAAGGAAGGGATGGAGTGGAAACAGACCTCTTTGGGGAACAGGCAGCCCAATGACAAAAACTATAAAAGGTCTTGGGGTAGCCACATTTTTCTCCCTGAGCCACCAGCATGGAATAGCTAACACAGTAAAGCATTCCTAATTCAGGCAAGTGGGAGGCATTGGGGCATCCTTGTCAAGTTCACTGCTGTTCTAATCATGAATTCAAGACTGTTTTAAAGAAATGCCTGTCTCTACTTCCAAGAATGTATAGACACTTAGATATTCTAATGGAAATTTTTATAAATAAGAAATAATGTGATTAATGTAGCCATTGTTTTATGTTATTAAAGTTTCAAAATTTTTGAAAGTAAGCTTTTTCCTTCTTTAAATGACTGAAAGAATTTTTGAGCTGGTAAATGTTCTTTAAGGGATTTATTTTTGACATTTAAAAAAGTTTCTCAATTGTTGGAATGTCAATGCATGACATTTCACTTTTTGATAGCATCATATGTTAAACACAATAAAAATAACTATTTTCTTATTTTTATTGTTGGGAATATTTATTCCTTATCCTCACATTTTCAGATGAAGAAATTTTCTCAATTAGAGTTGCTTCCTTAGAGTCTCTCTCTCTCTCTTTCTCAGATTGGCGAGTTGGAAAGAAGGAACTAAGCAGGAAAGGCCAGCACTGGTCGGTTCTCTCTTGAGGAGCTACCTACTTTGCCAAGCATGCCTGCTCCGGATTTCTGATGCCATGGGAGACGTCCACAGCCTGCGCTCCCCTCCTCCGTGACCCAACAAGTATGCCTCTAGTACAAGGTAAGATGTTCTCTATGAAGATGTTGCAGGAAAGAATTCAAGTGTGAGCCAGGAAATAAAGTGAACAGTGGTTTATTGAAGAAAGACCTACTCCATAGGCAGAGCAGAGAATGAGAGACCACCTTGATTTGAGGTGTGGCAGTAATTTTTATTTGGTAGGTATTTTACATGGAAATAAAGGGGAGGAATAGTCAGTTAGTTCCAGGAAATGGGTGAGCTTTTCTGAGAATTAGGGAAACACCCCTTTTTTTGTTCTTACATAGTCCTTTCCGGAGGTGTCATGGCGCTGGTGGGGGTGTCATTTAGCCTACAGATGTAGTACAATAACGGACCATATAATGTGGCTGGAGGTTACTTGGAGGTGAATCTCCTTGCCATCTTGGCCTTGGCTGGTTTTGGCTGGTTTCCTTGTCTCATCTTGATTTACTGGTCCTTTGTCTTCCATTGGCAGTTAATGGTTTTTCTTGGAGCCCTGCCCCTGCCCTATCTCAGACCTAACCTTCCTTCTCAGAGCTGATACTTTGATTTCCATCTGTGTGGCTTCTATATTTCTCTTTCAATTGGTGCTAAACTGGAGCAGGAACAAAGACTCATTTTTTACGTCTTCTGACCATAACATATATCAAGTGTTATGTAAGTTGTGAGTGGAGGGAAAGCTCACTTTGTGTCCATTTCCCAGGTAGGAAACCTTTGAAGAAAGGTTCTTGAACCTCCATGTAATCCAAAATGTTTAATTACCACTCCTACGCCGATAAGCTCTTAGCGGGCAAATAGGAACAGAGAGACAAACAATGCTGTTCATTTGAAAATCATGTTAGTGAAACCCAAATTTTAGAAGAAACCACAACATGAGAAAAAATTTGCTCTCATTGAGAGCAAGCTGTGTTCAAATGCTAATCAACAAAATATAACCAATGTTATAGAATGGAGTGTTTTCAAAGACTATAAAAATTGTTGAAGTTGAATAATGCTTGACATAGAGAAATGATGAAACAGAAGAAAACAGTGAGCCCTGGAAATGTCAGTGTGGCATGAAGAAATGACAGTCCGTAGGAGATATGCTTGGATTTTCCCAGGGTAGATATTTCTTTCTTTTCTTTCATTTTTTTTTTTCGGTTACAGTTGATATTCAATATTATTTTATGTTAGTTTCAGATGTATGGCATAGCAGTTAGACATTTATATAATTTACAAAGTGATCCCTCAATTAGTCTAGTACCCAGCTGGCACCATACCTAGTTATTACGTTATTGACTATATTCCCTATGCTGTACTTTATATCCCCATGGCTGTTTTGTAACTACCGATTTGTACTTCTTAATCCCTACACCTTTTTCATCCTGTCCCAACCCCCATCTCCTCTGGCAACCATCATTTTGTTCTGGTAGATATTTCTTAAAGAGCTTCTCTGAGGTCCTCTTGACCTCAAGTTTTCTCTGAGTATTTTAGAATCTTAGCCTTGCTGACATGCAATTTGGATCTCAGAAGTCTTCTAAAACTAGCATTCACTTCAGTCACCCAGTCTAAAGGGGAGCCCCAAACCTGCAGGAGGCAGGAGCAGTGCCGAAATTCACTTAGTGAGATGACCATGACATGTCATGAGTAGTGGCTTGTCTCAGAAAAGCCTCTGGATGGGACTAACAACAAGATTTGTGGGGCCCAGTGCAAAATATGTGGTGCCCGTTTTTCAAAACTTAAGATTTTCAGGATGGTGACAACAGTGCATTACTGAAGTGTGGGGCCCCTTTGACTGCTCAGGTCACACGCCGTTGAAGCCAGCCTAGCATCTGGAACCTTTGGTGGGATGGACCACCGTATGGACTGGGGAGGGTCTCTGTTTTTCTTTTGCAAAGATCTCAACGTGCTTTACATTCACAGCCACCTATCAGCAGTTCCTTTCAACACTCTTGGCACCCATCCATCTAGAAGGCAAGCATTGTCTTGAGGCTCTGACAGGTGGGTAAACTGAAATATACACAGATTAAGTAATTTTCCCAATGCTCGATCCGTCAACTACAGGTGGGGAAGCCTTGAGTGGGGGTCACAATTCTCAATTGCCACCAAGGCTGCCTACAACCCTGTCCTTCTGTTTAGTAAACCCTGGCACTTACTATTAGGTTGGTGCAAAAGTAATTGCGGTTTTTGCAATTTTTTTTTTTTTTTAACCTTTTAAGCTGCAAGTACTTTTGCACCAACCTTATAATAGCACATAAATAAATGCTCCCAATGCCAATTCAGTTCTTCTTCATCTTTGGCACTGATTTTTAACTAGAAGCCACATCATCACATGGTGATTATATCAAAGGAAAACCTGAATACAGAGCTGTGACTATCCTTTACACAATGGGATACATCAATGACCCTTTTAAATATTCTTTGTTGTGCCTTGGATTCGACATTATCACTGATAGTAATAAAAGCACCCTTTCCAAGAGCGAGGTGTGTTCTGCCAGAGCCTGGTCTAGGGGTTATTGTGGCTGTAATTTCTCTTTTCTTGAGGTACTTCTGTTTCTCCAACTTGGTTTTTCTTCCCATTTCTACACACTCACACACACCATACGGCTTCTCTCAAAGCAAGCAGCTAAACAGAACACATAATTCAGTGTTTAGCCAGTGGTTTTTCCCTCTTTGCCCTAGTTGTTAATAAACATGTTTAAACCACCTATAAGCCTTAAATTAAGAATGAGGAAAGCAGTAATGAAGGAGTAAGTCAATCTAACCTAGTTTGCTTTGAATCCCCCTTTCCATGGCAATAGCACAGTTTTCCTGATTCAAAAGCAAATGTGAAGGCTTCTGTGGATGCAGGGGTATGAGATTTAGTTGCATGAATGCACAAATGTAAACCAAAATTGCCACGGAGCAAAAACACCGACCCTCCCTCTCCTGCAGCCATTTCCACAGATACGTATTTTAAAGTTCATTGCTGGTCATCATTGAAGATTGATGACGGGAATATGAAGGTTTCTTAGATTATTCTCTTTATTTTTGTGTGTTAGAAATTTTACATAGTAAAAATTAAATTTAAAAAAAGAATTAAGTTGATGAAATAAAGTTCATCAATGCTATTTTTGATTCCTGGATAGAAATATTTTATCAAACCAAGAGAAGACAGCAGGATGACAAGATAAAGACTATAGAACCCTGGTAGCTCAGAACCGCTGCGTCGCTTTTTAAAAAATTTCCTTGTAAGCAAGCAGAATACCATCATGGATGTCAGTCACCCACATTTCCTCCCCCTTCACATGGACCAGCATTTACAAGATAAGAAGAATTCCACTTAAGTTTATCCATCACAGATAAGCAGTGCCCTACAACTATCATTCTGGTTCATATCTAAATAAAATGACAAAATGGCAGAAGGGAGGAGAAAGAAACTAATACCATTTTGAGCTCCAGAGCTGCCAGGCCCTAAGTGAGGCACCTGGCTCATGTATCTTCATATGTAGGTCATATGGTCAGGGACAGGCATATGTCCCATGGGGAGCTGGGAGGTTGGGAATGAGCCATTTGTCCCATGGCTCTCATTCATGAAAGCCTCAATTTTTGACTTTTCATCTGATCTTTAAATGAAGATAATTCTTATCTTAAACATTTGGTCCTTGTATTTATGTGTGTTTCACAATTATGAATTTGTTAAATGTAAATATTTGAAGTATACCAGTTTTTAATCACTGTTTTGGCCATGCTTGTTTTTTTAATATACCAAAAGCCTCCAAAGAAAAACAAAGAAACAAACAAACCCAACAAAAAAGGAGGTGGCTTGGGCCTCTCTCAGCCTCTCAGAGGTCCTGCTCACAGAAAATGAGCTGATTTGCTCTGTAAATAGAAGTCACTAACATTTTTTTTTTAATTAAAATGTATTGGGGTGACAATGGTTAGTAAAATTACACAGGCTTCAAATATACAATTCTGTAATACATCATCTATATATGTCACATTTTGTGTTCACCACCCAGAGTCAGTTCTCCTTCCATGATCATATATTTGACCCCATTTACCCTCTTCCAGCACCCACCTCCCCCCTTACTCTCTGGTACCCACTAAACTGTTGTCTGTGTCTATGAGTTTTTCTTTCTTTATGTTTGTCTTGTTCCTCTGTTGCCTTTAGTTTTATATCCCGCATATCCGTGAAGTCATATGGTTCTCGACTTTTTCTGTCTGTCTTATTTCGCTTAGCATAATAACATTTTCTTCTTTTTGTTTCTACTGCCTTCTCCTGTGATTTGTCATGTTTTCCTAGAGCTGCAGGACTCATTCAAAATAAGTAACAGGAAAATATATGAAGTGACCAGTGAAGACCATGTTATAGTTAAAAAATATAGGGAGAGAAAGAAAGAAAGAAAACCTAATTTGGGAAAACTGAGTAATGCCAGGAAAAATAATTTTCAAAATTCCAGAGAAGAGCAAATGAGACCTTAATAGCTTTAATATTTCCCAAATGTGACCAAAAGGAGAGCTCGAGGAGGACGATGCCTCCATAACTGAGCTTAAACATGTTGCACAACATGCTTGTTTGTCCGTTGCAATGCTCACATAGTAACAGCCAGTATCTTCTGTGGACCTGCCACCCCTTCCTTCTTTTCCCATAGAATGCTTCCTTTGCTTCCAAATTCTCTTCTCCTCCATCCAGAGGTGTGAGCTGTAAAAATCAGTGGTCACACCAGAGGCACGCCCAAACCACGCCCTCAGCTTTTGACATGTGATACTCTACTCCTAGTATAGGCCCTGAGAGTCAGACCCAAATTATGAAATCCAAGCACCTGATTAGGGCTTCTTGGATCTTACACGTAATGATAAAAGGATAAGCTTTTTATAGAGATCAACTCAAGAACCCTTATAACATGTTCCTATATTTTAATTGATGAAAAAAATAAAACTGAAATTCATTTTGTTTGGAATAAAGCAGGACATATATACAGAGGGTGCCAAAATATATACTGTATATATGCACTTTAAGAAAGGAAGCTGTATTAAAATTGTAATACTCAATATACACCGATAACAAAAGATGAATACAGGTCACGTTTGACTTCTACAATTACAAGAGGTGCTCACAGTGGTTACCATCAGCGTCCAGACACTTCTGATTATGGCGAACTACTGCTCGAACAACGCTGACCAAAGTGTCCACTTGTATACATTTCTTTGGCGCCCCCAGTATAAATTGGCCTCAAACCCTGTGAAACCTTCACTGGAGCTACAGTAAATGAAGAACTTGAATAATTGACACTGAGTTTTAAAAAAATAATAATGAAAATCACCCTCCTTCTCTGCTGAGTTTGGTCCTCATTATAGATTAGCAGTTTAGTGAGTTGATGTGGAAATGTTCCTTATTATCACAATTTTATTGCCTACCTCAGTACATCTGTTCCAAAATTTATATAAAAATGGCCAGACATTTCAATAAACCAGTATGTCTTGGAATTTTCATATAGTTCCCAATGCACTAAAATCTGGATGGAAAGCTGGTACTTTGAAATTTACAATCGCACAGACTGAGCAACATCTGGATAGCTTTGCTCTATTGCTTTCCTTGTTCCTTTAGATTTAGACTCAAGTTATGATTTGCAGGAAAGGCCAAAACCCTTGTGTGTGGCAGGTGTGAGTTCAGGCTGACAAAAACCTAATACTGTGTTCAATTCACTCTGATACAGCTTTTTACAAAGCACATGGAACAGCGCTTCTGCCCTTTAGCAAATCGTTTAACCATCAAGGAGGAGGACAGAGCAAGGGGGAAGGAATTTTCTCTTTAGCTGGAGAGAAAGACCTGGGAAAAATATGTATTTGTGACTCAAACTAGGCTCCTTGAATTAACTCTCTCTCATCACATCCCTTGATAGTCTATAGGACGTGTGTGTGTGTGTGTGTGTGTGTGTGTGTGTGTGTGTGTGTGTAGACGAGACCAATTTCTTACACAAGGAGAAAAACATTTAGAATTTCCAACTAAAGGACCCCTTTAACAATTTGATCAGCCTCCACACTGAATCTTTAGACTTTCTTTCTTAGCTGTCCATATTAATGAGAGACAAAGGAATAAAGGGAAGAGAGAAAGGACAAATGGGAGAAGGAAAAAGGTATACTGGAAATGATGTGTAGGGGCAAATGTAATTGTAACTAAACTAAATACTTACTGATGACAACTACCCAGGTCCTCCTACTCTTTGTAACGCTCGCTGTAAAAGCTGCAGAAACCTCTTCCCCCATGAAGCATGACTAAAAGTCATACTGGAGTAGCTTTACACTGGTGCTGCGTTTTAGGTTTGAGGTAGGTAAAGTGCTATTTGGCGAGAATAGGTTAGATCAATCTGAATTTTCGACCTGACCTTCCCCTCACCCCTAATAACTTCCTGGTTCCTTGGTCACAGAGTGATTTATGAGCAAGAACAAAGAATGATGTGTCTATCCCAGCAGCAAGGGGAAACTAGAAAACTTATTAAGGGGGGGGGGGGGGGGGAGAGAAAAGAAAAAGGCAGAAGGAAAGAAAGGGGAAGAAGCCAAAGAGAAAATACCAGTTTTAGAATGAAGTACCTTAGTTTCTGTGTTGCTGTAATTACCTAGTCACTGAAGAAATAAAACGTGGAAATCCATTTCATAAAAAAATCAATGTTTTAAATAATGTGAAGAGCTCTCATAATTTTAAATCTCACCACAATGTCCGTGTGCAGAACCCTGATCACCTTTAAAGAGGAGGGCTCCAATAATTTTAAATTGTTCTTCACTGAGAGGCTCCAATCCTCCATTCTCTTCCAAATGGAAGCAATCTTGAAATAATTTTAAGTAGTTTTAAATAGTTCTTCCCCCACTCCTTGTCACTTTATGTCCCTTCTTTGTCTTTCCTCAACTTTTCAGACAACAATGTTCCCAGCTTTAAATTGAAAAAAAGTCTTAAATTTATAATTGAAAATTAACCCTCAAAAACAAGTGTCTCTTGTTCCTTTTTCTGAAGTAAGTGAACAACCTTTTCTCGCATTAATGGTGATAAAAGTGCAGGGCTTTATTTAGGAAACCCTGCTAAGAATGTTTTTATTTAGCGCTTGCAAAAAAATAATGTAAAATTAATGAATAAGGATTTTATTATTTCTAATCTACAGTTCCGTAAAGAATACAATTTTATATTGAATTCTAGTCTCATTTACAAAGACTTATAATTAAAATGCCTCAATCTTTTTCAAATTAGAAAAGCAAATTGTTACATATCCTAAGTAGGTGCTTTTCTGTTTAATGACAGTCACTCACATGATTTATGACACACATTATTTTATATCAAAGTACAATGAAATAGGCATTACCAAAGGTAATCTCCGTAATGTCTGGAAAGGGATCAGAAACCTCAGTGCAACAATGAACACCGTATTTAAAATGCAAAACCCAAAGACATTATTATGGTTTTGATTTCTTATGGCACAGCTTCGCCCGATCAGTTATATTACCAGTGCAGCACAAAGGGTGTTTGCGTCAGAATGCTGCTAAGATAACAGACGGGAAAAATGAAATATAAAGTCAATTTTCATGCAGAAATTGTTATCAAAGGGATGATAAAGTAAAACTGTATAATCACAAGAAAAAACAATTGATGATGAACAATCTAAAATAGACCAAGTCGACTATGTCTGATTCTGGCTTTTAAACTCTTGTCCTATTAAAATATGTAATAAAGTGTTAAGACAATGTATAAACAAACGCAAGTAGAACACTATGCTGATTATTATTTAGACACTGCCTTCCAAGGTCTCTCTGCAAATGGAATCAAGCAGCCGCTTAAGTGTGCTCATCATGAATTGAGATGAGTTTTCATCAAGCTCAGACTTCTAACTCAAATGAAAAAGAAATAATTGTGAGTTTTCAAACTCGTAGTTGTTTCAATGTAGAATGGAATCAGCAGGCACCATGGGAAGAGGAAACACACACACACACACACACACACACACACAATTATTTTACATGCACAAGTGAAAAGTCATAATGTCGGAGAGAATATGACCCCCTAAATTCTGTCTTTCTGGAGTAAGATGTAGGTAACGCCCAAGTTACCCTGCGTTGAAGGATTGATTACCCATTAGAATGAAGGCCTCTCCCCACTAGACTGTTGATCATGCAGTTTGCAAGCAGAAAGGTGGCTCTTTCTAATTCTTTTTAAGACATTTTGCTTGGGGCCTCAGAAATTAAACGGAGAGCAGCAGGGAAGGGGTTTACTATTTAATGCTCTTGGTTGTAATTTTTTAATTAGCCATTAGGAAGATGAAGGCAGGTTCAGACAGGGAAGAAAAGAAAGACTTGGAAGAAATATGGCTTTTCTGCAAAAAGCCGGTAGAGATTACAGGAAAGACCCGGGTCTCCAGAGAGGTTCCCATCACAGAAGGAACTCGCAGGCCACTTCCTCATGTCCCTTGGGCAAATCTAAACCTAGTTGTTTGAAAGCTTGGGGTTTAACTGGATTTCCTAAAAGATGTCATGTCTCGGCCTCAGGTTCGTACAGCTGAGAAAAGGAAATGACTGGAAAAAAAAGACAAAAATGCCGGGAGCACAGATGTGGCTGATCTCAGGGGCTTAGAGCCTCTGGGTGTGTTACACACACCTCCATACTTTCAGGAAGATTAAAGGGAAGAGAGGGCACTGTACTTTGTGTATCAAGAAGCCTTGGCCTGTTCCTTATTTTCTAATGACAGGACCAGTAAGATAGTAGAGAAAAGCCGAGGTAAAACACAATAGACTCTGTAAGGCCGAGGATATATGCCTTTGGAAAGAGTGAATCAGGTCAAACTAATTCAAAGGCAGACCTGCTGGAAACCCTGAATACAGACATACTTCTGGAAGACAGAGCAGAGAAACAGTATAATTTGCATAGAATTCAAGTCTGGAGGTGATTTTAAGTAATAAGAAATGTGGCAAAAAATATTGAAATGATATTAACAGAGGAGACTCAAGTATTTTTAGTACTTGGAATAACCGAACCTGTGAATCTTCTAGTTTTCATTATTCATATCTGCTCCTTCTCTATTTCCCATGTCAGTAATGGCACCATTCACTTAGTGATTCATTCAGTCTCTCAAGCATCCCCTTCACCTTCACCTTCTCTCTCTAATCAGGCCCTAGGTCTTGTCTAGTAAACTCCAGCATACACACATCTCATGTCCGTCCTCCTCTCCCACCTCCACTGCTGATAGCCAACCCTTCATTGCCTCTTACCTGGACAATTGCTTTCGCCTTCCAGACGGTCCCTCTGCCTCCGCCCATCTCCCTCCACCCCTCAATCCAACATCTACATCTGATCCTATGACCCAGTAGGTCTGGGGTGAGACCCAGGGAATATGCATTTTATCTTTTTAACTTCTTGTTATGAATATCACTAAGCATACTCAAAGGCAGGAAATACAGGAAGTCAATTCGTGTATGCCTATACCTGCCTCTCACCTTCAACAACCATCAACATTTCCCTGTACCCCCTGCCATTTTTTTTTTCCCCAGAATCCCCACTCTGGCCTTTTTTTTTCTATTGGAGTATTTTAAGGCAAATCTCAGGCAGCATATCATTTGATTGATCCTTATATACTTAAGTATACATCTCAGAAAAGAAAAATTAAGGACTTTAATTGTTTTTTGCAAAACTACAAATGTAATCGTTCCTTCACATAATCAATACTCAGTCAATATTTACATGTCCTTAAATATATATATAATTTGTTTGTGTTTGGCTTGGAATAAAAGTGCATTTAAAACTCTTTCCAAGTTCTCAGAAGACCAACCAGCTATGAGTTCCGGTGACCAACAAGATAAAGTTGAAACTGCCCAGCAAGGCACCAAGGATCTATTAAGTTGGTGCAAAAGTAATTGCGGTTTAATAGGAAAATTGCAAAAACCACAATTACTTTTGCACCAACCTAATAGAACCCACCCCTCCTTCCAGTCTCTTTCCTTACGACTTATCCACCCAGTTTGCTCCCTGCACTTCAACCATTCTCACCACCTTTCAATTCCCCAAAGGTTTCACTGCTCTTTCTCACTTCTGAGCCTCTGCTCTACTGTCCTCTCTGCCTGCAACACCCTTCCCCCTTTACTCAAAATATTTCCTTTGTGAAGTCTTTTCTTTCCCCCGACCCCAAGAGAGTTGAATATACCTTTCCTTATACACCACTCAATGTTGATGCTCAGATAGTATGTCCCTCCTCACGTTGGCTAGCTGTCACAAGCAAATGCCAATTTTTGATGGACTGTCCCCTCAAGTGGCTGATGATCATAAGATTTCAATATAAAGGGGGCAATTTATAAGTGAGTGATTGTGATTTGAGTGTGACCTAGAAAGCTGGCCTTGGAATGTAGTAACTTTTAGGTAGGATGACCATGTAATGTATTACCCAACGAGACAGTTAAAAGGAAGGGGCACTATTAATAATTAGTCAGGATAGAAATGCCTGGGATTGTCCCAGGCAAACCGGATCCTATGGTCAGCCTGTTCTTTGAGATGTGTGCTTTCAAAGGACGATTGGATTCTTTGTAACTGAGGAAACTCCCCTCTCAAGGCATGGCCACCCTCAACAAGAATCAGGACCACACCCAACTGGCTCCATAGAAAATGGCTCCAATGCCCACCTCTCCAGGACAATCTGGGCCAACAAGATATGGTGCCAAATCTGCTGTTATCCTACCAAAATCCCCTACAGGAAATACATTCTTCCCCCAGAATGGACAAGAAGAATTCCGTGTCCTGGGCCCTGACAGATGTTAGAAGCATTCCATCCACTTTCCTCTGGAACAATCAGAAACTGTAAAGTTGGACTCCCCTCTTTTGGTAAGGATCTTACTCTTTCTTCCTCCTGCCTGTCTAGGAGACATGAAATGGCAATCAATCTTTGTTTCTGAGTCAAGGCCTAAGCGAAAAACAGAACAGGATCCTTGGTCCACCTCAGGGAGCAGGACGTACATCTGTCGTCATGTTGCTGGCAAGCTGAGCTTCCTGTTGCTGCAGCTCCCGTCCCACAGTGGAATCCTGGCACCTCCTGTGCCTCCTCAGCCTCCTCACAGGAAGAGTTCAGGGCCAGGTCTGTGGTGGCTGGACTAGAGTTAGCAACATGAAGAGAAAGAGTATGCAGGTCTCCACTGATGAAACGCGCCAGATAGCCTAAGTCCAGGTTTCCTTCTGAGGTATGCCCGAACCTTACTTAGGTCCTTTTGGTTATTCAGAAATCTATCATCTCAGTCCTTCTCTATCGGCTCTAAGTCAAAACCAAAAATGTAAGGTGGGGGGTAGTTTAGTTCTCTGATAGAGCATAGATAAGATAAATTTTATAATATTACCTCAAAATGGATTCAAATGGTCTGGAATTTGATTTGAAGCCTGGGAGCTGACATGACATCTAAGTAAAAGTAAATAAAATTAAGTGTGTGTGTGTGTGTGTGTGTGTGTGTGTGTGAGCTCAAAAATAATGTATTGCATTGACTTGCGTAATTATGGCCTTCTGCTTGGGAAATATTTTGCTACTAAATAGAAAGGGAAGGGCATCTGAAGGCTTGGTCTAAACTCAAGAATTCGGTCCTTTTATTTTTGACAGATGAGGTCATGTCATGCCTCCTTCCATCCGCTGGTCAGGCATTCAGAGCACGTGCCACTGGGAGAGGCAGCCAAAGCCAGCTCTCTGTGGGTGGGAGGAGAGGAAATGGGAACTATGGAAAGGAAAAAAAATATGCCTATTCCCCCTCAATGTCATTTTGGAAATGTACGTATTAGCATACATAAGTTCTGCAAGAGAACTTGAATCCACACATGCTTCCCAGGGAATCCTGGATTGGTGTCCCTCTGGATTCACAATCTTCTAACACAGGGGTCAGGGAACTATGGTTTGAGGGCCAAATCTGATCCACCACCTGTTTTTGTATGGCCCCCAAGCTAAGAGTGGTTTTTGAATTTTTAAGTGGTTGAAAAGAATATCAAAAGATTATTTCATGACAGGTGAAAAGTATATGACATTTAAATGTCAGGGTTTATAAATAAAGTTTTATCAAAACACAGCCGTGCTCATTCACATCCATATTGCCTAGGGCGGCTGTTGCACGACCATGGCAGGCTTGAGCAGTTGCCACTGTGTGGTCCACGTAGTCAAAAATTACTGACTGATCCCTTAGAGAAAAAGGTTTGTGATTCACGTGCTAACTCGACCGGGCCATGGGCACGGCCCTGTATAGCAGGGAAGAAGGCAAGGTTTGGGTGGTCACGTGTAGGAACCATCCTCAGATCGTTTTTCCCAGAGCTCACTAACGTTAAGTCCTTTAGCTCTTCCTCCTCTGCTGCATGGTTCTGGAAGTATAATAATCCACATCTTATTCTAACAGAACATTAAAGTGTCTTTGTTTTAAGAACTGTGTATTTTATGGAATTTGAATAGTATTAGTGTCATATACATACGAGATTCCAATATAACAATGTGAAAAGTGCACAAGTAATTTTACTTTTGTATCACATTAATACTGTGCTGCATGATGGCAATATTAAACTAGTGTGACAAAATGATGCCAGTGTAAAATGTAAAACTGCTCCTATCACTGCAAATTATTAATGCTTTGCAATGGACTCCAAAGAACAGTGTGATTAAATTTTCTCAATCTTTCCAAGCCTCAGTTGGAACTCCAGTGACAAAAGAGGATAAATTACCCTGGCAAATGTTTGTGCCAGGCTATAACAAGCTTGGCCTTCTAGTTGTGGCTCTAGGACTTTTCAGAGATGCCAGAGGCATTCCAGGAAAAGAAAATGTGTGACTAAATAAGGGGACCTGCCTTGGTCTTGGTTTGGGCAACAATTAACCACTTTATTTCTGAAATCTTAAACTCTACTGTCTCACACCCTGACAATGAAATGTCGCCACTCTTTTCTTCTCATAATTCTTGTTTTTTGACCATCCACCTCAAACTTCCAATCCAAATCCCTCCCTCTTTCCTCCCAAATTCACATCTCTCTCCTAAGCCATTTCTGTTCCTTTGAAGCCTAAATTAGTCCATCTCTCTTTGACCATCACTTCCTTATCTTCTTGCTTTTCCATCCTCCATTCTTGCTTTCTCTCCTCCCACATCTGGGACATGGACTACTGCTGGAAAAATCAACCACCACGTGGATCGGTGCCACTATACATCAGCGGTCTTCAAACTCACCTGGGCTCTTAAATGGCCCTCTAATTCTGTGACTTCCTGTTCAGCCCCTCTCCTCGTCCTTGAAGAGTGTTTTTTATCTTTCTAACATTCCCCTTTCTCTTCAGACTCCATGCACTGTACTTTTCCTTTTTGTTCTCATCAAATGTTCTTGTTTCCTACTTCCTACTTCTCTGAGAAAAACAAACACCAAGCTTCTTCAACTTGTTCAGTGTTCAACTACAAACGTATCTTCACTTGCCTCCATGCTTCCTTCCTTCCTTCCCTCCTGGAGACATTGTCCCTCGTCCTATCCAGGACTCATCCCTCCACCTGTCTCCTGGATCTTTATTCTCCTCCCTCCTCAGCAGGCACCTTGCCCCATCCAGCCTCCTTTTCCCTGCATCACTAATTCTTTTCTGATTCAGTTCATCAACCTGTCAAGTCTATTTTGTACTAAACAAACAAATAACCCTTATCTGATCCCATATTCTATTTACCTTGCTTTCTTTTATAGTTGCAGTATATTTGCTTTCTTCCTTTCTTTTCCCTCCTATTCCTACCTCAATCCATGTCATCTTTATTTTGTTCTCACTCCTGTAGCTTGAGTCTCAAATAACCTCCATTCTGCTACATTCAGTGGATGGTTTTTGTGCTCTTAGCTTATATGAACTTTCTTCTGCACTTGATGTTACTGATCACCCTCTTCACACCTTAAGCTTTCCTCCCCTATTGTTTCCTAAGCTTCACTCTCCCACTCTCTCCTGGGTCTCTTCCATCTCTCCATCTATTCTTTCCTGGACTCTTGCAGAGGCCCCTCTGCTCACTCACCCATTACATATTGGTGTTCCCCAGGCTATGATTTTGGTCATCTCATCATCTACATTCACCTTGAAAGACACCACTCAACCCCCTAGTCTCAACTACCATTATTATCCTGTGGACTCCTAAATCTGTCATCCCAGATTCTTTGCTGAACTCTATAACCACACATCCAAATGCAACAAAACGTCTTCACTTGGATTTCCCACAGACAATCTCAGACAGCATATGCAAAGGCAAGTTTCTCAATTTCTTCTCCAAAAACTATGTTTCCAAGTATATCGGTCCAAACACTCAAGTCAGAAATTTTATCTGGACTCCAGCAGCTTTCGTGTGCCCTACAACAGGTCAGCAGATTCTTAATATCATCTTTATCTGTATTATTCTTTCCATCTCTCCTCCTATTACCTTAGTTCAGGTCCTGATCAGTTGTGGCTTATACCCAAACCTCTTCACTAGCCTCCCTCCTCTAGTGTTTGTGTCCCTCAGATTTACCTTCTGTATTGTTGCATGGATGATTTTACAGAGCTGATGACAAATTTGATCAGACATCGCTCACCTGTTTCAACCCTTCAGTAATTTCCAGGGGCCTTCAAGAGATGGTTTAAACTCACTTTGGTGCACCCAGCCTTTCGTAACTGGCCTCTACCTGTATCCCAGTGTCATGTCTGCCTCACAGAACTCTCTGTTTGGTAGTTTCTTTTCATTGCAAGGACCCAAGATTCTCTCCAGTTACCTCTAAGAAAAGAGGGTTTAGTGAGGGTTGTTTACCCATGGAGTTGGCCTAGACATACAAAGTTTTCAGGAATTGAGGTTCTCTCTCTCTCTCTCTCTCTCTCTCTCTCTCTCTCTCTCTCTCTCTCTCTCTCTCTGTGTGTGTGTCCCATTCTCCTCTCCAACCAACTGGCTTCCTCAAAACTTTATAACCTTATCTTTCACTTGGTACCATAATGCCTGCCCCACACCTGAGTCTACTCATTCATTTTTCCTCTCAGCCTCTTGGTTAACTGGACCAGGTATTTGGTTGCCCGTTGCATAATTCCCTAATGGCCCAGTTTGATAGCCCAATTTATCCCTTTAAACATCGGCCACATACGTCATAGGACATTGGCTTAACTGGTGCTATAACTGCCCACCACCCCTTATCTGATAAACTAGGGCCTCAATTCATATGGAGACCTAATTCATATGGAAGAGTTTATGTTCTATTAATATTAATGATAACTCATATTTATATAACTTCTAGGTGTTAGAGATTGCCTTTAAACACCATATATGCATTAATATCCATTCAAAACAACCCTAAGAAGTTGGTTCTATTTTACCACCATCATTTTACTGTTGAGGAAAATAAGTCAGAGAGGTAATTGACCTGCCTAAGTTCCTACAGCTATTATTACAAGGCACAGTCAGGATTCAATCTCAGGCAATCTGGCTCCAGACTCTGTGCTCTTACCTGTCAGTTTCTACTGCCATGGCGCAGACTCCCTTAGAAGTGGGGGCTGGGAAAGAGGTGATCAGACAATAATTGGCATCTCTTGTTCCCCAAGGCATCATGCTGGTTCCCACCTTTTTACCTTTGCATAATGGCTGCTCTCTCTACTTGGAATTCCTTTCTCTGTCTCTACATGTAAGAACGTTGGGGAATGGATGAACAAATACCGTAGCTACATAGCCCTAAGCTCATCACTTCCCCTCTCTGGGTCTCAGGTACCTCATCTATAAAATGAGGGGGTTGAACTAGGTTCTTCAAATTCTACAATTGTGTAACTTTAAGAAAAGAACAAAGGCAGCTCAGAAATCAAAGGTGACTACAGTACCATTTTGATATTCCTGTTATCTTACAGCAGTCGGATTCTCTGTTGTTACACTTAAAGGGAATGTGAACATGGCAGTGACTCCGTGAATGTTTAATGATATGGGTTGCTCCTGAAGTACAATACCCTAGCAAATGGCAACTACTTGCTCAAATGACGGTGCACTGAGTGGGTGCCGATCCCCTTTCCACAGCAGATTTCAGGTTTGTGTCTAAGCCTGGAGCATCTCCTTTTAATCCCATAACTTCAGAATTCTAATGAGGCCAAAAAACAGCCCTATTCAATCAAGACGTGCATTTTCCCTGTTGGATCAGATCCATCGAGGTTGCCAATAACCATCCACTGTGGCGGTTGGAGAGCCAACTTTTACATGAAATTAAATGAAAGTTTACAGGGGCTACAGGCTTAACTGGGGACTCTCTTTTGTGGCTTTTCTTTTAGTGCATTATTTGTCAGATTTTTATAAGAACATTATTGCTTTAAGAAAAAAAAATTAAACCCTGAGAAATTACTCTCAGTCTAACGAGTTCTTTTCACCGACTTCAGACATCATTAGGGGAGGCTATAGCCTAGGGCTGTGCATGAACTTTTTCTTCTAACTGTACACTTTATGTATAATTTAGCTTTCTTGCCTAAATTATTCAAGCAAATAGTGAGTGAAAATAATGGAGTTCACTGAAACCTTCCAGAGTATTAAAATAAAACAGTTTTTTATGTAGGTTTGAATTTTTAAGCTTTTTAATCATGGATTTCAAATGGAATACACATGTCTGGCTTTTCTTCACTTGTCTCCTGTGTCTTTTTCAGAAGGGGAGAAGAAAGGAAAATAACTTTAGTAAATAATCCATTAATTAATCACTGGTGCTGATAACAGCTCAAAGTTGATGTCACAGTATTTGGAAACAGCATATTGAGTGGCCAAGGCTGTGTGATGGGTACATGTTTTAAAAGGTAGACCCTTCTTTCCCCTGTTTTTTTATGACTCAGGCGGGGCCAAAATTGAGTGGTATATTTGAAAAGGGGAGTTAATCTGCTTAGTTTAAATAGGAAATTACAGTAGCAGGATTTGTACTCAAATTACCCCCAATTTATTTCTTTTAAAGAACCAAACATATGTTCTACATAATAATGTTTCATCTTGGATGGGCATGGTATGGAAACCTTGTCTTTATCCGTGATAACTCTGGAGAGAATTTGGAAATCTTCAGAAGAATGTGATTTTCTGGCATATTGGATACCATTCCTCAAACTGAGGATGTGGCCCAGGATTAACAAGCCAATTAGGATATTTTGATATTCCCAAATACTACCTTTTGTCCGTCAGAGATCAGAAGCAGCATCCCTTTCCAAGGAATAAAAGGAAGTCATTACCAAGGCACATTGTCTCTGGCAATGACAAAGGCAGTAAGAGCTACCAGGGCTGTGGAAGGGAAGTGATCAGTGTGCAGCAAAGAGCTACAGACACGAAATTCTGAAGAGGCAAAGGAAAGCTTGTGAGTAATGTATGAAGAGAGACAATGGCCAGAGCTCTTTGTAGGGGAAAAGAATGACCTAGAATAACAGACCTATAAGTTTAATTTATTGGCCTGATTAGACACAGGAAAGAACTATCACAAAATCAATTTTTCAGCACACAGGCTAGAACAGGGTATTAGGTAGTAAGCACTATGATATTATAAAGACTGTTAGAGTCTCCTCCTGTGATGGTGTAAAATACAGTGAACTGAGGGAAATTAAGAATGCAATCTATATTGGTTTTAATAATATGTTTAATTCTCTCCATCATGACATTTTAAACAATTACCTGGGAAAATTATATTTAGAAATCCAATTATTTTAAACATTGACCAAAGAGTCGTGAGATGTAGGTTCAAATCTTAACTCTACCATGGAGGCATCATAGGCAAGTTACTTTACCTCTCTGGGTCTCTAAGGTCGAAATTATTTGACTACTCACCTAACAATTTCAGTTACTGCATGTGTTTGCATAAGGCTCAGGTTTCTTAACTCTCCAAGGCTCAATTTCCTTATCCAAAAAGTGAGTTGATAATATTCTCAGGGCTTAGGGTTGTTAGCAAGTAATTGAATTAGAAAAAGCCTAGTCACCCAGCAGCCAACATCAGTGTTTCCAATGGATACAAACCCCTGCTGATTAACAGCCGGAGTCACTTGGGTTCCAGTGTCAAGTCTCCCACTGACTAGCTGGCCTTAGACAAATCCTTGACCTCTCTAAGCCAAGGTCCTTCATCAGGCAATGTAGTTTGGTGTTCACGCTATGGTTAGGAGCGACCCCCTTCCCTGCATGGTCATCACATCCCTCACCCTCTGGTCTCTTCCAGTCTTTCTTTTTTTTTAAAATTTTTTTATTGGGGAATACTGGGGAACAGTGTGTCTTTCCAAGACCCATCAGCTCCAAGTTAAGCCAATGTCCTTCAGTCTAGTTGTGGAGGGCGCATCTCAATGCCAAGTCCAGTCGCCATTTTCAATCTAGTTGCAGGGGGTGCAGCCCACCATCCCATGTGGGAATTGAACTGGCAATCTTGTTGTTACGAGCTCACACTCTAACCAACTGAGCCATCCGGCCACCCCTCTTCCATTCTTTCTTTGAGGGGGATCTCTCTTATCCATTCTTTTATTGTTCTTAGGTCTCTACTCCATTCCTAAGCCCTTAGCTCACACCCAGATTTGAACAGTAGCCTGCCTGCCATCTTAACATGAATGAAACTCATTGCTCTTAACCAAGCCTTTTCTCCTGGTTTTCCATTTACAGTAAAGGTAGCCTCCATCCCATTTAGTAAATGCACACATTTGCTCAAGTCAAAAATCTAGACATCATTTTTCTTCTTCTTAATCACAATCTCTAGTCCATTAATAGATCCTATTGATTCTAAATCCAAAATATACCCTAAATCAGTCCACCTTCTCTGTCAGTATCTTACTTCAAGTCCCATTGTTTCTCACCTAGTTAATTACAATAGCTTCCTAGTTAGGAAGTCTTCCTGATTCTACTTCTGGACACCTCCACACGGCAGCCTGAGTGATCCTCTTAAAACTAACACAAGTCGCATCTCTGCTTTGCTAAAAAAAATCTCTCCAATAGCTTTCCCTTGTCCTTAGGGGGAAAAAATCCCAAACCCTTTGTCACGGACATCAAAATGTTGCGGAATGTAGCCTGTGATCACTTCTCCTACTTAATCTTGTATACCCTCCTTATCACTCACTGCACTTCAACTCAGCATCCCTGATGATTACCACAGTCAAAAACGAATCTAATAAACATTTGTCCTCCTTGGAGGATGAATCAGATGGAGCCAAGGTCTCCCTGTCCTTTCAGATTTTTGTAAAATTTACTTTAAACCCCGTATTCCGTGTTCTATGGAAGATGAATGCCCCAACTAAGATTTCTGTGAAATTACAGGGTCTGCAGATTTTCGTGTTCACTCATTCTTGGTACCAACCTTCTTCCATTGAATTCTTGATCTCATTTGGGTCGATCTTCCCTTTTAATTCCCCCCAAATGTAATCACACAGGTTCTAATGTGTGTAGTAGACTTCACTGAAGGTTTGTGTCCACAGAAGGGTTTTACATGACAGAAAGCACACCAAGTAGAATTGGATGTTAGTCATCGCCATTCCTAGGAATTTCTTATGCCTCCCTGCCCTCCCTGCCGCTCCACCCCAAGCTCTTTGCCAGGCCCCCTTTCACTGTTTGACCTACTGCAGATGCCTGTTCGTTTCTTACAGAGCACAACTATGTTCATCCTTTCCCTCCAGACCATCATCAGGACTGATTTATGCAGGAAGTGTTCAAGGTTTTGTATTCTTATTTCTTCATTTGTCATGTCTTCTATTTTGCCTTTAGTTGTCATTTCTTGCTATTGACATGGTGCTTGCCTCCAATATTCATTCATTACCCTCTAATTTTCTGATTCTAAGCTAATATTGGCAGAATCCCTTGCTAGGTAAAGTTCAAATTTTGTCTATGACAAATAAATAAACCCTGTAATGGTCTCAGGAATTTCACTGCAGGTGCTTGGTGATATCTTTAGAGCCTGCTTTGCTCTCTAGTTCTCAGGTAGGTTCCATATTTACAAATCCCTAAAGTGTTTTTCATAAAACAGTGGTTCTGAGGCACATTTATACATACAACATAAAAAGGGGAGTCTATGGATAAATAAATTTCGGAAATACCAATGGGGACAAAGTTAAAAGGAGTTCATTTTGCCCATTGAATTTCTCAGGGCAGTCTCTGTGTATCCTTAGCAGGGGGCGTGTATAGAATATACAGGTTCCCAGTGGGTCTTCTCATCCAAAGACCAAATTCCATTCTACATGATTGCCAGAGCCAGCCCATTGATTTGCTAATATGTGAGAGATTGTCATAGGATAGTAATACTTGTACATACCAGTTGGAGAGGCAGAATGGCAGAGAAACAAGAGCATAGATTTTAGTACCAGATTGCGTGAGTTAGAGTCTCAACTCCTCTATTTGTCAGTGGACTCTTGGGCAAGTTGCTTAATCTATCTGTGTTATCTCATCTGTAAAATGAGGCTGTTCATAGTATCTACCTCAATGGGGTTGTTGAGAAGATTAAGCGAATTAGTATATATAACACATTAGAGTAGTGTCCAGCACTGTGTAAATATTTTGCAAGTATAATTCTACTTGTTTTATTAAGGTTTAATTGACATTTAATATTATATTAGTTTCAGGTGTATAACATAATGATTTGATGTTTGTATACACTGAGAAATGATCACCACTATAAATCTAGTTACCATCCATCACCATTCAAAGTTACAAATCCTTTTTTCTTGTGATAAGAACTTATAAGATTTACGTTCTTCACTGCTTTCAAATATGCAATACAGTATTATTGACTATAGTCACCATGTGAAAATAATCTGTATCCATCAGTGGCTGAATGAGTGACTATATTAGGTTGGTGAAAAAGTAATTGTGGTTTAACATGTTAAAAATAATTGAAAAAACCGCAATTACTTTTGCACCAACCTAATATATATAGTGGAATACTACTCAGCCATAAGAAAAAAACAATAAAATCTTGCCACTTGTGACAATGTGGATGGACCTTGAGGGTATTACATTAAGTGAAATAAATCAGACAAAGACAAATACTGTATGATTTCACTTATATGTAGAATCTAAACAACAAAAGAAATGAACAAGCAAAACAAAACTCAAAGATACAGAGAATGGATTACTGGTTGCCAGAGGGGAGGGGGCTTAGGAGGTGGGCAAGATGGGTGAAGGGGGTCAAGCAGTAAGCTATACTTTATAATAGTTATTATTCTCTAGCACAAGCCCAGCTTCTTAGGAAAAAAGGTATCATGATTGATCTGATCGTCCCGTTCCGTTCCCAATGGAGATGCTTCGAAGCCTCATCCAACCAAATAAGCTCTCAGGAGGTGGATCCAGAGAAATGAGAATTGATTTCAGTTTTTGTTTGACCCTCTCCCTGCTTCCAGGATTAGCTCCCGGCTTTCTGTTTTATTCATGCTAGTTTTCTCCGTTCCTACCCTCCATCACTCCCCATCCTCTCACTGCCCCTCGATGCAGTCCTTTACCTCCATCTTTACTCCAGGTTGTGCTGGAGCAAGGTCCTTCCTGGGAGCCCCTGGACAGCCCTCCAGCTTCCATTTTTCCTCTAAGTTTCTTCCCAACTTCCTCACCTTCACTGATTCCTGACTGCACCAGTTTCCAGACAAAACTTTCCAGTGGGAAAAGCTCTTTCCCCTCCTTCTTCAGGCACGCAGGCTGAGGAAAGGGGCCGGGATGCACTCAGCTCCTCACCGTCACCTCCACACCCTTTGGACTCTCACCGTCCTTCAACAAACCTCCCTCTAGAAAGTCCATGTGATCTAGTTATAATTCCTCCCCAATTTTATCTATCATTTTCTACACTTGCAATTCACTCATTCATCCAGCGGGGATTTGTTAAATACCTACTACGTGCCAGGTGCATAGATTTCAGTAGCAGGTGTGTAGTCTTCCTTCCTCCTCCAGCTCCTGTCTGCATCCCCATGACTTCAGCATCCAAGTTCAAGGCTCTGAGAGTGCCTTCACCTCCTTCACCGATGGAGCACATCGGTCATTTCCTCTGTTTTGGAAATGGGTAGGCCATAATAATGACAGGCTCACCGCCCTCAGAAATGTTCCAAAGGACTGAAGCAACAGCCATCTTCCCTGTCTCTCTCACAATAGCTGCTCCTGCGCTTCAATTTCATCTGTACCCTCACCTCATCTTTATCCTCTGTATCCGTCTTCTTACTCGGCTCGGACCCAGTGGTCCAGTGGTTCTCTCTATCTTACCTATTTACGTATTCATCTTTACTTTTGCTAAGGCAGCTAGAGCAAGGCCTTCCATTTAGCAGGTACTCAGTAAATATTTATTTAATTGAACTGCATTGAATGAAGTTGGAAAAAGAAATCCAATAATAGGCACAGTGAGTGGAATATCAAGTATAAAACACAGCATCTAACAGTCTTCTTTATTGTTCCACAGACTTTGACTAAAGTATTTTGCCCATATTTTAGTTTCACATTTTAAGAGATGCATTGATCAATTCTGGGGTGGCTATGAGTCTACTTTAAATACTTTATATTAGTTTCCCTTCTCTCTCTCTCTCTCTCTCTCTCTCTCTCTCATCAGTAACTTCTATATGCTGCTTTTTTCTTTCACTTAAAATTATATCACAATTTACTAAGTCATAAATATTCTTTGACAATATGATTGTAATGATCACGTGGAGTTCTGACATAGAACAAAACACAAAATTACTTTGACATTTCTATCCAAAAAATCAAATAGATTTTTTCCAAATTTTCAATGAACACACAGATACAAAATGTGGGGTGAAGGGGTCTAGCCATTTGATCATTTACATAGAATATCATACGTAAATCCTGCATGAGAGGGTATAAATATATTTATGGTTATTGATACATATGGAAAAATACTCTTCAGAACTCCAAGAAGCAGCATGTACTGTAAAGACAGTTTTACCACATCTTCGTCAACACTGGCTATTATTTTTCTCTTTTTAATTGCTAATTTGATTCACCCAAAGCCATGTATTTTATAGAATATTTTTAAAGTAACAGCTATGTTGAGATAAAATTCATAGGCCAAAAAATTCAAGCTACAATTTTTAACTTTTAAACTACAATTAAGTAGTTTTTAGTGTATTTACAGAGTTTTGCAACCATCACCATTGTCTAATTTCAGAACATTTTCATAAGCTCCCCACAAAATAAATCCCATACCCATTAAGAGTCATTCAGTCCCCATATCCTTTTCTCTGTCCCCTCTAGCAACCACTAAATTACTTTCTATCTCAATTTTCCTATTTGGGGCATTTCGTATAAATGAAATCATGCAAGATTTGTTCTTTTGTGTCTGGCTTCTTTCAGAACTTAGCATGTTTTCAAGGCTCTTCCATGATGTTACATGTATCAGTAATTCATTTCTTTTTATGGATAAATAATATTTCACTGTATGAACATACCACAATTTGTCTATCCATTCATCATTGGATGGACATTTGGATTGTTTGCATTTTTGGTTATTATGAACATACTATTATACTATGAACATTTTTGCACAATGTTTTATGTCGGCATAGGTTTTCAATTCTCTTGCATATGTAATATTCAGGAGGGGAATTCCTGGGTCATATGGTATATTTAACTTTTTGAGTAACTGCCAATCATATTCCAAATTGCCTGCACCATTTTACATTTTAATCAGCGATGTTCCAACTTATCCACACCCTTACCAACACTTGTCATTGTTCATCTTTATACAATATTGTATTTTTTGACTGTAGAATTATCAAAGTGTGTGTGCAGTGGTATCTCATTATGGTTTGATCTGCATTTTCCTAATGACTAATCATGTTGAGCATCTTTTATGTGTT
Source organism: Rhinolophus sinicus (assembly GCF_057876585.1). Taxonomy (NCBI): domain Eukaryota; kingdom Metazoa; phylum Chordata; class Mammalia; order Chiroptera; family Rhinolophidae; genus Rhinolophus; species Rhinolophus sinicus. The sequence goes on along the minus strand of NC_142502.1, from coordinate 143,567,422 downwards.
TATTTGCTATTTGTATATATTTTTTGAGAAGGATCTTTTCAAATCCCAAGGCCATTTTTTCACTGGATTATTTGTTTTTACTGTTGAGTTGTGTAAATCCTTCATATATAAGTCTTGGTATAAGTCTCTGATCAGATATGTGATTTGTAAATGTTTTCTCCCATTCTGAGGATTGTCTGCTCACTTTGCAACTCCTTTAAAGCACACCAATTTTAAGTGTTGATGAAGTCTGGTTTATCTGTGTTTTTCTCTTATTGCCTGTGCTTTTGGTGTCATAACTTAAAAAAACTTGCCTATTGCAAGGTCATAAATATATAGGCCTATGTTTTCTTCCTCTAAGAGTCTTATAGTTTTATTTCTTACATTTATGTCTGGGAATTATTTTTCAGGAAAAATTTTTAAAGTTTTCATTGAAATATAATACCTACACAGGACATGCACACAATACTCAAGTTAATAAAATTTTGCAAACTGAACATTCCCATGTAGCTAGCACCCAAATCAAGAAACATAACATCACCAGCACCCCAGAATTCTTTTTTCTCACTTGTAGTCAGTCCCCCGCAACACACACACACACTTTCAAAGGTATCCTGACTTTCAAAAGCATAGCTAGTTTTCCACATTTTTGTACTCTATATGAATGTAATCATACTGTGTATTCTCATTACTGTCAATTTTCTTTGGCTTGACCTTATGTTTGTGGGATTTATCTATATTGTTGTATGTAGTCGTGAATTATTCATTTTCATTGCAGTAAAGTATACAACTTTGTGATTACACCATAAATTAATTTATCTATTCTACTGTAGATGGACATTTGGATAGTTTCCAATTTGGGGCTATTATGGATAATGACATGTAGTTCATGTCTTTTGGTGAATGTATGTATGCATTTCTGCTGTGTGTGTGTGTGTGTGTGTGTGTGTGTGTGTGTGTAGAACTGCTGGGTCATAGTGTATGATATATTCAGCTTTAGTAAATGCTGCTAAACAATTTTCAAAAGAGGTTGTAACAGTTGATAGTTTATAGCTGTCAGCGTAAGAGATGGTGGCAGCTAAGCAGAGTTGTAGCAGTGCAGATGGAGAGAAGAGGGTCACAGTGGAGGCAGAGGCCATAGGATTTACTGATGTGCATGTGAGAAAAGAGAGAAATAAAGGATTACTCTTAAGTCTTTGATCTGAGGAACTGGGTGACTGGGGGTGCCATTTACTGAAATGGATAAGGGGAGGACAAGTAGATTTGGTGGAATTAGAATTAATAATTATGTTTTATAGACACGGTAAGAGTTAAATATCTTTTGGCTACCAAGTGTGAATGTTTAAGAGGCCATTGGGGAAGGACCAGGCTGTACATACACATTTGAGCATCATCCTGATATAGACTGGTATTCAAAGCAGTGAATTGAAAAAGGTTACTAAAAAAGACAGTGTAGATAAGGAAAAAAACAACAACATTTAGTGATTATGAAGAAAAGGAAAAGCTGACAAAGAAAATTGCAAAATACAAGTCAGTTTAGTAAGGGTGGAAAGAAAACCAGATGTGTGGGAATTACATAAAGTAAATAACTAAGAGCTGAGTGTGCACTATAGACTGAACTTGATAAAACTTACTAACAAATCATTAGCTAATATGCTGCAATGACAAATATCCAATTATAACGATAGTTTACACCAGGTTAGTACTGTTATTAATTCTCCTTCTCTCCTAACCAGGCTCTTAATGAAGCATAGGAATCAGAGATCCCAGGCTGTTGCTCTTCTTCTGTCCGTCTTCTGCTTTGCCCAGTTTTTTTTCAATCCAAGTGGGTTCACAGGAAGAGTCACTTCTAAATAATAGAACTGATATGATACTGGTCCGAGCTCTTCATCCATCTCAGAGTAACTGCTCCTTACGGGGTCTCTAAAGCAAGAAGACACTTGTCTTCATCATTTCAAATGTGACAGCCATGTCCTTCTCCTTGTGTTTCTGCATTGAAATTGAATATAGACCTTGCAGGGATAACTTGCCACTTGCATTATGATACTTCAGGACATACACAGTAATCAGGAGCTGACTTATTTTTATCTATATGCACATGCTCCTCAATTTATAATGGGGTTATGTTCTGATAAACCCATCATTAGTTGAAACAGCATAAGTCAAAAATGCATTTAATACACCTAACCTACCAAACATCATAGCTTAGCTGAGCTTACCTAAAACGTGCTCAAAATACTTACATTAGCCTATTTTGGGCAAAATCATCCAACCCAGTGAGTACACTGCAGCGTATCAGTCGTTTACCCTCACGATCGCATGGCTGACTGGGAACCCCCTGCCCACAAGAGAGTTTTGCACCACGTATCGTTAGCCCAGGAAAGATCAAAATTCAGAATTCGGAGTACAAGTTTCCACTGAATATGTTTCACTTTCAGACTATCATAAAGTTGAAAAATCATTAAATTGAACCATTTGGAGTCAGGGACTGTAGGTACTGTATTAACTACTGGAAAATTCCTCCTTGAATATTTTTTCTTTATACTGTGTTTTAGACAACAACAATATGGAAAAATTAAAAAAGAAATGGAGTAAGTGATTAGGTGAAATGGGAGATACAACTCCAGGCATACCTTGTTATATTGAGCTTCCCAGATGTTGCATTTTTTACAAATTGAAGGCAAGACCCTCCACCAGCAAATAGATTACAACTCACTTTATTGTGATACTCACTTTATTGAGGTGGTCTGGAACCCAACCTGCGGTATCTCCAAAGTATGCATGTATAATGAAATTAATTTGTTCCAACAATTTCTCCTAAATTTTTTAATTCAGTGGTTTTCAGTATAATCACACATTGTACAGCCATCATCACCATCTAATGTCATAACATTTTATCACCCCAAAAAGAAATCCTGTACACATTAGCAGTCACTCTCTCTTTTCGTGGGATGTCTTTTCACTTTCTTGATGGTGTCCTTTGAAGCTCAAAAGTTTTAAATTTTGATGCAGTCCAATTTACCTGTGTTTTTCTCTTACTGCTTGTGCTTTTGGTGTTATATTTAAAAAACCATTGCTTAATCCAAGGTCATGAAGAATTAAGCCTAGATTTTCTTCCAAGAGTTTTATAGTTTTAACTCATGTTAGGATCTCATCAATTTTTGCTTAAACTGAACATTTTAAATAATATAATGCAGCAACTCTGGAAATCAGATTTTATCACTCATTGTTGTCATTGCTGTTTATTGTTGTTGCTGCTGGTTTAGTGAATTTTATGAAGACATTTTGTAAAGTCTGTATTCCGTGTTGTATGTAGTCACTGAAGCCTCAGCTTGGTTAGCTTAGTGGTCAACTAATGACTGGACAGATTCCTCAAATGCCTGGAAATAATAAGTCCCCCAGCTATTGTTGAGGGGGTCTGTGTGCATGTTGAGGCACATCTTCAACCTTCAGGCAGTTGTCAACTCTGTCTTAGCCTTAGTTGACAACTTTCTGCTTCTGCAGAGCCTTGAGGTCAGCCAGAGGTGAAAGACCTTTTCAGATCTTTCCTGGGAATGCACACAGCCCTTTTCATGCATGTAACCATCTAGATTCCCAGGAATATGCTGGAGCTTTACAAAGGGTCCTATGGACATCTCATCCTCCACTTTCTTAAGTTTTTCAGCCTTACCTTAATTTTTAAAAATTGTCTTCTCCAGTTGTTGTTGCTGTCCCAGGAAGTTGTGATGTTAAACAATTGCTGCTGATAATTTTCTGCAAATGTCCCCAGACAAAGGCTATTCATATAAGCTAGTTCTGAGTCAGGTTTTTAAGGCTACTGTGGACCTGGAGTGGAATTCTGAAAAAGTTAATTTTGACTTTTTTTCTTTTTTTTACGTACAGAAGCTGTTAGATTTTTATAGTCAATACCATCAGTCTTTTCAAACAAAAATTATTTTCTATCCCAAATTCAGATATTCTCTAGCTATCTTGTAATATCATATTTACATTTCATTATTTTATAGTATTTTTTTCAAATTATTAATCAACTCTAAGAATGCTTTTGAGAGAAAAATTTCCTTTCACTACTGATTTGAAATGCCACCTTTCTTAAATATAATTTTTGGACTCTATTTCCTTCCAGAGATCTGTTTGTCAATTCGTGCACTGATACGAAACCATTTTATTATTGTAAATTAAAATATTTTAATATTGTGCAAAACAAATGTTCCCCTCCATTACTATCTGTTTTTCAAAACTCCTTGAGGATTTTTATTCACTTCTTATTCCAGATAAATTTTAGATTCATTTTGTCAAATCTTACCTCCAAAATGAAATGAGAATTATAAACTGGACTCTTTTTTGTAATTACATTAAACTTACATGTTAATTTAAGGAAATTGAAATTTTGTAATATTAAGTCAGCAAATACATAGATACACTAATACCACTCCATTTATTCACAATTATTTTATGACACTCAGTGAAGTTTTGTAGGTTTCTTTCCAAAAAATATCCAAATTATCCTGTAAATTTATTCTCAGGTAGTTTATATTTTGTTGTTATTATTGTGGGCATAATCTTTTTGCTATATATTTTCTCAGTATTTTTCTATTATAAATGCAATTTTATTTAATGGACAGTTTGAACCTGCTTATTTGTTCTTGGTGGACATTTAGGTAACGTGCAAATAATGATACCTCTTATGCTTCTTTCCAGTAAGTGGACTCATTCTTTATACCAATTTTATTTGTTAGAATTTCTAGAACAATATTAAATATCAACGGTGATAGTAAGTCTCCTCCCTTATTCCTGACTTCAATGTCTTTCTCATTTTTACCCTCATAAATGTCATTGCCGCTTAAGGTTAGAGTTAGATTTTCCATATCAGATTAAGGAAAATTCCCTCTATCCTTAGGAATCTATGATTCCAAAGAATCATTAATGAATATTCAATTTTAGCTTTTCAAAATCAGTAGGAATTTTCATATTATTTTTTTCTTTTACTTATTATATTAGGTTTCCTGTAGTAAAACATTTTTAATTTGTTTAATAAGCTCTATTTGTTCATGGTGAATCATTCTTTAATACACTACTAGATATTATAACTTACTAGTGTTTTATTTAGGATTATTCTCATTGTTTATGAGTGAAATTGATTTGTGGCTTTCCGTTTATGTCATTTTTGTCAGATTTTTTGTATCAGGAATAGGCTAGTCTTGAAAAATCAATTGCAACGGTTTTCTTCCTTTGTTTTAGAACAGTTTATATATAATGGAAATTTTCATTAAAACATTGAAAAAAATCACTTGGAATAATAATCTGGGCTAAAGTCTCTTTCAAAGGCAGTTTTTTGACAGCATTGTGAACTTATTCCTTATGCGTTGCTCTGTTTGGGTTTACTGATCTTCTTGAGTCACTTTCAGTTATTTGTATTTTCCCAGAATCAGAGGAATCATATGATCTCACTCCAGGAATAATAACAACAATTTCCCAATAAAATTCCCATTTCTGATGGACGCCAAAACAATGTGAATCAGTAAACTCATTATAAAATATAGATTTAATTAGCTTAAATTCTGTATTTATTAGGATAACAAGTTGCTGTGTGACTGCAGTTTCCACTGTCTCTGAGTCTGTGTTTCAATGTGCTCCGTGGTGGCTCACTAAAGACTAGCTAACAAAAATATTTCTAGAGCACTTTGTAAATGCACTGAACTAAATAGCTACTTCATACTAAATAATGCATGGGCAACAAAGAGTACAGTGCATTTTCTTATCCAGAAGAAATTACTGGCCTGATAAACCACCAAATATAGATGTGACGTATGAGGTAAAGAAAGCAAAACACGGACAGTGAACACTTGCCTGGTTTAGCTCACATTATCTTTATCACACCCTTGCTCAATCCTAACCTTCCTAGAGATTCACTCAAATGAAATATTAAAGTTTCTATTGAATTTCCAACAAGTACAAATTCTCCATGCCCAAGTATGGCTCCAGGCAACGGGGAAACAAATAACAACAATAAACTATGTTTTCTCACACAGCCTAGAATGTTTGTTAGAAAGGCGGAAAAAAAAACTTTCTCTGCTGTTTGCATTGGCCAGAAATTCACATCAAGCTTCAGATACTCACTCATCTGAGCAGTTTGCTTCGCTCAAACCCTTTCTCCCTCCTTTTCAACTTCAGCTTTTAGAAGGTCCAGGCTCTTGATTCTCTGTTTAGTCAAGAAATCAAACTCTATTTTCTGTTTATGCTCTTTTTTAGTAAATGAGGTGGACAGATGTGGGTGAGCAAACCAGGAGTTGAGAGGCTGAGATTCCAATCTGGGCTCCACAGTACCCAGCTAGGCCCGTTTGCACATGTGGTTTAAATTCTATGAGCCTCAGTGTCGACATTTGTAAAACTGAAGTGGCTGTACTTTAGAAGGTCAATTTTGAAGTCCTTCACAGGTTTGTAATCTTTGATTCAAGAAAGAAAGTGCTATTTTAGAGTTTCAGTCATGGCCAAGTGTAGAGGCTACCATCTGGAGTGCTAGTCTAAGGAACTGAGGGAAGCCACCTTCAGCGTGTGTTATTCCGGTCTTGACTTCCGCCGACCCTGTCTTCGGGTTATATCAACTATAAAAGTAATCCACCTGAGTCTATCAACGAGCAGAAACTTGTAAGGTTTGCATTTAAGTATTCAGGTAAACTGCCTGGAAGCATTTCTTCCTCTGAGAAGAGGTTTGTTTGCTCTGAAAAGCTCAAGGGTTAACAAAAGGTGAATGAATGTTTGATATAGGCAGGCTCCTGAGGGGACAGGTGGAAGATATGGAGGGTGGGAGAGAAAACAATGCCTGCTTCTCATGCCCCCCCACCCCCCCACCAGTGACCTGGGATGGAGTTCATTTGGGGAGGAGGGGAACCTTTTCCAAGTCTTCGTGTCTGCAGTCAATCAGGGAGAAAAAGAAAAGCAGGTGTCAACTCTCCAGGCTCCAGGGCAACAAAAGGAGACGGGCTCTCCGAAGCAGCCCTCTCCCTGAACTCGAAACTCCCTCCACAGCTATGCTATGTCAGTAACCATGAGTTCCTAGAATTTTTTTCTGCAGTTGCAATCAATTACCTCTTTTAAAGAGAACTAATTAATAAAAATTATTTCAGATCCTCTTATGTGGTACACTGGAAATAAATTCAGGTAATATGGTAGAGAGTAAAGTGGGGTCAGAGAGGAGACAAATTAAGTGGAGTGATTATCCAGAGAAAGCCTCCTTTGATAACAGTAGCTACCATTTTTGAATGCTGACTATATGCCAGTCAGGTCACATTTGTTATTTCATCTCATCTTTGCAACAGCCTCATGAAATAAGGACTGTGATCGCTCCCATTTACCGATTACAAAACTGAGGTCCAAGGTCCACAGCTAGTAGGCAGCAGAGCCAGGACTCAAACCCAAATGTGTTTTGAATCCAAAGTCCCCCCTCGTTAAGCTGTCCTGTGGGAAGAAGCTGCCTGTTGCTCTAGAGCACTGGCCCTCACCCTGTCTGCATGTGGAGATGGGTTTAGAAGAAGCTGACACTTGGACCCAAACCCCACCAATTCTTATTTAATTGGTCTGGAATGCAGTCTGGACATTTCACTACTTACAGGCTGCCCAGGGAAGCTAACTTGAGAACCTAGAGGAGGTTCCCAAAGATTCCGGATCATCCTGTATGATAGTCCACCTGGGGCTCCAGTCAGCCAATCATCTTACTCCAAGAAAGTGTACCCCATCTTCTGTTTCTGCTCTTCCCTCAGGCCTGCCAGGAATGGCCCTGAGGCTATGAGGCTGGGTGGCCATACCACCCCTCAGTCAGTGCTGAATATGCCCTGTTAGTTGGTTACTATGTTCATCCCCATCGTGTAGATGAGAAACCCAGGCACAGACAGGCTAAGTAATTTCCCCAAGGTCATACTGCTCCACTGTAAGTAGCATGGCTGGGACATAAATCCAGACCCATCTTCCCATGCTCTTAGCCACTAGCCTTACCCCCGTCCCTTTAGTTCAGTCCCCTGCTTTAAACTCAGAGGTTATGAAGATTGGAACCAACCGGAATACAGCCTGAGTCCCCTGCAATAAAATGCCCATCAAACAGGCCCCTTGGCACTTCTGTAGCCCTCGGCTTACCTTCTGCCAAAGGAGATGTCCAGCCTTCAACTTTCCTTCAAAAGCTGCCCCATCTACCACAGGGTTTCTCTCACTGCCTTAGATTTATAAGACACAGTTTTCTTTAAACTTTAATCTCAAAAACCACTCCTCTTTCCAAACCCACATTTGCATGTAAAGAATAACCACTTTGCATCTATGATTCTCTGTGATCCCCCCTCATTCAGATGACAAAAGAACATTAATTTCACTAAAGGCACATATCTGAGCTCCCATTGCATATTACATAGCATTCTGTAGTTTCTGAAGTGGTTTTCATCCATTGTTTCATTTGATGTCTCCAAAACACTGGGTAAGCAGAACTGATGTTGTCATCCATGTTTTACAGAGAAGGAAACTGAGGTTCATAAAGGCCAAATAATTGATGGAGTCAAGGATCCAACCTGAGTTTTCTAGCCCAAGACCAGCTCCCTTTTCCCTATTTTAAAAGCATAAGCACTAGTTTGATTTGTAAGGGGTGCATGTTCTGCTAATTAGAACAAAACCTAAAAATTTGAGTTTGAGTGGCACTTTACAGTTTGCAAAGTACTTCCATTGTCATTATTACACTTTATCCTCATGGAAATACAGGAAACCCGGCTGAAGAACTGTCTGTATTTTATAATGTGGGTTCTAAGGCTCCGAATGGTTAAGTCATCTCTCCATAGATGACCCTCTCATGAAGTCACACAGACAGGATTTAGTCTTCTGGCTCCAACTCCTACGCTACTCTGACTAAAGATTCACAGTGCAGATTATTTAAGGGAATAAATTATCCCCATGCTCATATACAATTTAACTAAAACGATATAAGCAGACAAGTCTGAATTCCTTGTGCTACCCATAAGTAGGTTACTGTTGTAACTTACATTACTGCCCAGCAAATAATCACTCCCTCCCACCTCCTCCACTGCGCTTCTCACTCTGTGAATGGTTTTGGCCTCATGCCAGGCGGGCGATGTTGCTTCCTTGGCCAATGGGACGGTAATCGGAGTGACGCCGAGCACAGACTTGAAATACGCTTGCACAGTTGCACTGCTCTTTGTGTGCCGTGGGCAACCACTGGGCCATGGCAGATCAGAAGTGCGTGGAGTAGACCTAGACCCAGTCAGGAGCTTGAAGCCAGGCCCAGCTAAAGCCAGCGTACATCAGATCCCTGCGAGGTCATCTCCAGGTAGTGTAAGTGAGGATACACGCCAGCTGTTGGGTGTCTGTGACTGATGTGCTTACCTTGACTGCATAGTTCCTTGCACTGAGAACTATCTAATTACGTTGCTAGAAACAGAGTGAATATTGATTGAATTAAAATAGTCTTCCCCATGATCAAGCCCATGAGCAACCCTCGGTACCTCTGGGTCTTCTGCAGTGTATGCAACTTCTGGAGGAGAGAAGACTCCACAGGAAGCAGTGTTACACACCTGTGGCCTCACCGGCCGCAGCATCAAGGCCAGGTTACCCCTTCAGAGAAGCGGGAGTCAGGAAAAAAGATTCCAACTTCAAATTCACCCCAATCTGAGGGACAAACTAATGCTTGGCTTTAGAGAAAACCAGATGGGATTTGAGGTGCAGGGAGGTTGTTCCACATGTCACACGGTGTCATATGTTTCGATGAGTGTTGGCCCACTTTCTTCCATGTCATTCATTTTTAGCAATTATTGAGTAATTCTTTATTACTGGGTTGTCTTGAGTAGAAAAAACAAATGTAGAATTCCAAATCCCACAAGACCACCCGAGCAACAGGACCATGTCCACATGGGGAGGAGAGGGTTGCTGTGGTTTACGTGGGAGTTCCCACTGAGCCCTGTCATCCCCACTTCACCTTCACTAGAACTTGGCCCTATGTCTTTTTTCCACAGGTGGGAACACCCAGAAAGGAATACAGTCAGAAACACAGGCTACTTTTCAGCCTCAAGTTTGAATTATCTAAGAAGGTAGCTGACCCAATAACACCCTGATGGCTCTCCCCCTCTGTTTTCCAAAAGACTGAAGAGAGGCAGAAAGCCAGCTTCTCTCTTGGAAGCCTGAGGCAATGGCTCTGTGCAAAAAAAGGGGGCAGGGAAGGATTTAAATTGAGTTGGATCATTACATTAATTACGTACATATAATTATATTAAATCCTGTAATTGACTGCATTGAATCGCATAGCACAATGAAAATTTACCAAAAGGAGAGAGTCGTTGAAGTCATTCTTCTGTCAGGTGGTAAATTGGAAATCTCAGTGTATTAGGAGGCAACCTGAAAACAAATATTGGTGAGAGAGGGGTATCTTTTGTTTTCTTGGTTGTTCCTCCAAATGTTGACAGCTCGGTTAGGACTTTCTAGCACTCTTGCCTCCTTTTCCTAATAATAACTACTATATACTGAGTCCTTCTGTGTCAGGCGCTGTACTAAATGTTCTGTGTATTATGTTGTTAATTCCCCAGGACAAAACTATGAAAGAGGTTTTATTATTTTCCCATTTTACAGAAAATAAAACTGAGGTCTACAGAGATTAAGTAATTTCTCTGGGGTGAGATGGTAATTTAAACAGTATGAGCTAAATTGTGTCTTCTTTTCATAGTGTTACCCCCACCACAGTACTCTCTAAAGACAGGAGGGAGCGGTGAGGGGCTGAACAAAGCCGAGAGAAAGCACACAGGTCCATTCTGAGAGTTGAGGGCTGTCCTTTGGTGTCCCATTTGACTGACTGAAGTGCACCCTGGTTCCTGGAGAGGAAAGGGAAAACAGCATTTGTTAGGTATCCTCTATGGGCCAGGTGCTTTCTTATCGGTTATCCCATTTCATTTTCATTTCAACCCTGTGAAGTAGGTACAATTAACTTCATTTTACAGATGAAGGAGCTAAGGCACAACGATGGAGAACACCAGTCCAGGGCCACGTGGAGGGAGCGGGCAGGGCTGGGGTTCGCTCTGTTCCTTCTGAGCCCTTGCTCTTCTCCCACACCGGTGGGGGGATCAGCACACACACCCATAGTTACCACACTGCGTATGTTGTTAAGAGGGGAAAGGCACCAACAAAGGGAAAACATGTTCATTATTCCCAAGTGTCTTGTTTTAGAAACTCTGCCCTATCCCTTACCTTGAAACAACACTGTCAGTCTCCAAGAAAACCGAGGTCGATTGTGTCCACATACAGCACCTAAGTGCTTGGCATGAGGGGAACATGGAGGACAGTGAGCTCCAGCCCCTGCCTTCAAGGTAACCCTCCCCTCTGTGTGTAGCGGGGACAGGAGCAGCAGAGTCAGATGCAATAAACCCAGTGAGCACCAGCCTGGGGCAGGCGTGGTTCTCAGTGCTGTGGGGACACAGAGGAGGGGGTGTCTGTGACCTAGGAGGGCTTCCCCAGCAGGAGAGAGCGCTGGCTGTGGAGCTGGACTTGGAAAACCTACTCCAGCTCTCGTCCAGCTATGTGGTCCAAGAATGATCCACAGGGCCCGGAATCAGGGGGAGTGCCTTCCTGACAGTGGGAAAAGTATCAGGCAACCAGGCAGGGGAGAAAGTAAATGACAAATTATGAAAAAGGGGTGTGGGACCTGCAGGTGGAAAGCCACCGCCAACATTTTTAAACGAGGCAATGACATGACTGGGTGAGGATCTAGAAAGCTCCTCTGGCTGTAGCAGGGTGTCTGATGGGCAGAGGGAGCCACCAAGGAGGCAGGGCCAGGCCAGGTAGAGGATGATGGGGGCCCACCTGACCTAGGGCAGGCACTGTGGAAACGGGAAGAAGAGCCAGTGTCACCGGCTGTGCTTGCCCACCTGCCTGCAAGTCCAAATCCCTCGGAGCTTCATCAGAGCACAGATGCTCTGCCCCACCCTCGACATACAGTCTCCAGGGTGGGGCCCGGCAAGTTTCTGTCTTAGAAGCACCAACATGATTCTGACATTCCTCCTGATGGTAAAGAGGCAGAATCATCAGCCATAGTGAAGGAGCCAGCCACGTGCAAAAAGGGTGGGGGCGAAAGAGGAGGAGATGACAAAATTGACGCTAAGATTAACGCGACCTCCTGAGTAAAGGGTAGGATGTTTGGTGAGCTAGACCTCACTACAGCAGGAAAAGGGGCCCGTCCAGCAGTGGACAGAAATTCACGCCTTCCCAGGCATCCAGGGACATACATGATCAGTAGTTACAGAGCAGTGAGGGTCAGAGCTGGAACCAAGAATATAATAGGACTGGGGGGGTGTTAGAAACGATTGCCCCAGAGTGTTTAGATACAGAGCCAGAAGCAACCTTAGATTTACCGGGTAACAAAAAAGGAAAGAGCGGTGACAGAAGTTGGAGAGGACCCAGAAAGCAGAGTGTGGCAGAAGTCAACAGGGAGATGCCTCCACAAGGCTGTACTCTACAGAGTCTACAACTTCAAAGAAGTTAAGCATCAGGACCCAGCAGAGGCTTTGGAGTTGTCTATGAGGAAGCATCAGTGCAGTAGTCGTGTGTCAAAAGCCAACTGCACTGGGTTACATAGAGAACATGAGGTGAGGAGAGAAGGAAGGCTTTTACCCTCTTGTCTCAAGTGCCAGAGTTGATGTCACCTGTTTCAGAGCTGGTGAAAAAACAGGATGGACGTGTGCGAATTTAGAAATATTTACTCTTGATCTAGAGGGGAGGGCTAGAAGGGGGCTTGTGACCCAAGGGGATGCTTTTATGTAAGGTAGTGCCTTCCAGAGCTGATTCAGGCAGATGACTTAAGAGGCAGAGATAAAATGCATCAGGGTTGCAGGAGAGAAAAGAGAAGAAAGGGACTTTACAAGATTGTCAGAACAGAAGTCTCCAAAACTGTATTTTTAAAAATATCTGGACTGCTAATTGTGGAATCAATTAGGGGTGTTATCTCAAACCCTCCACTCTCAGGAAATACTGAGATGTACAAGATTGACATGACAGTTCTCAGAGGAATCTGTGCTACATGTCAACCTAGTGTGTGCGTCATTTTTAAATGCTTTCCCAACATTTTCTGATAAATGATAAAAGCAGCTTGTGTCTCTGGGAAGACCAGCTGCTACTGTTGGGACTAATTGCAGAATCCTTGTGTGTGACAAAGAGGATGCTACTAGGGAATGAGGAGAGGGGCTTAATGAATCACAAAGGTACATCGTTTATCAAATAAAAAGACTGATATTTCAGAGTGAATTCCATGGAAAATGAATGCACTGTGTTTCAATGAATCAGGCACTGAGAATATTTCCTTAGAAACTAAGTCCATATTTTCATTAAAAAGGGAGAGAGAGAGACTGAGAGCACACACGAGTGAGAGAGAGAAAGGCTATGGGATTCAAGTGCACCAGTGAATTAACATCTTGTGGTAAAAACGCTGCCTGAGAAATTAAAATGATATTTGAAACATAAATCCCGCGTGCTAACAACTCTCGTTATAAGCACCCGCCAGAGTCAACAGACAGAGTTTGTTTGCTAGGAGGTTGTTTCTGGAGGCCAATTTTTGAGTTCTCAAAAAACATCTGTGCAAACGCAAGGGGAAAAGCCACAGCAATAGAAGCCATCAGTGGTTAGGTGTGTTATAAATACATTATTACTTCATTGTAATGGCACATGAGCCTTGGCTAGACTGCAGAATGACCTCACCAGCTGTCAGCCCTTGAGTTACTCTCTTTGAATGAGCATTCAAGATACAGCAGTTACTCCGAAGCAGCACAGTGTAAACACACAGTTAATCGTAAGAGAGGGACCAGGCGCAAATTCATCAACATCCTACAAAGAAGCGGGGAGCCACAAAGACGGACAGATTCTTCTGTCACGCAAAGCCACCGTTCAAGCCAGTTCTGAAGAACCTTTTTAATGGAACCTCCGAGTCAGCTATCCCCTGGGCTTTCTCACTCTGTCTCCCCTCTCAGAAAAGAGGCCTCATGGCCCAAAAGAAGCAAGTCTCCTTCCAAGGAATCTATTCCTGCAGTGGAAACTCGGAAATGCAGGCCGAGCCTGGGTGGCAAGGGTCCGAAAGCAGCTGGGCTCCTGGCAGAGGTTCTGTGCATACACAGAAAAGCAAGAACTGTATTTAGGGGTAGGCTTTCCTCTGCAAGGTGAGGCAAAACCCTTTGAAGATAAGAAGACTGCCACAACTAAATAGAAAATGATGGGTGGCCAAGAAGTGTCAGGAGCCATGGGAAAAAAATACGAAGAAAAGGAGCACCTGGAGGTAGGCTGTCTTCACTTAGCTCACGTTTCTGATCGAGCCCTGGGCGTCCTGAGAGATGGCTACAGTAGTTTAGATTTAGGCCAGAGATGGCATATGGCATGTGCACAGGCCTGTGACTCAGGATGTCTGATGTGGGTTTGGGGTCCTACCCCAACAGTTTTAAGTGTGAAACTTCCCTCAGTGTCCTTGGCTGTTGCTTACTGAAAAGGGTGGGGGAGGGGAGACTCATTTGCCATGAATTTGGACATGTATCAGAGTGGCTGTTGCAGTGATTCCATGGATGAGTGCTGTTAGTAAAGGTTCTAAAATCAGGATGGGGGTGGGAGGAGGGAGAGTGAAAAGTAGGTTTTTATTTCCTTAATGGAAAAGGGAAAAGAAGTTTCATCTTCATATTCTGACTGATAGAAACTCAGAAATTTGATCACATCTTGTGCCCAAGATTCTGAAGGAAACAACTAGAAAGTAAGCCCAATGGGGACAGAGAACATGTTGGGGATTTTGATCACCAGTGTCTCCCCAGTGCCCAGCAGAGTCTTGGATGCCTACAGCATACTCAATTAGTATTTGATGAATAAGTGAATGAATGAATGAATGAATGAATGACACAGCAGTCCTGTATGCTCCATGTTTTAAGCCACATAGTACACCTAGCTTAAGATGTTACACTCTTCTAGCAGAGCTTCTATCAGCAATTCCTGTTGTCCTGTTGGTCAGCCTTTAAGTATAGAGCCTCATTGCAAACTGAGGCATGATTTTTCAAAGATGAGTGTCTTTACCTTGTAATCACTGGGGGGTTGGGAGAATTTTATTCAATGAAAACTTTGTACTAATGATTTGGGGAAATGCATGGTAAAATTTTTTCAGTTTAGTAAGTATTTAATTCATTTATTTATCAATCATTCAAGAAATACTAAACAAATAGAAAACAATGAACAAAATAGCAATAGTAAGTCCATACCTATTGATAATTATCTTAAATATAAATGGACTAAATCTCCAATCAAAATACATAAAGTGGCAGAATTGATTTTTTTAAAAATCCAATTATGTGATGCCTATAAGAGACACACTTCATCTTTAAGGGTACACAGAGACTGAAAGTGAAGGGATGGAAAACACATTCCATGCAAATGAAAACCAAAAGAAAGTAGAAGTAGCTATATGAGTCTCTTTTGTTATATTAGACAAAAGAGACTTCAATCCTAAGACTGTAAGGAGAGACAAAGAAGGTATTATATAGTGATAAAGGGGTCAATTCATCAAGAGGATATAACAATTTAAATACTTACCTACCTGACATAGGAGCACACAAATATGTAAAGCAAATATTAACAGACCTGAAGGGAGAAATACATAGCAATACAATATTAGGGGACTTCAATACCTCGCTTTCAACAATGGATAGGTTAGCAGACAGAATCAATAAGGAAACATTGGACTTAAATGATATACTGAACTAGATGAGCTTAACAGACATTTACAGAACATTTCATCTAACAGCAGAAGAATACACATTTTTCTCAAAAACACGTGGAATTTTCTCCAGGATAAATCATATGTTAGGCCACAAAACAAGTCTTTTTTTTTTTTTTAAGAAGACTGAAATCATATCAAGCATCTTTTCTGACCGCAATGGTATGAAACTAGAAATCAATTATAAAAAAGAAAACTGAAAAATTCACAAATATGTGAAGATTATACAACATGCTCCTGACAAACCAATGGAGCCATCTGGTCCTAGAAGAATTAATACAATCCTTCTCAAACTCTTCCAATAACAGAAGAGGAGGAAACACTTCCAAACTCATTTTATGAGTCCAGCATTATCCTGATACCAAAGTCAGACAAGGACACTACAATAAAGGAAAATTACAGGCCAATATCCCTGATGAACATAGATGCAAAAATTCTCAACAAAATATTAGCAAATATAATTGAGCAACACATTGAAAGACTCATATACCATGATCAAGTGGGATTTATTCCAGGGATGCAAGGTTGGTTTAACATCCACAAATCAATCAATGTGATGCACCACATTAACAAAGGGAAGGATAAAAATCATATCATCATCTCAATGGATGCAGAAAAGGCATTGGACAAAATTCAAAATACTTCCGTGATAAAAACTCTCAACAAAGTAGGTATAGAAGGAACATACCTCAACATAATAAAAGCTATGTATGACAAGCTCACAGCCAGCATCACACTCAACAGTGAAAAGCTGAAAGCTTTTCCTCTCAGATTATGAACAAAACAAGGATTCCACTCTTGCCACTTCTATTCAATATAGTACTGACTGTTCTAGCCAGAATAATTAGGCAAGAAAAATAAATAAAATGCATCCGAATTGGAATGGAAGAAGTAAAACTGTTTCTACTTTCAGATGTCATGGCATTATATGTAGGAAACCCTAAAAACTCCACCCCAAAACTGTGAGAACTAATAAATGAATTTAGTAAAATGGCAGAATACAAAATCAACCCACAAAAATCAGTTGTGTTTCTATACACTAACAAAGAAAGAGAAATTAAGAATGCAATCCCATTTATAATAGCATCAAGAAGAATAAAATACTTAGGAATAAATTTAAAGAATCTGAAAATCCCTTTAAAATTCAAGGCACCAGGTGGATGCATTGCCATCATGATTATGCTTTTGAATTTCAATAAGAAATTAGTCCCTGTTCATACAAAGATGTTTGTCATTGTTACCAGCAGTCTTAGTCTTGGCAAACATTTAATGCTAAGTATCGTAATTATGGCAGATCTGGGTTGGTGGTCTTTGATATGGGGCCTTATGGGTTGGAGCTGCTGTGTTGGCCAAAATGCTTGAACACGGACAATCCAAAGGCAAATCGTTCCTTTGTCTTTGTAACCAGCATAACCGGGGAGGTGTAAGGGGCAGTGGGCTCTGAGACAGCCATGGCTGAGGGAAACGGTGGCAGAACTCTAAGTCGTCTGGTACTTTGTGTCACACGGATGAAGCACAGTGGTAAAGATGCACCTCACAGGCCAGGCATCTCCTGGCTGAGGTGCTGCCAGTGTTCTCTTGGGTTTCAAAGGAAAACTGGAATTCATAACTACATGGCATCAGCCGTTGGTGGAAAGCCCCTTATACAAAAGAATAGTGACCATATCTTGGTAGCTTTAAAATTTTTGGATATTTTAAAGATCTTTCACAGTCATGTATAGGTAATGACGGGGGCTATAGCTTTTAAAATCATATCTGATTTTAAAACCTATCCTGTGAAAGGAATAACGAGGCACAGAGAATTAAGAGGAAAAATGGTTTTCTTCTCTTCATAGAACTTTCAGCCACTGTCAGCGAGTTTTCAGGTGTTTGCTTAATCTAATGTTTACAGAATACTTTATTGCTCAAAATGGACATTGAACTCGTATAGAAAACATGATGGAGGTGATAAGGCATATGTTATTGTCTCCATTTAACACGTCAATTAACTGAGGAGGAGGAAGGTTGACAGTAGAGCGAGGACCAGCAACAGAATATTTGACTATTCATTCAGTGTGTTAGACATTTCTCCATGGTGCCTGGACGCACTCAAAATCCCCATTGCCAAAAGTCTAGCACTGCGCTGTCCAAAATGGTAGCCATGGGCCACATGCTAAGCACCTGAGATGTGGCTAGTCCAAATTGAGATGTGTTGAAAGTGTAAAATATATGCCACATTTCAGGACTTAGTGCCAACAAAAGGAATATAAAATATCTCATTAATACTTTTATGTCGATTGTATGGCAAAATGATACCTGAGATATAGTGGGTTAAATAAAATGTTGAAATTAGTTTCACTTGTTTCTTTTTACTTTATTGAATGTGGCTACTAGAAAATTTAAAGACCCAAAAATGGCTCACATTAGATTTCTAAAGAACAGTGCTCGTCTAGACAGAATAGTCTGTCTCTTCTTTGGAGAGATTCAGATATAACCATTCACTTTCGATTGCAGTGGAATTCACTCGCAATTGTACACCTTCCTCTCCAGTATTCTTTCTGTTTTCACACGGCTGTAAGCAGGAACGTGATGGCAAACATTTTCTCACGTGCTTGTGAGCTTGTCTATTGAAAGAAATAATAGGCAGGGAGCTATGGCTACATTTTATTTGAAGAAAATAGATGAAAATTATGGAATCAACAGCTCCATTTGACTTCTCTTTCCTTTGATATCTACGTTTAAGCGATCCAGGGATTCTCATTTCAGTCCATTACCAGACTCTCTTCTAGAATGTTTTCCCATTTAATTCATTTTTTCCCCTAAAAGGAGTGTGAATCCTTACTTCATGCCTCTCAGCCATTCTTGACCCTCCCAAGGCAACATCTTGAAAGACATCCATCACACAGGGCACACAGAATCGAGGACAAGGGGACCACTGGATGTTCAGATGTATGCTCAGATGTTAGAGACCAACTCCAAGCTCTGGCTTGTAACGGGCAGTGGTCTAATAGAATATTTTCAGCTCAAGAAAAGAGAAAAAATAAAAAAGAAAGAAAGAGAGAGAGCGCAAGAGAGAGAAAAAAGAAAGAAAGAAAGAGGAAGAAAGGAAGAAAGAAAGAAAAAGAAAGACAGAAAGAAAGCAGATTGCTTCCAGAAGCTGTGCATCTGCCGCCCGGTAAGCCTGCTGGTTTGACGCGTTCAGCAAAGTGCATGAAGAACTCTCAAACGTCACAGTGATTTGGTTAATTGGGTAAAGATAAGGGTTTCTGAATAGCAGAGTCAGTTTGCCATATTGGCCTGGCACCCAGAGACATGTGATAAAAAAACAGCTCGGCTGTCTGGATGCATCTGAACGCTCGGTTATTTCATAAAGCCTGCACTGTGTGTTTGGAATGCACATTTGCTCTTATGAATAACAGTAATTGTTTGGCTTGGCCTGCCTTTGTGTGACCGCCAGCTGGCAATGACTGGAACCGTGACACATGACACTCCAGCTGTGTCCACATGTTTCTGCCTCGCAGTATCCACTTATATAATTTGCTTTTTTGATCAACAGTTGAGCCATTTAAGGGAACTCATCATATTACACATGCCAGCTACTTCTTTGCAAATAGTTCTATTGCAATTTCAAAAGAAGATTTTTATTATTCCTTGCTTATTATGGTGATGTTGCGACTTTATTAAACATAGTGCAGTAAAAGATACAGTCCTAATTGAACTTGAGTATTTTTCCCTTGAATACACATAATTACAAGACAATAGCTTAGCATTTAATCAAATGAACCATTAAAATAGTAACTAACGATGGTCTTCCTGTGACTGACAGACCTGACCCAGCATCTTTAACTTCCGCCACCACCAACACCCCCCATTTTATTAGGCTTGCTGCTAGATTAGGCGTTGTATGTAATTAGGTTTGTATTAGGGAACTGATAACTACCTGGGTTGTGGTAAAGAATCTTATCTGCTTGGCTGTTAAAGTTTCTGTTGTGCTACAATCTATTTTCTTCAGAGATTTGGAAGAACCAAGCAGAAATTGAATGTGACCCAAAATATACTTGTATTTCTATTACCTTTTCCTGTGAAACTGAAAACACTCACTTAATCCCTCCTTCCTGATACCAAAGAGTAGGGAACACACGCAGTCCTTTCCGCTCTTGGGAAAAGTCTAAGTTATGCAACCTTGGTAGCGTATGGCTGGTGAAACTAGGCCATTGTTGTCGCCTGAAAATCCTCCTCGATGTCTTCTCTTACTATAGCTTGGGCTTTGTAAAATTGCTGAGTTAATTGATTAAATGTGATGAAACGTCACAATAGCCGACTGGAGAAGCACGTGTTGACAGTCTTAACAGTCCAGAGAAGTGGGTGCCTTGCAAAAGTGATCCGTGCGGGCTGCTCAAGACCCTCTACTTGGAGAAGGGAAGAATTCAGTTCATCCATTCTTTTAGTACTCAGACTCTTCTGGCTCATGAAAGAGGCAAAAGATTAGTAATATTGGAGGAATTAAATACAGGAGCTGTAAAAAAGTCAGTGAGGAGGGCAGAGGGACGTGGAAAAGTCAAAGATCTATGAAACTAGTTGTCAGGGGACCTGAATTCTAGTTCAGGATCTGTCACTAGCTAGTCATAGTACCTTGGGCACATAAATATCTTACCTGTCAATGCCTCAGGTGCCTGATTCTTAAAAGCAGGCGTGGGTGAGAGAGAATAGAAAGGCTCTCCTTCCTAATAAAGAGGGTCATTCTGAACATCGAGTAGGATAATAATCATGAACGGCCTCAGAAAGTACAAATATTCTACAAATTCAAGATATTATTAATGTATAAAATAATGGATGTGGAAGTCAAAATTAAGGGATGTATAAGTCTTTTTTAGGAATATACTTCATCCAAAGCTGAAGAAAAGTGAGAAGTACTAGCTGAACGGATACTGTTTTCTGATGCACATTTGAGAAAGAAAAACAAGTTGAGAGTTGCTTAAAAAAGTTATTCTCAGCCAACCTAACATCAACAAATTTGAGAGCTGGAAGGAACCAGAAACCTTATAGCCAACATTTTCCATTTTATTGACTAGGAAATTGAGTCACAGCACAAGGAACTGAATTGCCCAAAGCCACACAGCCAGATGGTGGTACAGGGAGGAAACCCAGGTCTCCTGACACACGCTGACTCCAGCCTTCATTATTGGACCTTGGGAGAAAGCATTCTGTCAAAAGACACACAACAAGAATTAAGAGAGTTCCTGTGGAAAAATCTTTGTTTGGCTGTGGGAAAATAAGAAGAGGTAAATGGAAAAAGTGCCAGACATTGGTGCATGAGATCACAAAACAATAAAAACCAGGATTAACAACCAGGAACAAAAGCTTGTCACATGTCTGGAGGGCTTTGATGAGAGGCATGCTGGGACTTAGCAACCGGCTGTTGGGGACAGGACAGAAGGGGTAAAAGACAGGACTGGTGTCGGAATCTTTACCCGATGTGAAGAATTGGTCCCATGGGGGAGGAGCCACTGGCACAAAGTGTAGCACACAGTCTCCCACCAGGCACTTGCTAACACTTGGGGGGATTTGGAGCTGGAGGACATGGCACAGCGGCAGCAGCATCCAGACAGCAGTGATGCCTGAAGTCAGGAAGCTGACAATGTCATGGTTCTGGGTGGTCCATCTGCTTTGGAATAAGACCCCAGCCAGCAGCTGGAGTTACCAGAAACAGGGTCCAACTCTTAGGAAAAGAAGCTTGCAAGAACTAGAACTGTCTCTGACATACGTTGGGTACAATAATGAAGAACAAGGTATCCATCTCTCAGCCACGTGAGCTGGGATTCAGGGCAGACCCTTGCCTCAACGGAATGGCCAAAGTGCAGACTATGGGAACTAGGCAAGCCAATTTCAGAGGGAAGAAGGCCCAGGAGGGCTGAGATTGTCCCCAAGCCCACTTAAGACTCCAGGCTTAGGACTGGAGACTAGTTCCGCTATTGTGGTTTGAGTCTCCTAAACCACTAGTGTCTTTGGTCAGACTGGTTGGCTGAAAGACTACAGCTCGAAAGTCTATAATGATTGCTACTGAAATATGAGGAATTCAGGGCCTAACATAACTTCAGTGATTTTCCTCAATTATACAAAGATTTAATCTTGGATTATTCTCTAGGCTCTCAGTGCATAAGGGCAGAGCCTATGTCTATGTGTTTGCCATTACAGGCCAGGCACCTCGCATAAAACCAGACACATAGTAATCATTCAATAAATATTGTGAAAACAATGAATAAACATCCAGATTGCTCCCTTCCTCTGTTGGCCATCCCAACATTATTTCTCTGACATGACACTGCTGGTGGGCACACTGCCTGCTTTAGAGAGTTGTCTAGGCCTGAAGCCGCCTGGACAAACTGGCTGCAACAGAGACTCTGAACTGAAGTGACCACGCGGTTGGGAGGAGAGGCTGTATGTCTTTCCTTCACCGTCACTTTGTCCCTTTGCTTACTCAGAGTTAATCGTTTAAAGGGAACTCTAGGAGAAGAATATAAATTTATAAAAAGGAGAGCAGAACACCTCATGTTGGAACAAGTACATATTTCTCTTCAGTGTTGTCGAGAGGGAGTTATCAGGAAGGAAGGAATAGTTCAGATTCAAAGGGCATCCAAATTGTTGGTGCCTAATTTAATGTGGCCAGATTTTTTAGGAAGCAAAACTCATTCATTTATTTATATGTTCATTGATTAATTCTCTAGGCCTCAATTTCTCCATCGTAAAATCAGAATAAAAATAATAACTATCTTCTTGGGCTGTTGTGATAATGAAAGAGCATATAGATACAAAGATCAAGAAAAGTTTTTGGTACATAGTAATGACTCAATAAAGGTTGATCTCCATCATCACCACCGTCGCCACCATCACAGACAAATCACTTGTTCAGAAAAGCACATCACTGAAGAATGAGAGTTCCCTGAGGACAAGTGTAGCATAGTTGCCATTGTATTTCTATCAATGAGTATAGAACTCAGCACATAGTGGGTGCTCAACAAACGTTTGTTGATTAGCAAAGAGCATATGTATAAAGCCCAGCTGAACCTGGATGGATTAAAAAAGGAAGAAAATGGTGATATGGAAAGGCATTCTGAATAAATGGAAATCAGGAAAGATACAGGATGTGCATGTTTAAGGAGGGCATCCTGTATACTCCTGAGCATGCCTGCTCCGAGAGGACAGGGATACTACGGAGCCCTGAAGTGTGGTCAGAGCCTGGGTAAGGAGAGCTTTGAAAGCCAGGAGAAGATGGCTGGCCTTTGTTACGAATCAGGATATTCACAATTCCTTCCTGCAACAGAGAAACAGTAAACACTTAACAAATGTCAGCCAATATCTGAGAATTTGCACAAGAGTTGCAATTTGGGTGAATTTTAGTCACTGATTTCATCGTGGGACAAGCCATTTACTTCAAAAATGTTTTTGCTTTAAAATTCATTATTATTCAATAGAAGAATAGTATGCAAATGTTCTAAAAGTTTATAAAATAGAGGTTTCCAACTATTGCTTGGGGTATAGAAAACTGGAAAGATTGTTGCTCCTGCTATAGTAACAGGGAAAAGAGGGATCATCTACAAAATCATAACGTTCCTTGAACCTATGAGAGAGCTGAGGTTTCAGAACAAAACATGTAAGGAAAGACAGGTGCTTTCAAAGAGCGAGGAGGACTTGACCACTGACTAACCCACGCAGAGCACAGGAGGAAGACAGGACAGTCAGACAAGTGGGTAAGAAGATTTTACCTAATAGTTTTAATGAATTGAGAAAAGGTGAGTGTAGACTACTGTGAGCCCAGACTCACTGTGAGCCACAGAACCCACGGATAACACACCTAATCGCAGGGTGCTCTCCATCAGTTTCACCTGGGAACTTGCCCAGGTGCTCATGAAAAAGAATAAGGACAGGGCAGGACATCAAAGAGAGCCTCCATCCTGGTAGAGAGAGCCCTGGGGGCGGGGAGCAGAATTCGCTGTGAGACAGGCACCAGGACGTGCACAGGTTTCTCTCCCCTGCGGAAGAAAAGCCTTTCACCTTCCCTAGGATGTAAGAAAGACACTTGGATTTTCAAAAAGAATTACAGAGTGACTGATGGAAATGGTTAAAATTAGTCATAAAATTCATTTTTCCCTAATCTTTAAAAGTGCTCTGTAATTAGTTGACTGTCTAAAGCAAAAATAGCAGCCATGTGTAAAAGTATAAAATAGTAGCAATTTAATCAAAACAGTGTTGTATTGGTGAAAGCATAGACACGTAGATCAATGGAACAGAATAGAGAATCCAAAAATATAGCCACTCATGTATGCTCAATTAATTTTTGCACGAGCTACAGAGATAATTCAATGGAAATGCAAGCCCACCACAAATTCTCACCGAGGATCCTGTAATAGTACCATGCCTAGGCTTATCTTAGTAAACTCCTGAAAACCAGAGTCAGAGAGAAAAACCTAGAAAGCAACTGAAGGGGGTAAAATAAGGCATGTCTTCACAGGGACAGCCATAAAACATATGACTGACTTTGAAGCAGAAAAATATGGTAAATAGACAATAATAGAACAGCATCTTTGAAGTACTCAAAGAAAATAACTGAATATCTACAATTCTGTATCTGTATAAAATATTTTTCAAAAATAAATGCAAGATATTATACTTTTAATTTTGGTTAGAATCTACAAAGACACAAAAGTTTATTGTTCCCATAGTAACAATAAGAATAACCCATATCATGAATAAAAATCATGTTTTTATTCATTTAACCACCTAGCAAAGAATACTACGAATAAGCAATCCTTGATAAACTGAGTACTAGCAGGTGATTATTCCTTCATAACTGAGCAGAAAGCCATGGAAGCTTCCATACGTACAGTGCAACCATTCTGAGGATAAGTGGATGGAACACCTAGCCTCCCACAATCAGCCTTCACCTAGATGAAGACAAGTCGCCCAAACCTTAGAATACTGTGTAAGTAGGCAGGACACTGCAATCTGGAAAACCCCAAAATGCAAAAACAAAAATGGGTAGACTTGACAAATATTTCTCTTTACCATGTCTCTGAATTTTTGCCAAGAAAGCAACAGTGGAGGATGTGTAGAAGTCTAAGATTGCCTGTTTTCACTATAGCTGTATTCTTGGGCCCTGCTGAATCCAAAGGTAAACCAAATTTATCCTGAACAAAGGAGTGAATTGAGCAATGCCACAGGATACAGGCCAGCATGTGAAAAACGATTGTATTTGTACTTATTGGTAACAAATATTTAGAAAATGAAATATGAGGTACACTGCCATAGCCAATCTAATTTTTTAAAACATATGAAATGGTTTAGAAATACATTTAACAAAGGGAATGTAAACCATTTACTTTGAAAACTACAAACATTGCTGAAAGCAATGAAAGAAGGCGTAAATAAGTGGCCTAAAATGAAAAAAACCAGGAGAATGAACAAATAGGTTATCGTATACTCACACAACGGAATACTACAGCGCCATGAAAAAGAATAAATTGTTGCCACATGTCACAGCAATAGACATAAAGTTAAGCTAAAGAAGCTAGACACTATATAGACATTTAGTTACCTCACTGTGTTCACTTCGTAAAACCTCATGTAACTGTACACCTGAGATTTTCTCATGTAAGGTATTCCTGTTCAAGTTAAACTAAAAAGTTTAAAAGAAAATGCCCTCTCCAAGCCCATGCATAAGCTCGTGCAGAAAACCCACATAGAGAAGTCACGGCCCAGCTGAGGTCTCGACTGACAGACAGTATGGACCGCCAGACATGTGAATGGAGACGTCTCCAAACGATTCCAGACTCCAGCCTTCATGTAGCAAAGGCAAGCTGTCCCTGCTGTGTCCCACCCAAATTCATGACCCACAGAAACCATGGGAGATAATAAAATCAGTGTTCTTGTGGGATGATTGTTCTAAAACAAAAGTAACCATGGGGACATCGGTTGGCAGTGCCACTGGCCGTGTATAAAAATGGCTATTTCACTGTAACTGCACCTGCACCCAAGGTCACCATCTTCAAAAATCTTCCCTGATTTGATTGTTGAGAATTATTGCTTTACTTTCTCATGTTTTGGTGAAGTTGAACTTTTTTTTTTCCTACATGTAAATTAATTGTATTTTTTCTTTGGGACTTTCAATTGTTTGTATCTCTTGCCCATTTACATTTTGGGAATTCTGGGATTCACAGTTTGTGTGGATTCCTTACATTATAAAGATTTAAAAGGCCTTTCATTTTTTTCAGGTGGGAAAAAGTTAAAGAATCAGACATGAATTCTGTATGAGACTCACAACACTGAACGTTTAGTTAATTTCAGTCGAGAAGCTTGTTTTCTCCTTCACTGATTTACTGAGTGGTGTTCAGCCCTTGGGGTGGCCTTGTCTCCCTATAGTAGGAATGTTCCCAAGTGGACAGGAAGTGGAAGGTGATGTTAGGAGGCTCTGTGATGCTTAGGAATGAGAATAAGACATTTGGCAGAGTATTTGGTTGAACTCAGTGAAAGCCTTGAACATAGGGAAAACTACTCTGTTGAGACTTTGGCTTAATATTAAAATATTATTCAGTGTGTTTTCATAAATTACCACTTAAGGCAGAGGAAAGCAAATGTGTGTGATGGAAGGATCTAGAGCAGAGCTCTTTCTGTGAAATCGTGGGTTTCATCTTTAGGATTCATGCAAAGTTTGTATTCCATTTTTTTCATGTTTGTATTGTAATAATATGGAAGAAATATTTTTGCCAAAAGATTTGAGAAAATTAGAAACTAATGGGAGATGTGCTATGCTGACATTAGGTTTTTGGTATCGCAAGAACTCTGCCATATTCACCTTGGCACATTTTTACCTCAGTTTCAGAAGCATGTGATGGTTAGGCCACATCATAAACAGCACTATAATATGAATAAATCTGATTTTATCCAGATATGTCATTGTATTATAGTTATTAATTAGCGTATTTAACAACAACAAAATTGTATCCTCTTGCTTTGTGGTCACATAACTTTTGTTCATTTATTCATTAATTGCTTTATTCAACGAGTATTTATTGATTTTTTTTTTACTTTTTGGTATAGGAGTATTACATCTTTTTGCATATTTTTCATTTTATTTATATTTAATTATTTTTTTCAGTTACAGTTGACATTGAATATTATATTAGCTTCAGGTATACAACATAGTGGTTAGACATTTATATAATTTATGCAGTGATTCCCCCAATTAGTCTATTACCCACCTGGCACCATACATACTTGTAACATTATTGACTTTACTCTCTATGCTGCACTTTGCTTCCTCATGACTATTTTGTAACTACCAATTTGTATTTCTTAATCCCTTTACCTTTTTCACCCAGCTCCCTAACCCCACACCCCTCTGGCAACCATCACTTTGTTCTTTGTATCTATGAGTCTGTTTCTGCTTTGAGTGTTTATTTTGTTCTTTAGATTCCACATCCAAGTGAGATCATATGGCATTTGCCTTTCTCAGTCTGACTTATTTCACTTAGCATAATACATCTAGGTCCAACCATGTTGTCACAAATGGTAAAATTTCATTCTTTTTATGGCCGAGTAATATTCCATTGTGTATATCTACCAAATCTTCTTTATCCAATCATCTATTGACAGGCATTTGGTTGTTTCCATAATTCAGTGATTGTAAATAATGCTGCAGTGAACATAGGGACGCATATATCTTTTTGAATTAGTGTTTTGGATTTCTTCAGATAAATACCCAGAAGTAGAATTGCTGGGTCATAAGGTAGTTCTAGTTTTGATTTTTTGAGGTAACTCCATACTGTTTTACATAACGGCTGCACCAATTTGCAATCCCACCAATAGTGTACAAGGGTTCTCTTTCCTCCACATCCTCGCCAACACTTGTTTTTTGTTGATTTATTGATGATAGCCACTCTGACAGGAGTGAGGTGGTATCTCATTGTGGTTTTTATTTGCATTTCTCTGATAATTAGTGACACTGAGCACATTTTCATATATCTATTGGCCATGTGTATGTCCTCTTTGGAGAAATGTCTGTTCAGATCCTCTGCCAAGTATTTAATTGGATTGTGGGTTTTTTTGTTGTTGTTGAGTTATATGAGCTTTTTATGAGTTTTGGATATTAACCCTTTATCAAATATGTCATTGGCAATTATCTTCTCCCAATCAGTAGGCTGTCTTTTCATTTTGTTGGTGGTTTCCTGTGTGCAAAAACTTTGTATTTTGATGTAGTCCCATTTGTTTATTTTTTCTTTTGTTTCCCTTGCCTGAGGAGATAAATCAGACAAAAATGTTACTAAGAGCAATGTCAGAATGTTTACTGCCAATGTTTTCTTCTAGGAGTTCGATGGTTTTGGGTCTTACATTAAAGTCTTTAACCAATTTTGAATTTATTCTTGTATGTGGTATAAGAAGATGGTCCAGTTTCATTTTTTTGCATGTTATCTGTCTAGTTTTTCCAACACTGTTTATTGAATAGACTATCTTTACCACACTGTATAGCCTTGCCTCCTTTGTCACATTAAATGTGGGTTTATTTCTGGGCTTTCTATTCTCTTCCATTGGTCTATGTATCTGTTTTTATATCAGTACCATGCTGTTTTGATTACTATAGCCTTATAGTATACTGGCTATCAAGTAGTGTGATACTTCCAAGTTTGTTCTTCTTTTTCAAGATTGCCATGGCTATTCAGGGTCTTCTATGGTTCCCTATAAATTTTAAGATGATTTGTTCTAGTTCTGTGAAAAATGCCATTGGTATTTTGATAAGAATTGCATTGAATCTGTAGATTGCATTGGATGGTATGGACATTTTAACAATGTTTATTCTTCCTATCCATGAACACATTATATGCTTCCATTTATTTGTATCTTCTTCAATTTCTTTCTTCAGTGTGTTATAGCTTTCCAAGTACAGGTCTTTTACCACCTTGGTTAAATTTATTCCTAAGAGGATTTTTGTTGTTGTTGTTTTTTTGATGCAATTGGAAATGGGATTGTTTTCTTAAATTTTCTTTCTGACAGTTCATTATTGTGTATAAAAAGAACCAATTTCTGAATATTAATTTTGTATCCTGCTACTTTACTGAATTCATTTATCAGTTTTAATAGAATTTTTTGGTGGAATCTTTATATATACATATAAATAGATAGATAGATAGATAGATAGATAGATAGATAGATAGATATAGCTATAGATATATAATATCATGTCATATGTAAATAATGACAGTTTTACTTCTCCTTTCCCATTTACATGTCTTATATTTCTTTTTCTTCTGATTGCTGTGGTTGGGACTTCCAATATTATGTTGAATAAAAGTGGTGAAAGTGGGCATCCTTGTCTTGTTTCTGATCCTGAGGAGATTGCATTTAGGTTTTCCCCATTGAGTATGATGTTAGCTGTGGATTTGTTGAATATGGCCTTTATTATGTTGAGGTAAATTCCCTCTGTTCCCACTTTGCTGAGAGTTTTTATCATAAATGGATGTTGGATTTTATTAAATGCTTTTTCTGCGTCTATTGATATTATCATATGATTTTTATCTTTCATTTTGTTTATGGGGTGTATCATATTAATTGATTTGCAGATATTGAACAAACCTTGCATACCAGGAATAAATCCCACTTGATCATGGTGTATGATCTTTTAAATGTATTGCTTAATTTGGTTTGCTAATATTTTGTTGAGGATTTTGGCATCTATGTTTATCAAGGATATCAACTTCTAATCTTTTTTTATAACGTCTGTCTGGTTTTGGATTCAGGGTAATACTGCCTTGTGAAATGAGCTTGGGAACTTTCTCTCTTCTTGAATTGTTCTGGAATAGTTTGAGAAGGATAGGTGTTAATTCTTCTTTGAACGTTGGTAAAATTCACCTGTGAAACCATCTAGTCCAGTACTTTTTTTTGTTAGGAGTTTTTGATTACTGATCTAATTTCATTAGTAGTAATCAGTCAGTTCAGATATCTATTTCTTCTTGATTCAGTCTTGGAAGATTGCATGTTTCTAGGAATTTATCCATTTCTTCCAGATTGTCCAAATTGTTGGCATATAATTGTTCATAATATTTTCTCATAATTCTTTGTATTTCTGTGGTGTCAGTTGTCTCGTATCCTCTTTCATTTCTGATTTCATTTATTTGGTCCTCTTGATGAATCTGGTTAAAGGTTTATCAATTTTGTTTATCTTTTCAAAGAAACAGCTCTTAGTTTCATTGATCTTTTGTATTGTTTTTTAGACTCTATATTATTTATTTCTGCTCTGACTTTTTTTATTTTTATTAGTTTTTTCCTTGTACTCACTTTAGAATTTGTTTGCTGTTCTTTTTCTAGTTCCTTTAAGTATAAATTCGATTGTTTATTGGATATTTTTCTTGTTTCTTGAGGTAGGCCTGTATTTCTATGAATTTTTCTCTTAAGACTCTCTTTATTAATTCTTTATGAATTTCTCTCTTTCGCTGTTTCCCATAGACTTGGGGTCATTGTGTTTTCATTTTCATTTGTCTCAGGTATCTTTTGATTTCTTCCTTGATTTCATTGCTGACCCGTTCGTTATTTGGTAACATGTTATTTAACCTCCAGGTGTTTGTGTGTTTTCCATTTTTTTCTTGTAACTGACTTCTAGTTTCATACCACTGTGGTGAGAGAAGATGCTTGATATAATTTCAGTCTTCTTAAATTTATTGAGACTTGTTTTGCGGCCTAACATATAGTCTACCTTGGAACACGTTCCATGTGCACTTGAAAAGAATGTATATTCTGCTGCTTTCAGGTGAAATGCTCTAAAAACATCAATTAAATTCATCTGGCCTAGGGTGTCATTTAAGGCCACTGTTTTCTTCTTGATGTCTGCAGCTGTCAGAGATGTTGTAAAACAATTACTGTTACTGTTGGGGTTGAGGGTGGTTTAACCAAACAATTTCTGAGGCGTTTTCCAAAAGTAAAAATCTTGTGATTCTAGGCATCAGCCTCTGATCTGCACCTCTGATCTCTGATAAAAGCTTCTCACACTTCCACTTGCCACTTATACACCTAGAAACTTCCTCAGACTAGTCCAAGGACTGAAGAGACATGTGAAAGTGTTTTCTAAACCATAAAGCATCATCTACATATAAGGGATTATTTTCTGAATTTAAACTCAGCAGTCCACATAGTCTCTTGCCGTAGGTCTTCGCTTCCTCCTGCAGGTCTGTATCCCTTCTTTGCAGTTAGAGAGAGAATTGGGAGCCTTCCAAGCACAGATTATCTCAACAGGGCTTCTTTTGCATATTGAAAGGGTTCAACTCCATAAACTGAAGAGTTGATATCATGGCTGTCTGCTGTGTCTGATTCATCTAGCGGCATGTTTTCCCCCCCTTTCTGTATCATTTAAATGAAAAATCTTTATAGTCCAATTGTGCTAGGTTAGTGCCAAGTTATCTTCGATGCCTCAGAGCCTGGTCCTACTCATGAGATGGGTCTGAATGCACAATTTAGAGTCTATCACAAAGGGAACAAATAGCCCAGATAAGCATAACCAGAAGAGAATTAGATTAAGAGAGCACTAGATATCCAAGCCTGGGTGAATAGCCACTGATTCTTGGATAATTGAGCAGACCAGTCACCTAGGAAGACACTTTGATTTTAACTATTTGTGTAACTGATATGTACGCCAGTAGCCAAGACCATGGCTGAGTGGTGTCGATAATCTTAGCAGACTAGGCCTGGAGTCACTCAGCTCTGACATAGTTAAGCAACTATGAGATCTTGACTTGGCTCCTCTAACTTCACCACCCTTCAGGGTCTTCAGCTGAAAAATGAAGATTGGAGGAGGTGAATTAAAGGCACTTCCAATCTTCAACATATTTTGTGTCCTGATAATAATACACATGGTTATTTCTACTCAAATTCATGGATTTGACCTGAGCTATCAAAATTTGTTAATCTAACCCTTTTATGATAAACAATCACAGAATATGGCCAATTGCCTCTGGCTCCAAACATTGGGGACCCCATATAAGTCAGTGGCTCAGACAGATATTCATTAGCAAAAAGAGAGAGCTATCTATATGCTGAAGCTCTTATACCTTCTGCCTGAAATCACTCTCTCCACTTCCTCTGGTCCCTAAGGCAAATCTGATGGACCGGTTCCTCTCTTTTCATCAGATATGGCACCCTGTGTGTGATCTTTATACACTGCATTTTTGCTCTCAAGACTGTCTTTGATTTATGAAAATGTCTGTTGGGTACTAGGTGTGGAAATGGGAGATACATAATATGATTTGTTATGAGCTCTACATGCCCCAGAGATGGCTCCAAGTCCCAACCCCTTATGGGCAGTTAATCTTAGAAGCACTTCTCTCTTTCTGCATGTCTATTACTCATTAGTTCCTGACAATGTATTATATATCTATTTGTTTCATTGTCTATTGTCTGTCTTCCCCACTAGGATGTAAATACCTTGAAGTTATGGAATTTATCACTCAATTCACCAGTACATACCCAGGGCCAAGAAATTATACTTAAAATCGTTGCAGATTATAGGATTATGGGATCCAGAGCCCTTTGTTTCCTCACTTCTTTTCCTCCATCCTCCAAAGACTCAATGGAATGCTCCAAACTGCTCACAGCTGCCATCTTTTACTCTCACAGAGGAGAAAACAGAGAGCCAGGAATGTTTAGTGTTTCTCTGAGACCACAAAGCCAGTTAATGGCAGGGACGCTGGAGCACTGTTCCTGATGTGCTTTCCATTCTCCCTAACTGTCAGGAAGCCTTCACTAGCAGATAAATTCATTCCTTGGGGACTCCTCCTATTTCCTTATGCATCAAACAGGAAATTAGTTTTATGTTGTTTTGTTTTTACATTTTTATCACTAGTGCCCAGCCCAGAGTTCCCAATGTCCATCATTTCCAGTCTCACATAAAGATCTGCTCTCAGATGCCTTTCCTGCATCCCCACCCAGGCCCATTTATTCCTCTAAAGGAGCTGGAGGCCAACTGCTCCACGCCTGCTCTCCAGACTGGGGAAGAAATTCTTTGCCCTGCCCCATTGCCGCTGGCTCTCTTTGGGTCAACGGGGGATGGGGGATGACAGGGCAGAGCCTGTGGCATCCTGGCTGATGAACAAATCTCCCAGATCGCAAGTCCAGCTGTAAATGCAAATGACAGTCAACAAGGAGGAATCACAGAAACAGATGCCTCAGGCGCCCAGTTATGGTGACTGTGAGGGGGGCGTTCAGTGCCAGGGCCCACAATTTGCCCTTTGCTTTGCTGAGGAAGCGTACAGCCTGAAGATTTAATAGAGGTTGACAAGAGTGGAGATCTTCACATCAAAAAACTGTCAAAAGACCCAAAACGATCTCTTAAGGAGAGATGGCTTACAACTGGGAAGAAGGGAAAGGGATGAAAGAAAGAGGGTTGCTGGGTTCTTACCAGACAAGCTGGTTTCTATTGAAAATATAAAAGATGAGAAACATGGGCATGACAACAATGTTTCTCATTGTTGTGAGAAAGCAGTTGTGACGGCTTTAATTAGAGAAAAATTACTAATATGTGCTATGGATGAAAGCTGGTTTGTCTGTGTTTATTTCCACTGTCTGTTGCTCATAAACATGCATGCACAGCTCTGTCCATTTATCTTGTACAGCCTACATGTCATTTATCGAGAGACCAACCAGGTCAGGGAACATGGGGACTGACTGTTGCAAGGGTGGGAAGGGCTAGAATGCCTTTCCTGCCATCCACAGGGGAACCTCTTTTCTGCTTCCACTTTCAGGAAGTAACATAAAGAGAAGAACAGCCAGGGGTGAGGGGTAGGAAATGCAGAAAGAAAAGGAAAACTTGGGAACAGAAAAGAATGAGAGCAGCAAAAAAGGAACACAAGAACATAAACCCACGGGTATTACAATGAGACTGCCACACACCCGTTGCTGTTCTTGGAGATTTGGGAGCTCAAAGCAAGTGGTCAAAAAAGATAATTTGGGTTAATCATGGGTGGTAGTATTATTTTCATTTCAATCTTTATATTTTTTTTCCATTTTCCAATTTTTCTACATTGAACATGTGTTACTTTTATTAGTCCAAAAATAAACAAACAAACAAAAATGAGTCTGCTACTTATCAACTGTGCTTTCTTGGGCAACTATCTTAACCTCTTTGCACCTTGGTTGCCTCATCTGTAGAATGGAGATTGACATGTCATCATAATTCTTGTAGTCGTTATAAAGAACCAAGCACAATTTTTTTAAAAAAGATTTTATTGGGGAAGGGGAACAGGACTTGGAAAATGGAAAAAAATATATATATAAAGATTGAAATGAAAATAATACTACCACCCATGATTAACCCAAATTATCTTTTTTTACTTTATTGGGGAACAGTGTGTACTTCCAGGACATTTTTTTTTTCTCCCCAAGTCAAGTTGTCCTTTCAGTCTTAGTTGTGGAGGACGCAGCTCAGCTCCAGGTCCAGTTGCTGTTGCTAGTTGCAGGGGGCACAGCCCACCATCCCTTGCGGGAGTCGAACCGGCAACCTTGTGGTTGAGAGGATGCGCTCCAACCAACTGAGCCATCCAGGAGCTCAGCGGCAGCTCAGCTCAAGGTGCCGTGTTCAGTCTTAGTTGCAGGGGGCAGAGCCCACCATCCCTTGCGGGACTCGAGGAGTTGAACCGGCAACCTTGTGGTTGAGAGCCCACTGGCCCATGTGGGAATTGAACCGGCAGCATTCGGAGATAGGCGCATGGAGCTCCAACGACCTGAGCCACCGGGCCGGCCCCCCAAGCACAATTTTCAGCGTATAATAAACAGTACTTAACAAACAGCCATTGTTATATTAGCATAAACATGACATGTTATTTTTCAAGAAGTTAGGGAGAAGAAATACGTTCACCAAAGAACAAGCATGTTTTCAGGAAGGCCTTCCCCATCACTTCAGTCTTCACTCCAAACTTTGCCACATCTGCAAACCTTACGTCTAGGTGTTTCTTTTTTTTTTTTCTGAAAAGAATCAAAAGAAGCACCAAACACCCCTGCGGGGTACTGGTTCTGAATCCTGATGCACTGGCCCTGTGCTCGCACTTGGGAGGTGCTCCTTCCACCACACGCAGCTTTTCCCAGGCTAACCTCTCCTCAGGTTTAAGTCAGCCACCGTACAGGGGTAAGCACCTGCAGGGATTGGGCTTCTTGGGTGCCCCGACTGCACTCATTGTGTCTTTCTCCTTGATCGATCTCTCATTGAAAACATTGTACGTTAGCTAGATCACAGCAATTAGGGAGGATGCAGAATACTCCAGTTCTCTGGGCTCCAATTCCTCGGGTGAAACCAGGGATTCCATGATGTAATATTACTTTCTTCTGGAATAGTCTGTGACGGTCCAAGTTTTCCTGGTTTTCCCTCAAAGCCAACACACTACTTCTATTAGGTAGTGTTTGAAGCCTACCTTTTAAGGCTGATTTTTTACTGTGGAAGAGGCTTTACCCTTGATGAGTAATTTCGGTCATCATCAACATATGAGAGATGAAATGTTGGCCTTCATTGCCTTTGTAGGTGGAGGAGTATGCAGGCTGTGCCGGCAGAAACAAAGCCAAAACCTCCTTCGGCTCTGTCCATGCAAAGTCAAGTGGGGACCCAGAACCTGGAGACACATGTATGTCACATTTCTTAGAGGATTTGGTGTGACATATAGCCAGGAACCTTTTACTAAGCTCAACATGGAAACTGGGATAACCTAGTTTGTCTGACAATAGGGAAAGTGGAAGATAGTATTGTAGTAGAAATATTACAACATAACTTTTTCTCCAAATGTCCATCAGTATGTTTACAGTCAGCTAGTGACCAACACCAGTAATGTTTCCTTAAAAAAAATCAATCCAAATGTGGCACTAGAAAAAAAAAATTGGTGCATATATTTTTTGAAAGAATAGAAAATCAACTGCTTTTTAAGCTACTCCTTGAAAAATATCACTTTAGAAGTATAAGAACAACAAAGAGTATCTCTAGTGAGGAAGTATTTGTTGGTTGTAAAATTTTAAAGAGTCAAGGACATTTTATACAGTATACTAAAGATAATGTGTCTGAAGATATATTCATATTTTAGGTCTAAAGACATTGCAGGGAAGTAGAGAAGGAATGAAAAGTCTGCACCTGAATCATAAGCTCATTATGAGAGGCTCACCAAGAGGTCTAAGAAAAAGTTGGAGGACTCACATCTCCTGATTTCAAAACTTATTACAAAGCTAGAATGAGCAAAAAGATGTGGTACTGGCATCAAAATAGCCATACAGACTAATGGAATAAAATTGAAACTCTATACATCTATGGCAAATGGATTCTCAACAAGAGCGCCAAAACCATTCAATGGGGAAATAATGGAATTTTCAAGAAACAATCCTGTGACAGGTAGATATCCACATGCAATAGAATGAAGATGGACCCTCTACTTCAGACTCCCTACTGAAGATTTTAACTCAAAATCAATCAAATATCTAAAATTATCAAACTCTTACAAGAAAACATAGAGATAAATCTTTATGACCGTAGATTTGGCAATGGAGTCTTAGATATGATACCTCCAAAGCAGGAGCAAAAATACATTAATTGGATTTAACCAAAGTTAAGAATTTTGTGCCTCAAAGGACATCATCAGGAAAGTGAAAAGACAACATACAATATGGAAGAAACTATGATTAGAGTCTAGTATCCAAAGAATATAAATAACTCTTACAACTCAACAACAAGGACAACTCTATTCAAAACTGGACAAAACACTTGAATAGACATTTCTCCAAGAAAGTACACAAATGGGCAACAAGCACATGAAAAGATGCTCAACATCATTAGTCACTAGAAAAATGCAAATTAAAACCACTGTGAGATACCACCTCATGCCTCCTAGAATGGCTATAATTTAAAAAAAAAAAAAAAAAGATAAAATAACAAGTGTTGGTGAGAATGTAGAGAAATTGGAATCCTTGTAGAGAAATTGATAGGATTATAAAATGGTTCAGCCACTATGGAAAACAGTTTTTCAGTTTCTCAAAATGTGAACCATATAATTATCACATGACATAGCAATTCTACTGTTAGGTACAGTCAGCCCTTGGTATCTGCAAGGTATTGGTTCCAGGACCCCCAAGGGTACCAAAATCCACAGATGCTCAAGTCCCTTATATAAGATGGTATAGTATTTGCATGTAACCTACACACGTCCTCCCATATACTTTGAGTCATGTATAGATTACGTATAATACCTAATACAATGTCAATGCTGTGGAAATAGTTGTTATACTGTATTGTTTAGAGACTAATGACAAGAAAAACAAGTCTGTACACGTTCAGTACAGATGCGACCATCATAGGCCTAGCTACTAGTACACGTCAGCAATAATGTAACCTCTTATTGAATATTTTTGATCTGTGGTTGGTTGAATCCCAGGATGTGGAAACTACAGATATGGAGGGCAGACTGTGTATCCCCAAAGAATGGAACACAGGCACCCAAACACATACTTGTTCATGAATGTTCATAGAAACACTATTCACAATAGCCAACACAAATATTTATTAATAGATGAACAGATGACCAAATTATGGTATATACATACAATAGAATATTAATTCAGCAATCAAGAGGAATGATGTACTGATGTGGATGAACCTCAGAAACATTATACTAAGTGAAAGAAGCCAGACACAAAAGTTACATAGTGTGTGTTTGTATTTATAGGAAATGTCCAGAACAGGTATATCCATAGTAATAGAAAGTGAATTGGTGATTGCCAGGGTCTGGGGGGGGGGGGGGGGGGGCAACAGGGATTGACTGCTAAATAGGTATGGAGTTTTATTTTGGGTTGATGTTTTGGAACTAGACAGAGGTAGCGGTTACTACTCAGCTTGTTACATGATATTGTAAATGTACTAAATGTTGAATTGCTCACTCTAACATGTTAAGTTTATGTTATGCAAATTTCACCTCAGTAAAAAAGATAATTAAATAAATAAAAGATTTTAAAGTAGTTAATTAAAAAAAAAAAAAAACACAAGAGGCTGGCAGAATATGGCAGAGACTAGGCGCCTTGTATCCACTCACATGGGTGGAGCTGTTCCTTTCTCGTCTTTCATTTGAGACACTCTCTGTGCTTGGGACAGTCCCCACATGGCCTCCCGTCCCAGCCAGCCTCCTAGGCAGCAACTGTAAAGCTTGTCCCTCCACCCACCACTCTGCCTTTTGGCTGGAAAAACAAATATGCAATCTTGAGGAAGGAGGGGGTGAGGTGGATGGTTTTCTCATAATAGACCAAACCACAGGGCCATTGATACTGAGGTACAAACTACTAAGGTTATACGTTAAGGACTGAGGGCTAGATATTTTTATAATTGTGATGATTACAGGACTGGCATTTTAAAACAATTATTACCTTTTGTTTTTGTTTTCTAAGAAGCAAAGCCACATACCTTACACTCATGTTCAGTTTTGTACAGACCCTTCTGTCTCCCACGCTAGTTGCTTCTCATTAGGTGCTATGGAAATGACTCTGCTTGACACCATATGTATAAGTAATATATGGATATCTCTGGCTCAGGATCTTGAGATGCACAAAAGTTTCCATGGCCCAGTCTTACTGCTCAGCTTGTTATTAATGTCCGCTAGTCAGGCCTTCCTACTGTTCAGAAAATTTCACTCCTGTGGCTTCTTGGCTGATTTCAAGGAATCACTATATGAGATGAGTGAACTCGTCAGTGTGTTGGTATTTAAACTGGTCAGACGGTGAAAAAAAAATGAAGACGGGGAGTTCATAAGAAATATTCATTAATAATACTCTTTTCCCTGTCTTCCCAAGTAGGGCATAAAACAGATCTGTTCTAAAACATCCAAAATAAAAATGAAGGTGCTGAGGATTATTATTTCTAAGTGTCTTGCCTTAGGAAGAAATAAAAAGATACATGAAATGAAAAGATGCTTAAGACAATGTGGTGATTTTGTTCCAGAGAAACATTTGGGCCCTTTCCCTGGGAAGGGGGTTAAAAGGTTGTCAGTGCTTTCTCCAGGGGCTTCGTCTGACAGTGAACATGTGTTTCCTCCCCTTTAATCGACTCGCCAGTAGCCAGAAAGCTGCTTGTTTTCTGCAGAGGTTGTCAAAAATGATTTCAGTCTGGAGACGATGAATGATAAAAGAGGTTTTCGAACACGATTTTGCACTGCGGCTTTCGCAGCCCCAGAGAGGGGAGATTGTATTACAATTGCGGTGCAAAGGGCCACGTTCCCTTGGAAGGAAAACAGCCTCCTTCAACCTGTCTGATGCGTCCAGGTATCTTAGGGAGCTGAGAGCTACAGGGTGGGACGCAGTTAAGAGGATGCTCCAGAAAAGCAGGGCTGTAAAGAGAAAACCCAAAACAAGGCCTCTCTGGGATCTCTTCTTTTCAACGGTCCGCATGTGTCTGGTTCTACTGAGAGCTGCTTTCAGGGCCAAGTGCAGGACAAACTTCCGAGAGGGGAGCAGCAGCAGGAACACAGCCGCGGCCACCACAGCATCTCGGCAATGACCCGGCGTGGCTGTGGGAGCAGGCAGGGCGCCTGGGTGCCATCCGGATTTCCTCCCCTGGATTTATGGTCACGGTAAGCCAGTATTGCTAGGGTCTGTGTTTAGAAACCTCAAGAAGTTAGTTATGCCTTTCCAGAACACATGACACAACCTAAGCATGCAAGGGAAGAGGAGGCCCTCCGTTCTCCGGCATTTCCATGTTCTCAAGAGGGAAAAATTAAGAACTGTGGGCATTTCAGTTCAGTGGTCCTCTCTTCAAGTGGTCCCCTCATTTCTGTTTCATTCTTCTGGTAGACTGTACTTTGGACGAGCCCTGTAAGGGAAACGTGGAACTTCTCAGAGGGATGATAAACTCAGCCGTGATTGTTCGCATTTCAAGCATAAGATTAGGATATCCTTCACTTTACACACATGCAAAATTCAGTGCAGAGTTACTTTGGCCAAAAGTAGGAAATTCAGTTTACAAAAAACAAAATTGGGTTTATTTGCAACTTTTCAGAAAAACATCAATCAAGGTGTTGGGTACAACTACTCTTAGGAACTTCCTGTTAGACTCCCAAATTGAAAAAGAAAAGCCTCAACAGAAATTTCCTAGAACCTCAGGCTGAAATCCTGTTTCACACAGAAGGTTTTTATTATTATCTTTTTAATGATATACATGGACCTGATTGAAATCTTTTCCCTCTGCTTGCATAGCCAGATTCCATAACGTCTCCTGAATAGTAACTTGTATTCCTTTCTTTATGATTTCTGACAATATTTAAAACATTTTTAGCTCACCCATGGCAAATATTTCTGCCACTGCAGAAAAATCAGGCTGAGAGGCAGCAACTGCAGCCAGTAGCCCTGAAAACCAGAGAGAGGAGATTTGGGCAAGCTGAGTGCTGAACCGGCGTTTTCGATCTGATTCTCATTTGTTTTCGAGCTATACGGTTGTATCGCCACCCAACTCATTCCCCGAATGAGAGCAGGAAAGGAGTGTGCCTGGGGAGCGAGACTCAGAGGCACCATACAACAGGTGCATGGAGAGAGCTGGGTAGCACCTTTCCGTCCTGCCAGACTCCAGCCATAAATATACTGCAGGTTCCAGCTTTCACGGTCTGTGCTAAGGGCATATGCCCTGAGCTCACTGACATGACAGTGACAGGGAAGGACGCACTGTCACCGAGTAACATCCTCTGCTAAGTCTGAGCTGCCGGTCTTCCCAGTGCCAACATATTTGGCCAATGTCAGAGCGATTTGGCTAAGTGGGCTCAATCAACTGCTTTCAGTCTATTGTGGCTCATAATCCCTATTCAGGATGGAGTGTGCTGCAGCCTAATGAATGCGGTAATGGAATCCTTGTGTATGTTTTTCCACAGCAGGGCGCAGATTAGCATAAGTGTCATATTCTGTAGGCTTGCCCACTCTTATTTCTTAGGCGTTGCATATGCTGGGAACTTTTCAACTGGATAATAATACGATGAATATGGCCCACATATGCAGAGAGAGCACAGCATTTTTAGAAAGCAATCTGTAATAAAATCTCACCTGGAGGTACATTTTGATAGATTTACTTTGCACTTTTCCTTAAAAAAAAAAAAAAAAAAAAAAAGTAATATTTTACACCATGGATCCTGTAATCTGAGAAAGGAAGAATTAGGTTGAATTTCATGCAGAGTTTTAAAGCATGTTGTCATTTTTGACCAAGGGGTTGAGGAACACTTTATGGTTCTGCCCGTTTCCCATACTCAGAGCAAGTTCAAAGCTCTATTTGCATGTCACGATTACTCAGAGCTGATGTTCTGTTCTCAGAGATGCCAAATGGGAGGGGAAGATATTCTTGATGGGAAAATTTCATGGAGAGAAACTGAGGAGAGAGGGTGGGGAGACTGAAAAAGCTAGCTCACATTGTTGTTCTACTGTAAGGCTTAGAAGCTAAATGGAAAGGCGGGCTCCATTTTTCAAAGGGAAACTTTTCAAAAGGCATTTTCTTCCTATAGTCCCGAGGAAGGCACGCCTCAGTAAATATGAATGAGATTATTTTAAAGTCCCTTAAGACAGGAATTAGACCTCATCGCTCTTCCACGATTTTGTACTGCTAGCAAACCACTGTCAAAATTTCTGACTCTAAGGGATAAGTAATGGTCCCCAGCGTCTGTGACTTCAGCAAAATGTAGGATAGACGCAGAAGCTCCCTCTTTTTCTGCTACCGATGGGAAGGTTGGTGTAGTCTGAATCATCGGCCTCCTTAGGCCATAAGGATGAAATTCCATAGGTATTTTTATTCTAATTGCTCTATGATTTGGCCCAGGTGGCCAGTGGCTGAGGGGCAGAATGGCAGGTTAAGGGTGAGAGAACGCCCAGTGAACCTGACTCCTCCATGTCTCCTTAGGGAAGAGGGTGCTGCTTCTGAGAGCCCCCAAATTTATAACTTGATTAAGGAGAGTGTAGGTCCATAGCATGTACACCACTTAAGTGGTGGTTTAGTATGACTAATCAAAGAGGTTATCCTGGCACCCAGTAAGTATCTATATATGTAGGCCAGAATAGAAAAGCATGTCTTGATGCTTTTAGGCATGGCGACAGGCGACCAGTCTGAGCCTATTAATCAACCTAAGGTTAGTGCTACCTCTATCTCATATTTTAATCTCCTCCTTTCTGCTATGTTAAAGAAATTGTATGTGTGGCTGAAATAACATTTAGAAATGAAATTGTTTGCCAAGTGAATGAGACAATCAAACCAGTCATTCAGAGTTGGGGATTAAATATGAACCTCATTTACCTTTATTATCCTTACATTTCTCGCTAATCATCATAACTCAGACTATTTAAATGTCATTGAAAACGTAGCCAGTAATGGACTGTCATTAATATTTGTTTGTAACGATTCCAGACTGGGCTGAGCAAATCTTAAGAAAGCCAGCCCATCTCCTTTTTTCGGGAAGTGGGGTAAACCAAGTTGGAGGATCTAGGCATCCCTTCTTCGTGCCTTCATAGACTGTCAAATTCCAGCTGCCAGCTCTCTGCCCAAGCATCTCTTCTTTGCAAAGTGATCAGCAGACCAAGACTTTCCAAAAGAAAATGCGTCAGCAGTTGCCTCCATGTGAACGTATCTTTAAGAGTCAACTTTCCAGCAACAAATGCCACCAAGCTAGTTAACTGAGGCCACCGACTAGAAATTTCAAAGAAAGCAAACTCCTCCCCTGCCCCCACCTCCAGCCACTTTTACTCTCATCACCTATTCCCTCGAATGTGGTAGAAAGAGAACTGGGTGGCAAGGGTATTTAAGTCTCCGAGGAAAAGGGCTGTTAAGTCGACCTTGGTAACTTAACTGAAACAGTATATGTGTAAATCCATCGAAAATCCCTGGCCTTTTACAACTCCTGTCCCAATGGAA
Organism: Rhinolophus sinicus; assembly: GCF_057876585.1. Classification (NCBI taxonomy): domain Eukaryota; kingdom Metazoa; phylum Chordata; class Mammalia; order Chiroptera; family Rhinolophidae; genus Rhinolophus; species Rhinolophus sinicus. The sequence goes on along the minus strand of NC_142502.1, from coordinate 143,524,778 downwards.
ATCAGATCATAAGACTGTTTACAAGAGACCACGATTCATTTGGATAAAGACCCATGACAGCGCAGCCTAGGATTATTTGAAATTTTAGTAACCTAAGCTTTAAAAATATTCTAAAAGCAAAATAACGAGGGGCAGGTAATTGCCACGGGCTAATTATTTATGATATTTCATATACATAATCGGCGAACAATCTCCGTAAATGTCAGCTTGTGGCACTTTGGCAATCACTTGTAATTTTTATTGTTTAAAGAAATGTCAGCATTTCCATTTTCCACAACTTTAGTTAACCTGGGCCCTACACTTGGTTAAATGGGCCGCCAGAAGAGCATTTTACACTGCCGTTTCATAGCATTTCATAGCTTCATAGCTGACCCAGTCCCTGGTTTAGCTACAATTTAACTACAAAAAAAAAAAAAAAAAAAAAGCATAACGTGTACAAAAGAATTGAAATTACAATTAAAGATGGTAGATGCATTTATGATTTTTCTGAACATGTAGATTTCACTCACATTTTGGTTTGTCTTTTCCTAAGTTTGGGGGAAAATTCAGACTTGGAAATTTGTTTGCTCCGTTGGTTTGTTCCTTTTACTCTTCTTTCCAAGCTACTTGGAAATAATTACTGTGAACAAATGAACTCCACTAGAAGACTCCTTAGTAGTCCAGAGACTTAGTAGTCCAGAGAGAAGAAAGGCGAGCAGAAGGTGATCATCAGGGTGGATAATACCAGAGCCAGGTGGGTCTGAAGCCCACGACGACCACCGAGTAACTTCAGGTTGCTCACTTCCTTCTCTGCACTCTGCCTCCAGTACCCCCGGTGGTACAGACGCTTCCTAGGGAGGCTCGAAATTCCATTTATACTTCAGTGTGAATCACCTGGCTGCCCTGGTCAGTCCCTCAGTGTGGCTTTACTATAGACAGCGGTACTTAAGCTAGGCATGTTCCCAACATCAGGAAGAGGCTTAGAGAGGTTGAGATGGAGAGGCTACCTGGTCCAGGCCTTGCAGTTTTGTTTTTCTCCACTTCCAGACCCGAGCCCTCTGCCGCAAGCTACCATGTACCTCCAGGTCCTCGTCAGGCCTAGGAGAATCCCAGCTTGATCCCCTCTTTGTATTTATTGGAGCTTGAGGTACTGGAGCAGCGCTGTGTAACTTGTGCCCAGCATTGTTCAATCCAGATGTCTGTTGGGACAGAACGAATAACCTAGAACCCTGGAACGAACTGGGTACCAATGATCAATACAAGTTCTACTCAGTGAATGTAGCTTACAGCAAACTGAAGGAAGAAGGCCCAGTCTTCTAAACGGAATGTTTCACTATAAAGCTGCTTCGAATGATGGTCTTCCAGAAGCCGTCTGCACAATTTTCCACTTAACCAGGAAATAGTTCCCCTCCAAATGCATGGATGCATGTTGTTGTATTGGGTGGGAGTTTGTACTGATTAATAAATATCTGAAACTTGTAAAAAAGAACAGAAAAAGAGAAAGGTTGAGGCAAAAAGACAGGGGCTACACTTCCCAACTCTGAGCTGAAGGCTAAGCCAGACTGTGGTCAGCAGGGGATCTGACAAGCAAGTAGCGCAGAGGAGGGATCTGAAACCTCACGGATAAAACGGGAACCACTGGGTAGAGAGAAGCAGAGGAGTCTGGGAACAACGTGGGCAGCAGTAGCAGCCTCCCCTTTCAGGAGAAAGGCGGAGCAACCGCTGTCTGAACAGAGGAAAGAGCTTTGTGAAAAATGGGCAGCAGGGCTGCTCCTGGGGCAGGGCTGTCTCTAGGTGGAGCCAACATGGAGCTCAACATCCATGGTCTCCAGAGCCCGCTCACCCTGTCCTGTGTATCCTACCTTCTTTCCCTGGACCCGCCAATTTAGGGACTCCAGCATTGGGGTCTTCTTCTCCGTGAGTGGGTATTAAAAGTCCTATACTTAAAGCAAATCTCATACTTGGAATCAAAAAGGTGTTGGTATAGAGCTTCAAAAGTAGATAAAAGGGATGGCAGGTGGGGCAGTGTGCAAGGAGGAAAGATAAGAGAATGCGAAAAGGCTGTCAGTGAATGGGAGTGAAAAAAAAGTTTGTACTGGCAAATGCTCACCTGCTGGCAATTCAATGGGGAAAAAGTTATCTGAAGAACAGAAGACATCAACACTTGCTTCACGGAATCCAAAGAAAAATTGAAGTATTATTGAGGGTTCAAGGGGAGTAAGTTGAAATGTATGGACTCTAAGGTTAACTTGGTACCATGTTTAGACTTTTTGGCATTCTGGATTTAAACTTGTATTCTGTAAAAACTTTATACCCTTTAAAAAATCATATTTGGCTTCTAAAAGGAATTATGTATTTCTTTGGAAAGTTGAAAATAAATTCCTTAGCATTATTTTGTCTTTGCAAAGTGGGTTTCCGCCCCTCCCATGCTCCTTATAGAGCCATGCATTGTATTTAGTAAGTGCAGATTTGAGCGATTTTATTCAGGTCTGAAAGAATAGAAGCAATTGTGAAAAAATGAAATCTCCTCATGTCCCTGTTTGGAATGAACGCCATAAGATGAAAATTCTCTAGAGGGACATCACGAAACCCCTAGTCAATACTAGCGTGGCATCACACTCTTCCACAGCAGGTGAAGATAGAAGTAAGGGAGGGCATTTAAATTGAATGATAGAAGGAATCAAAATTACTGGTAAAGAAAGGCTCAGTAATTGAGGGGCAAATGAGTTCTCATTGAGCCATGAACCAGTGGGCCACATGTTTCGTACATTTCTGTTTATTTTGGGAAAGTATGACACTTGGATCCTGAATTTGGCTAGTGCAAAGTTTTAAAAGCAAACATATTTTCCATTTTAGGTGGACACATCTCAAAACTTTTTTCCTTTAGTAATACAGAGCATGTCTATGTTCTATTCTGGTAATAGCTTTCAGTCTTCTTATATCAGTGTTTTTAGTCTTAAACCACTGTAATCCTTTTTGGACTGCAGCTGAAACATAAGTACTAATTTCCAAAATCCATGAAAGAACATGTTAGTGAAGTTCAAGAACTGGGAAAGATGTATTTTAGAGCATTAGAAATGTGTTCAGGTCAACTAGTAATTTTCTGAAAAACATCTCCCCAGATTTTTAGTTGATCAAACATCAACCATGAATCGTAGTTCAATAAATTTACATGTTGATTGAAAAACACTTTTTCATCAGGCCATGATACAGTTGTGATTTTTCAACTCTTTGAACACAGTGATGACATATTATCTCTTTACATCTCTCTTATCCTAGAATGTTATCCTGCTTTTATTATCTTGTTACCACTATTATAAAGAAGTGGCATCAACCTAAGATTGTGTTCTCTGATTGTTTTACATATGGTTTCAGTCAGAATAGGGCACCATAAACTGCAGTGACAAATGACTGCCAATCACCAGGGGCCCAGGCTTGTTGAGACTCCGTCTCAACACCTGGTTTGTGGCAAATTATGCACTGGAGCTTAAAGCTTTCCCCAGGAATGAACATGTATCGCTAGCATACACATTTCATGGGCAAAACCGAGTCACATGAACACCTAACTTCAGAAGGGCAGGGAAATGAAATCCCTGCCATTTACCTAAAAGGAAAACTGGAAAACTTGTAAACAGTATCTATCCTTCTTCTTATCTCCTCAACTTTATTAGACTTTCCTGGAGGCCAGAGACCAAGTCATACTTCACTTGACATTTGTATCGCACAAGACCCATATTATTTTTAAGCTATTGTAATTTGAATAAAAAGCAAAAGATAGGGATATTTTGAAGATTAAGGCACTGCAGCCTCCATATCAGTCATGTATTTATTAAGTGCCTACTGTGTACAATAACAGCTATCATTTACCAAGCTCCTACCGGTAATATGTAGGGGATGCTAAACTAGTTGATTTTCTTATAGTTTCTCTAACCTAGAACACAACTACGAAAGGAAAATGTTCTCACTCCAATGCAAGACACCGCATTATTGAGAGATTAACTAACTTGTCTGAAGACAGTCGAGGGCAGTAGAGGCAGAATAAGACCATGTGTGTCAAACGTATATGGCCCTGATTTATCTACTCCAGTGCTCCCAAGAGTGGGGCGCTAGCCTTCTTGCTGCTTCTCAAGCATCCCTGCTTGAGATCTATGGACTTGCTGTTCCCTCTACCTAGAAATCTCATCTCCCGTAATGGCTTTTCCCTCGCCATCTTCAAGTCTTTGCTTCAATACTAGGCCTAGTCTCACCACACTATTTAAAATTTCAAAACCGCTGCTCCCCAGCCAAACCCAGCACTCCCCATCCTCTTCTCCTGCGCTGTTCTGCTCCAAAGAGTTGTCACCATCTGGCATACTATATACTTTGCACTTATTTTGTTCATTGTCTCTTTCCCCAACTGGAACCTAATAAGAACAGGGATTTTGGTCTGTTTTATTCACTGCTGTACCGTCCCCCCACCCCCCAATGCCTAGAACATTGCCTTATACATGGTAGGTACTCAGTCAACATCAAATGGATGGATAAGTGAATGATACAATTACACCTAGTTGGATAAAACGAAAACATTTATAATTTACAGTTATTTACTGCAGTGTATCAGAAAAAGTTTAGCACAGCAAACCATACTTTCGAAGATATTGTTGGTAGAGATAGCACATTTCCTTAAACAATAATTAAATGCTCTCTATCTTAGTCTGACCAGAGGTTGTATGTGTATTCACATATGAAAATTCATTAAGCAAATACACCTAAGATCAGCTCATTTTACTCTATGTTATTCTTCAATTTAAAAATAGGAACATTTAAAACAACCAAAAAAAAAACACAAAAAAAAACCTATGGTAAAGAAAGCCTAAATAAATAAAAATATCAAGTATTTGATCCTTTGGGCAGTCGTTGGATATAGCAGAAATCACAAATGATGAACCTTTGGTAACCACATTGCTGGATCTTGCTGTCTCTCAGAGAGCTACTTCAATTGTGAAGGGTTGGGGAGATGGAGGGACAAATAACAGCATCTTGCCACGTAAAGCATTTGTCATCTGAGTGATTCAGACAGCAAGTGGTGTGTGATTTCAGAGGAGAAGAATCTTGTAGAATGCAGAGGGGTGACAGGAGTTGGTCCTCAAAGAATGGGCAGGGCACAGAGGGGCAGATGCCACAGAGGTAGACATGGGAAGTGACTTTCAGAACCCAGCTCTACCAGTCAGCTCTCTGAATGCTGCGCCCAGCTGGCTCCCGGAGGAAAGGAGGACCAGCTCCTTTCTGTTCCTTGCGGAGTGCCTGACATAAGGATGCCGTGGGTCCCACCTTCTCTGCTCTGAAGCCGGGACCATAGGCAGAGCCTTCTTCCCTGAGGAAACTCCCTTTGGACGTTGAGATTTGTGATGCCTTCGTCTGCCTGCTTTCACCAGGGGGTCTCAGGGACGAACACTCTGGTTGCCAGCACCATTTCTGATCCAGCTACTGCAGAGAAAGCCACAGAACACAGGACAACCACTAAGGCAAAACAGCCATTGCACCATAACAAGAAAGACAAAAACAAGGAAGTGAATTCCTTCTCCTGTGCCAGCTTCCCTTCGAAGGAGCAGTTATCTCCTGGTTCAGGCCCTGTGGAGCAGGGGGCTGCAGCCCTAAACTGAAGCTGTAGCTGGGAAAGATACATTTTCTGCGATGCAGTGTCATTCACCAGGAGTTGGCCTCAGCACAACACCCCCTTCTACACAGATGCATCAAAGGCTCCAGAGTCAGTGTCCTCATCTTTCATTTGCATGACACTGGCGAGTTACTGACAAAATAATCATCATCATCAAGTGTTTCCCTTGAGAGTGTCTTAGTTTGTGTCCAATTAAAACTAGATACTCAGATTTGGCGCCTGGCTCCATCTTCCAAATGGCTTTTGTGCTTCTTGGCTGCATTCTCACCAGGGAGGAAACCGCTGGCAGGGGAAGCGAAGAGCGGCATGAGTCACCCTCCAGAGGGCCGTCCTTTGAAGCCAGCTCCCTGCACCACCTCCCCAGATGCACCTTCAAGACGCTTGGTCTCCTTTCATCCTGGTTCAAGTCTCAAAGAAAAGAAAATGTAACTTTCAAATATATTTATGATGGAAATGCAAGCTCATTAAGAAGAAGGAGAGGGAGGGAAAACTGGTTACTCTTAGAGCCACCTAATTGTTCTCAGTTCTTCCAGCTTAATTGTTTGGAAGGAAAGAAAGAGATCGAGAGGGAAAAAAGAAAAAGGATAAGGCAAGCATTTTTGCCCTCTCTGTTTTAGTAAGAAATTCCTTCATTCTGATGCAAACCAATTACACTTGGATTGTACTTTTTGAAGTTACGGATGCATTAAGCTCGCTGGCAATGATTTTCAAACTTGTCTGACATTCTGTTTATACACATTCAAGGGAGACTTATCAGAACTGACCTGAAAGCCCAGAATGTGCTAGAACATGTGTCTTTCCAAGAAGCTTTTGTTACTCTAGGCACCAGAAAGTGTGCCTTATCACACTTCCTTCAGGAAGCCTGCCTCAGAGTCACAACAGCCCAAGGAACTCATTTCCCTTAATTATTTCACATTTATCTCTTTCTCCCCAACATAAGGCTCTTTGGGGCCAAGGACAGCGCAGTTGTGTCCATCATGGGCTCACCATCAGCCAGTAAGATAAGACCTCACGGAAGGGCTGCTTTGTAGTTCCAAGAAGTGATGGTACATCATGGCTCTGATGGAGTTTTGTTAAGCCTATCCACTCAGCTCTCTTGTTGAACCAATTCTTGCGTAAGATTCCATTTGAACAGGAACCATTGAATGCCAAATCTATCAATCACTTCGGATTCACATATCCCACTAAACTCAGTACAGACTTGCTGACAGTTATATGCATATATAACCCAGTAGTGAGATTTTCTTCACCTCTCCATTCACCATCAAGCACCAGAATTGCATCCAAGAAACTCCTAAAAACCCATGCTCTGTTAGAAGCTCGCCCTCATTAACCTAACCTCCTCTCTCTTTACTTTTTTCTCTAAGCCCTAAATTACTTTGCATATTTTGGCCTTATTCATTGTAATTATTCTCTAGTCATTTCATAACATTAAGTGAGATGATCCATACTAAAATGTAAACCGTAATATACTCTCTAAAGGCATATTACTTGTATTATTGAGCTTTGAATTAAAGGAGTAGCCTTCCATTTCTTTATCATTACCCATTAGCAGAGTGCCCTGCGTAGAGCAGGGTTACAGTCAACACTCCTGTACTAACTAGCCAGTCGTGGAAAGTCAGTACAAGCCAGCATACAAGTGACCTAAGGGCTAGGGCAGCCCTACCTGGGGGCAGCGTTGTGATGAGGTTAGGAAAGAAGTCTCTGGAGTCAGCCGACCTGGGTACAAATTCTGGAACCACCCCTTCCTGCTTGTAAACTCAGACAAGTTACTATTTCTAAGCTTCAGTTTACTCATCTGTAAAATGGGAGGAATGACAAACCTCATGGAACATTGTAAGGATTTCATGAAACAATAACTACTGTGTAGGAATTATATGAGGAGCAAATGTGCTAACCTCCGTAAGCACTTAGTAAAGGACGGGATAAATAGTAAGCACTCAGGAGTGAAATGATAGCTATTCCTATTATTACCAGAGACAAACATCACACACTGCAGGTGTCCCAGGGGCTATTCTAGAAGTTTTCATATCACCAGTTACCTTTGCCAGAAGCTAAGGAAAATTACAATATACCTATGTACCTCTGGAAAAAAAAGTGGGAAACAAACCCCCTGTACGCATACCTAGGGCAAGGTAAGTCTCTCTTACTAGTGTGTGAACCAGGTGTGAACATGTCTGCACCCACCATGGCAAAATGAAACACTATCTTTAGCTATAGAGCAAGGCCAGGACACTAGCAGTTAAAATATTAATGGGTATCTCTGAATAAAGGAACTGTAGGAGCACCTGTCTGGGTTCTAAGCTACAAGCAACAGAAACCTCCTCTGCTTGATTTAAGCAGAAAAAGAATTTACTGAGTGGCTAGTGAGGAGCCTACGGGGTCATTGGGGAATCTGAAGGGTGTCCTGGGAACACAGGCAGACACAAGGGACGCTCTCAGCAGCCAGGACCGCAGCCAAACTCACATCACAGGGTCTGCAGGGTAGACTCATGCCTCTGCCATCTGACACTGGATGTCCCAACAGGCATCACTGCCACTCCCAACACTGGACTGACACCACATCCCATCCCTGCGGGCACTGGAGGATGGCTGTGGCTGCTCCTACCACTGAGATGAGTTCCTCACTCTGCCTGCTTCTTCTGTCACTCAGTCCAGATTCAAACAGCTGACCAGGATAAGTGTCTGCTGGCACAACGGTACATGCCGCATCCTCACCTGACTCCTAAAAAGACTCACACTGTGAGAACTTCTCCCCCCTCAAAAAAAAAAAAAAAAAAAAGATGGCCTCAAAAGCTGGACAGACAAAAGAATGGCAAATACTTTCTATAATAGAAATGATTTTTAAGGTTCTCTTCCTATCTGTTTTCTACCATGTATATGTACACATACATTTGTGATCACATGCAATAATAAATGTACTTTGTTTTTAAAAGTACAACTTCTATTTTTTAAGGTATTTTAGGTCTTTATAGACGTCATTCAAAATCCATGAAGTTTTTTGGGGCGGGCGGCTGGTGAGCTCAGTTAGATAGAGTGCGATGCTCATAACACCAGGGTTGCCGGTTCGATCCCCGCATGGGCCACTGTGAGCTGCGCCCTCCACAACTAGATTGAAACAACTACTTGACTTGGACTTGATGGGTCCTGGAAAAACACACTTAAAATTAAAACTTTTAAAAACGTTAAAAAGAAATCCACAAAGTTTTCAGAGGATAAAGGATAAATAGTCAAAGGAACAGCTGAGAAGACCATTGAGTGGGGCACTAGGGGCGTATGTATATTTGGATTTTAAAATGTAGCGAGAACGAAATGATCAAGAGGCCAAATTGAAAAACTATGTTTGACACCTTTTTTCCTTCCCCTGCTCTGAAAGCAGGGGGATATCTAATTGCTTCTGTTTCCTCCAATAATAATCCCATAAATAACAGAAAGGCCTAGTGTGACTCTATTCCCTCAGTATCAGATAACTATCTCGACTGTTTATGCAGTCGATGCATTAATTTTAGTGCAGGCTGGCTTTTTATTTCTTTGAAAGGAGCCTCGGACAAATCCTCTTTGAGCTTTGCATTGAGCTTGGCTTTGCAGCCAAAATAAATTAGTAAAGTCTAGAACTTTGTTTTCAGAGTTTGTCAAGTTCTTGCCAGTGAAATCTTTCCTCCCGTTCCAGATGTTGTGGTTTTCTTGACTTCAGTTTCTCTTTTCCTGCCACATGAAAATTCCAGCTTCTTTGGGAGATTTCATGGGAAGCCAGAGAAGGGTGGACACAGCTCACCTGCTCAAACATGACCCCAAGGAATGATTTAAATACAGGTACTGCCTCAGCCCTTTGGGCTGAATCATTACGTAGATACATTAACTTTCTTCTGATAATATAACCTGTGTTTCTTTTATGCTTGGTGTGGGTGGAGTGAGGGGTCCAGTGGGGCAAATTGAGAATTATTCTATTCCAATCAAAATATCCAGATTATTGGACAAATCTTAATTTGAGGCTTGAGCTATTCAGGGAATGGTCTCAATGTTCCACTTCTCTGTGTGTAACACAGACAAAAGCAAGCACACAGCCAAGGAGACCACAGCCACTCAGCAGACCCAGAGTGACATCTTGAGCTACAAGACTGGTTTGGGGTGTGGAATAAGACACAGTTTTACTGCATCAAAATATAGCCACTATGTTCTTACATTAATATGACTCGTTAACCAAGAGCATATACATAAATTTGGATTTCTTTTGGCTCCTTTAAAATTTCAGAGGCAATATTATCTTCTGAGACCTACACAAATTGTAACTTGAGGAAGAAGTAAATTATTGAAAGAGCACTGGTGATTTGTTCAAAGAGCGATTTTCTTTGAAGACTCACTTTTTATAGTTTAATATTCTGTAGCTTTTAAATGTGGTTTATTGTACCTGTATTTTATAAATTTATATATTATATATGTATTATGTATATATGTTATGTGTGTATATATATATGTACATATATATAGATATATATGTCTCTCTTTGAGTTTCATATATTTTTAAATTATCCCTAGTTTGATATTCTGAATGTACCCATCTCAGCCTTATTTTTGTCATTAAGCTAGACTATTAGAATTTTTATCCTCTTCGAGGATTGAAGATTGTGTTTTGAAGACCACCACCTGCAAGTCTTTTAGGAGGTGCCATCGGTACTCTTTCTGACATTTTAATAAATAGGAAAATAAATGCTGCCCACCAAATTGTCTAATGTCAACACTTACCTCATCCAAAATGAGTGAGTCAGTTTTAATGGATTTTACAGCATGTGCTGAGTTACATTTTTTTCAACACTAACTTATCCAACTTTTCTCCCCAGGCATTAGCTACAGAAACTATAACTCACCCCAGTTTCCTTATCTGTCTTATGAGGAGGGTAGACGTAGTCATTGTTATATTATCTTTCAGGTACAAGTTTCTATGACCAGGAATTCCTCTGAATTTTAGTTTCTTTATCTGTAAAAGAAAAAAATTGATTGCACATGTAAAGTAATATCATGCAGGATTTGTCTTCCTCTGTCTGGCTTATTTCTCTTAGCATAATACCCTCAAGGTCCATCCACGTTGTCACAAATGACAGGATTTCCTCCTTTCTCAAGCCTGAATAATATTCCTGTGTGTGTGTGTGTGTGTGTGTGTGTGTGTGTGTGTGTGTGTACATACCACATCTTCTTTTATCCATTAATCCACTGATAGATGAATACTGCATAGTATCACTTATACTATGTGGAATCTTTAAAAAAAAGAAAAAGTCAAACTCATAGAAACCGAGAATAAAAAAGTAGTTGCCACGGGTGGGGGAAATAGGAAGAGGTTGGTAAAATGTACAAACTTTCAGCTATAAGATGAATAAGGTCTGCGGATCTAATGTAAAACATGGTGACGATAGTTGATAACACCGTATTGTATAATTGAAAATTGCTAAGAGAGTAGAACTAAAATGCTCTCATTTAAAAAAATATGTGAAGTGATAGATGTGTTAATTAAGTAGAGGGAGTCCTTTCACAATGAATATGTGTATCAAATCAACACAATGTACACTTTAAATATCTTAAATTTTATTTGTCAATATACCTTAATAAGGCTGAAATAAAAATAAATCAATTTTTAAAATTTTTTTATAAAGAAAAAAGTTGAACTATGGAGTTTTTTAGTTTCTTTGTAATTATTATAAAACTAATATATGCCTGTTTGGAAAAATTAGACAGCACAGTATTTCATAAAATAAAATAGTACATTCCCCCCCCTTTTTTTTTAAATCTATCTCCCCAACCTATGCCCCAGAAATAACCACTGTTCACATTTCTTTTATAATTCCAAACATTTCTGGGCTTATTCAAACATTTTATATTATACTTTAAAATGCAAATGGAATTATATAGTGTATTTCTCTGGTGTCCTTTTTTAAAAACAATGTATAGTAAACACCTTGCCTTGACAATTCATACAGGCACACCTCCTTTTTATCAGCTATATAATGTTCCATTCAATGGTTATGCATCATTTATTTAATTCATCTTCTATTGTAAATTCTTAAATTGTTGCTATGGTCTGAATGTCTGTGTCCCTCTAAAATTTATATGTTGAAAACTTAATGTTCAAGATGCTTGTATTAGGAGGCAGGGCTTTGGGGGAAATGATTGGGTCATGAGGGAGCCCCCATGCATGGGATTAATGCTCTTTACAAAAGGCCTCCGACAGCTAGCTAGTTCCTTTTGCCATGTGAGGATAAAATGAGAAGTCTGAGACCCAGAAGAGGGCCCTCACTCGCCTGTACTGGCAGGCTGGTCTCGGACTTGCGGTGCAGGAAGTGTAAGAAATAAATCTCTATTGTTTATAAGCCACCCAGCCTGTGGTATTTTGTTATAGGAGCCCAAATGGACTAAAACAATTGCTTATTTTTTTTACTTGAAACAGATGATTTTTAAGATCCCTTTCAGTGCTAAAATTCTCTAGTCACACACCTATTCCTTAGTTTCCTGCATTCATTCAACAAATATTAATGAGGATATATCATGTGGCAGGAACTCCAAATGAATGTATTATGAATAGCCAATTTGAACATGCTGTGATTAGTGTGTTTCCCATATGCAAGCAGACCCAGTTTCCAGTAGATTCCTTCTTAGTAGCAACCAGAAAAGAAAAACAAAAAACAAAAACAGACTATAGATAACAAGGCTTATTTGATGAAAAGTAGATTCTATAGAGTAATTCTATGTGTATTCAAAGAGCACATCTTTGAGATTATTTATTTTATTCTTCACAATCAGTAGAAGGTGATATTGCCTTTGGGATAGTATCATTATTAATAAGAACAACACAGTCTTAATTATAATTATTAATAAGACATTATCTATTGTAGATTTCTTGCTCACTATGTAGCAGTACCAAGTGCTTCACATGCATTTTCTCTAAATCTTATAAAATTCCTGCATGATGGATATCAATGTCCTCATTGTACAAAGTAGGAGAGAGTAGGAAAGCCAATATTCCTTGACTGTTCATTTTCTGCTCACTAAGTTGCCCCAGTGCCACTTCAAGTACACCAAATGCAAGCTTTCTACAAAGCCTTAGCTAGAGATTTAAAAAGGAAAGCAGAGATTAGATAAGGGAGAGACCACAGAAAAGGCCTATGGCTAGATTAATATTTAATATACTTTGAAAACTATTAAACCACCAACAACTCCAGTCTCAAGCTTTTATAACACCCTTGGGTTGAGATATTCTCAATCGTTGCTTCAGCATGTAATTTGAAATCTTGGTCATCAGGATGTTGGTTTTCAGTTCAGTTTTATTTCGCATTTATTGAGCAACATTTTGCTATAAGAAGTGAAGATTTTCCCTCTACCTAATTACACAGCAGCATCTCACACTGTACTCGGCTAGAAACGCATTTCCCTAAATGCCAGTCAACACTCAATTATCCACATGAGGATTATCCATGTCAGAATTGTCTCTTGCTAATTTTTAATCCCCAAATAAATTTTGCCTACTGCCCAGGGTGGCCTTTCTTGGCAGCTATGAGTGTCAGTTCAGAAAGTCAAGCTAATATTGACAATTATGTGCATAGGATCTAATTAAAGGATGTGACTCTGCTGCCAAAAATTTTTTTAAAATTAAGCATATCATACCTCCTGAGGCCAAACAACAATGATTTGGGGATTATCTGTTGCCTTGGATTTTCTGCACTACCACTCCCTCCCACTGGCATGTAGGATTGAGAACTGGCTGCCCAGCATATTTTCAATGACTGTTTTAGGAGTGAAGCTGTTGATTAGCAAAGGACTGTTGTCATAGCACATGTCAAACTCGGTAATTATCATATTTTCTTACAAGTTCTACAGCTGCTCTTCTATGGTTCATTTGTCTCTAAAACTTGGGAAATAATTGCTTTTGGTCAGGAGTTTACAAGAGCAAAACCAACTATTCGAGTCCGAATGATTAGATACGCTGCACTTTCTAGGCAATAATCAAATCGTGACCTGAAGGTAATTTTAAGTCTTCTAAAGCCATACCCAGCTACTCCTTTATGAGAACATTATGTAACTAATGGAACCAGGTCTTTCAGTGCTAAATTGCCCCAACCCCTTCACAGGAGAATGTTCTGGTAAAGACATAGAGATTGAGGCCTTGCGTTTTCTGAAAGCAAAACAAACAAACGAAAAAAAATGTGAACTGTTCTAGCTGAAGGAGAAATTCTCGGGTATTTGAGTGGTAACTACCCAGTAGGTCCACTGAGCAAAGACGTGCCTGGCAAAACTGCCAGGCCTTCCTAACAAAAAAGAGGGGTTTGGGTCCTTGTGAAAGGAACAAGTAGAGCAGAGCAACCAGAAAATGCCCAGCTTCATTTACAATGTGCAATCCTTAGGACTGACACAAAGTTTGCGTTCTACTCTGTACTGTTTATGTTAACTTGAAATTGCTTTTTCTCTTAAATTTTTGAGTTAAATTGATGCTCTGAAGTAATTCACAGCATTTATCCTATAATTGCCCAGACCACCTCCTTTACCACTTAGAGGTCTGAGGACCTGCAGTCATGAAGCAGAGCTCTTAAAACACCCCTCTTTAGTGATGCAGTTTCAGATACCAATTTAGGCATGAGGACACAGGTGCCCAGCATCCTGACTTCCTGCTTCTCAACTGTAGGAGAAGCAAGATTTGTTTTCTCTTAGAAGTGTAAAAAATTGAGTATAACTTTGATGGGTAGTGGAAAGGGGCTATGATGTTACTGGTTCAGTTGAGTATTTCCCTTGTGTGTGTTTTTCCACATCACATTTGATTGCGGGACAACTTTGACATTAAAAATAATTATCTTCCCAATCTCTCCATTTGTTATTGTGGAATGTTTTATATCTTCCCCAGCCATTCTTTCTTTTTTAAAGATTTTTATTAAAAATATAACTGAATTATATATGAGTTTCAGGGTACACCATAGTTATTCAACATTTATGTACCTAAAGAAGTGATCACCATAAGTCCAGCAACCATCTGACACCCTACCATGCTGTCACAGTATTATTGGCTATATTCCCCATGCTGTACATTACATCCCCATGATTTATACCTGGAAATTTGAACCTCTTATTGCCCTTCACCTTTCTCCTCCCCTTTAAAATTTTTCAACTACGGTTAACATTTAATATTATTTCATATTAATTTCAGGTGTATAACATAGTGATTAGACATTTATATAATTTAAGAAGTGATCCCCCTGACTAGTCTAGTACCTGGGACGATACATAGTTATTACCATATCATTGACTACATTCCCTATGCTGTACTTTACATCCCCATGACTATTTTGTAACTACCAATGTGTGCTTTTTATTAATTCCTTCATCTTTTTCACCTAGCCCCCCGACCCCGCTCCCATCTATCAACTCAATAAACTAGTCCCCATCTGACACTATACATAGTTATTACAATATTATTGACTATATTTCTTATGCTATACTCTACATCCCCATCTACTGTGTAACAACAAATTTGTACTTCGTAATCCCTTCCCCCTGTTTTCACCCATACCCCCAAACCACCTCTCCTCTGGCAACCATCAAAATATTTTCTGTATCTATGAGTTTGTTTCTGTTTTGTTTATTTATTTTGTTCTTTAGATTCCACATATACACAAAATCACATTGCATCTGTCTTTTGCTGGCTTGACATACTCTACTCAGCACAGTACCCTCCAGGTCCATCCATGCCTCCACAGATGACGAGAACCCATTCTCTTCCATGGTCCAAGCAATATTCCATTGTATGTATGTACCACATACTCTTTATCCATTTTTGCATCGACGGACACCTAGGCTGCCTCCACACCTTGGCCATTGTAAACAATGCTGCAATGAACATATGGATGCACACGTCTCCTCAAAGTAGTGTTTTGGGTTTCTTCAGATAAATCCCCTGAAGTAGGATTACTGGGTCCTTCTTTGTCTCTTATAGTCTTTGTTTTAAAGTCTATTTTGTCTGGTATAAGTATGACCACACCAGCTTTTTTGTTTGTTTACATTTTTATGAAATATCTTTTTCCATCCCTTTCCATCTGTATGTCTTTCAATCTGAAGTCTGTCTCTTGTAACAACATATGTAAGGGCTTTGTTTTCTTATCCATTCAGTTCTCCTGTGTCTTTTGACTGGATCATTAATCTATTTACGTTGAAAGTAATTGTTGACAGATAGGTAGCTATTGCCATTTTATTATTCAGAAGTTTGATTTTTTTTTTTTTTTTCATCTTAAAGAAGTCCTTTCTAACATTCCTTGTAATACTGGTTTGGTGGTGATGAACCCCTTTAGCTTTTTCTTGTCTGGGAAGCTCTTTATCTGTCCTCAATTTTAAATGATAGCCTTGCTGGGTAGAGTAATCTTGGTTGTAGATCCTTACTTTTCATCACTTTGAATATTTCCTGCCAATTCCTTCTGGCCTGCAAAGTTTCTGTTGAGAAATCAGCTGACAATCTTATGGGGGCTCCCTTATAAGTTACTAGTTGCCTTTCTCTTGCTGCTTTTAGGATTCTCTCTTTGTCTTTAACCTTTGTCATTTTAATTATGATGTGTGCTGGTGTGGGCCTTTTTGGGGTTTGGGACTCTCTGAACTTCCTGGATTTGTATGTCTATTTCCTTCACCCAGTTAAGAAAGTTTTCAGTCATTATTTATTCAAATAGGTTCTCAATCTCTTGCTTTCTCTCTTCTTCTGGTACCCTTATGATGTCAATGTTGTTACACTTCATGCTGTCCCAGAGGTCTTTTAAACTGTCCTCATTTTGTTGGGTTCTTTTTTTCTTCTTGCTGTTCCGATTGGGTGTTTTCTGCTACCTTGTCTTCCAAATCACTGATTCAATTCTCTGCTTCACCTAGTCTGCTGGTGATTCCTTCCTTCTGGTGTATTCTTAATTTCAGTTATTGTATTCTTCACCTCTAACTGGTTCTTTTTTATGGTTTTTATGTCCTTTTTTATGCTTGCTACTTCTTTGTTGAATTTCTGACTGAGTTTCTTGCAACCATTGTTTTGAACTCTTGTCTCTGGTTGGTTGTTTACCTCCATTTTGTTTAGTTCTTTCTCTGTAGTTTTCTCCTGTTGTTTTATTTGGGATGTATTTCTTTGTTTCCTCATTTTGGCTGCCTCTCTGTTTGTTTCTATGTATGAGATAGATCTGCTATGTCTCCCAGTCTTGGTTGGGTGGCCATATTTAGTAGGTGCCCTGTAGGGCCCTGGCACAGTCTCCCTGGTCACCTGCACCAGGTGCTTCAGGAGTGTCCCTTGTGTTGGGCTATGTGTGCTCTTCTGTTATATGAGGTCTGACAATTAAGTTTGCGAACTTGTTGCAATGATGTTGCTAACATTTTTTGAGATCAGAGGGATTATTCATTATGAATTTGTACCAACTGGACACAGTTAACCAATTTACTATTTGGAAGTGCTGAAAAGGCTGTGTGAAAAAGTTAGACAACTTGAACTTTTTGCCAACAATTCATGGCTCTTGCATCACGACAATGCACCAGCTCACACAGCACTGTCTGTGAGGGAGTTTTTAGCCAGTGAACAAATAACTGTATTGGAACACCCTCCCTATTCACCTGATCTGGCCCCCAGTGACTTCTTCTTTACCTGAAGATAAAGGAATTATTGAAAAGAAGACATTTGGATGACATTCAGGATATCAAGGGTAATATGACAACGGCTCTAATGGCCATTCCAGAAAAAGAGTTCCAAAATTGCTTTGAAATGTGGACTAGGTGCTGGCATCAGTGCATAGCTCCCCAAGGGGAGTACTTGGAAGGTGACCATAGTGATATTCAGCAGTGAGGTCTGTAGCACTTTTTCTAGGATGAGTTCACAAATGTAATTTTCAGAGCTTGTAGTTGAGCCTTGATTGCTATTGATATGTCAGTGAGTAGGATTGAACTTCAGGCTGACTGGATGTGGGGTTTGGCCATGTCCACAGCTTATGGATTGCTGTGGGGGCAGGGGGGGGTGTAATCCCAGTGAGTGGAATTTGCCCTAGTGGGCTCTGGTTTCTGTTGAGATCACCCTTGGTGTGTGCTGCTTTGGGGGCTAATTGGGCAGTGCTCTGCTGTGGTATGAAGCCAACCTCCAGGTATGTTGGTTCTGGGGCCTCTTGAAAGGGGCTCTGGTGCAGGCCTAGGTTACCTACTGCCTATGACCAGCCAGGGACTACTCGGTCAGAGTTACAGAGCAATCTGCAGTTTTTTGCTGCCTATGCTAAATCTAGAGGCACACGAGAGAGGCCACATTGCAAACCGAGGACAGCTGCCACCAGTACCGGGCCTGGGGTAGCTCTGCAAAAAGCCAGGATACCCTGAGTCCTGTTGCCACTTGTCAGCTCCCTTAAAGTTCAGCTGCTGATAAAGTCTCGGGAGGTATGTGAGTTCGGTGAGGCAGGGTCTCAGGGAGTCATTAGAGTGGTAGCGTTGTGTTCACCAGGTTAATATAGATTCTGATTTTGTGCCAGTGCTGGAGCAACTCAGGAAAAATCTCAGAACACAGCGAGCCAGTTGTTGCCTGCCTGGGGCCCATAGACTCCGATAGTTTTCCAAGAAAGAATGCAATGTGGGCGGGGTTGGCTGTTTATGGAAAAAGTGCCTCAGGTGTTTGGGAAGTTGGGTGGCCCAGAGTCCCAGTGAGTCAGCACTTTGGAGCAACGGTGCTCACCTGGCCAATCAGATTCAGATTTGGCCGTAAGCATAGTGGGTGGGCTCAACACATTAAACGTGGTGTCAGCCTGCACTCCTGTTCAGAAGAAAGACCCCACACAGGGAAAATGGTGACTGTCCTCCAACGCTGGCCTCAAAGCCACACACCTCAGTCTGCTCTCCATATGGCTCTAATGCCCCCTCGAATAACCGTCCCACTGCTGGAGCCCAAGGTGAGTGCCTGCGAGCGAGTGAATCTGTGCGCGGGCCCTTTAAGAGGATGTCTAGGTTTCCCGCAGCCTCCTGTCCTACCCGGATGGTTGGAATCCCCACTGTTTTTCACAGCCAGAAGCGAGAGCTCCTCTTCCTAGTATTAGTACTCAGGCTGGGAGCCTGGAGTGGCACTGGGTTCCTTTGCTCCTCTGGGGGGGAACCTCCACAGCTGAGGTATTCTTCCCTATTTTCAACCACCAGCCCAGCTCGCATCTTCACCCCTCCTACCAGTCTTGGCACATGGCTTCTTCTTTATAGCCTTAGTTATAAAGCTTCTGTTTAGCCAGACTTCAGGTGATTCTCTCAGGTCAGTCTTGTTGGCATAGACAGCAGTGCTATCTTCTCACTTTCATAAGGACAAAGGGTGACTACTGTCATTAGCTCTAGGTACTCACAGAAAGAGAGGTAATCACTTGTCTAAGGATCCCCACCTCAACTTCTGCTTCTAGGAAACCCACCTTAAGACACCACAGAACATAAGACACAGCAGGAAGAGAATTATTCTATAATTTAGTTGTAATTTTAATGTGTTCACGGAAGGAAGCAGGCACGGTGTTTATTTACCATCTTGGATCGCCTCCCAGCCAGTCTTTCTTTGTCTTATCCATTATGACTTCCATTCAGTTGGTTCAGTCTTTAAGCAAAGCTCAGCCCACCTAGACTGAATTAGTTAGGGCACATATTTGGGTGCTAAACTAGACCCAGTGGCTTAGATAAGAGAGAAGTTTGTCTCATTTTCGTGGTTGCTTTGGCATCATCACAGGATTAAAAATTGAGGCACCCTCTCTGCAAGCTCTGCCATCTGCAAATGTCAGTCTTGTTGGCATAGACAGCAGTGCTATCTTCTCACTTTCATAAGGACAAAGGGTGACTACTGTCATTAGCTCTAGGTGCTCACAGAAAGAGAGGTAATCACTTGTCTAAGGATCCCCACCTCAACTTCTGCTTCTAGGAAACCCACCTTACGACACCACAGAACATAAGACACAGCAGGAAGAGAATGGATTCTGGGCAAGGGAAAAGCAGGAGAAACCGTGAAGTTTGTAAGTGGCAGGGGAAAGGGAAACTTAGGGGCCAGACAGGGACAGGGAGGGCTGCCCTGAGGACTTCAAGACAGTGTCAGCAGTGGAGGAGGGGACATACGAAGTCACCAAGGAGAGGCCAATGTCAGCAAAGCTGTTTCCTCCGTGACCTGGGCCTCCTCTGGGAACACACCCTGCCCAGTGCTTGGTAGGTGTTGTGCTTTTTACTCCTAGCATAACCAGACCTTTCAGGGACTTTTCCTGCTTGAACTTGCCCAGTTCTGTCATGGTAAGATGAGGTCTCCAGCTGATCCATTTGTTAATCCCCTGGATTAAGCTCACATAAAGAGTGAAAATGCCACTAGGAGAGAATTCCTACAGCTTCCTGCTTGCAAACAAGATTTGCCTGCAGTTGAGAGTCATGCCCAGCTCTGACAACTACTATAAGCTTTGAGTAGGCTTTGGAGGGGGAAAAATGCTAAAAAGAGAAAGTAAAAGACTGTGAGAGGGAGAGATGTGGGGCAAGACAGGCAGAGAAGATGGGAGCAGGAGACGGGGTCCCAACTCTCTCTTGCAGCAGTCCTTGGGTTGCTTTCTCTGAACTGAACATGGACAGTGTGCTTTGGTCTTGTTATTTTAGCACCATTGACAGGTATAAAAAAGAGGAAATGCTAAGCCTTTTGATAATGTTTGGAGCAGAAGTAGTTTGAGAAAGCAGGGGGAGTCTTCTTGCCTTTTCTTCACTACTTGGGTGTTATTCTTCATGTCCTTGAGACATAAAGAAAAACAAGTCATAGAGAAAAAACAATTACTTTTCTTAAATTGAGTAAAAACTCTAATCAGGAGTCACCCTTGGTTTTGCCATGCATTAATGTATCTCTCCATGAACTTTGGAAAAGGATCTCAACCTCAGCACTGAAATGTTGAGAGAGGTTCTGCATGAAGTGCCTTACTGTCTCTATTGCTCTTATGGTCTCTTATGGTCTCTTTCTATGCTCTTATGGTCTCTTTCTATTGCTTTGTTTCCAGTGAGGTGGAGGGGGAATGGGACAGCGTTAGGGAATTTTGGAGACTGCTGGGCACTGTAGTATGCTTTATTGAAAATTCAAATCAGGTAAAATACATTCAGCATTTAAAATGCATTCATTCATTTAACAACAATTTATCGAGCATCTATGAGTCAGGCATTGTACTGGATACTGGCAACATGGAGGTATGAGAACACAGTTCTTATTCTTCAAGAGCTCACGGTAGAGGGGAGACATGTAAGCAAGAGATTATGGCAAGATTGACTTGAAGCTCTATGACTATACTCAGATCTAGTCATACAAGGTTCATAGCTTTCCAGTAACGTGACTGGAATAATCTAGGAGTACGGGAGAAGGTAAATTCTCCAGGTGTTTGTGACTGGCACAACTAGCAATGTGGTTTGAGATAAATCTAACTCTGCATTGCTCCATTATGACCTGATTCATTCCACTCTGTACTTCCTGCTCCCTCAGGGCAGTGGCATTACAGTAGGGATTCAACAAGAAGAAGACACAGCAGGACCAGAGAGCCCGGTTCATCCTTTGTGTCCAATGATTTTCCTTCCCCAGTGGTGATGATGAGAGAAACATAGACTCTGATAATTGGAAGGAATTACATATTATCTACTCCAACTCTCTTCTCCTCCATCTTTTATCTCATTATCCTGTGTGTTGCTTGAATGTTATTTTACAAAATCCCTGTCAGGGGATTTATGTGAACACTTTCAAGAATAGAGACGTCAGTTTTATCTAAAGTGATGCCAAACCAGTTTTTATTAAAACAAATGTTTTAAAAGGATAACTTAAATTTAAGTTAAATCTGTGGAGATTTTCTCATCGGTTTATTCATTATGACCATCTTTCACTTTAAATCCTTAAATATGTTCATAATAACTTCTTTAAAATGCTTGTCTGATAATACCAACATATGAGTCATCTTATGGTCTCTTTCTATTGTTTTGTTTCCCTCCTTGACTGTGGGTCATATTTTCCTTTCATGTTTAAGAATGTTTAATTATATTGTAGATATTGTGGAAGATATGTGGTAGGATATCTGAATTATATCATCTGCCTTTAAATACTACTGAGTTTGTCCTGTCAGACAAATTATTGGTAGATTTTTTTGATCCTCTTATGTTTCGTTTTATTCTTTAATGGAGTGGTCTATTTTGGTGGTGGTGTTTTGTTTTGTTACTTATTCCTAGGGTGGGCACTTTCTCTAGGCCGTAGTTCTCATTCCTTTATAAAGCATAGCCTTTCTAGCATCTCAATACCCCAAATCTTTTGTTTTTCTCTTGTCAGCCGGAACCCCAGCACCTCCCTAAACTGCATAGTCTCTGTTATTACTGTTCCGTTTTTACCTCACAGTAGTCTGTGTCATATCTCATGGAATCTCAACCTTGATCTGCACAGCCCAGCCCTCAGCCAAGGAATTTTCATAAATTCACATACAGACTTTAGAAGCCCCCTCTGCACAGCTCCTTCTTATTCCAGTACCCTACCCTGGAAATTCCAGCTATTTCAGGAGACAAACTCCAATGTCTGTTTCTTCATCTCATGCAAACCATTGTTCTATTTGGCTCCCCTTCCTTGTGCTGCAACTAGAGAGTGCACCCAGGCAGAGAAATATGGCTCTTCTTGCGTATTTTCCTTCTCTCAAGGATTATAGTCCCATGCCTATTATCCAATGCCTGAAAATAATTGCCTCATTTATTTGTCAAATTTTATAGTTGTTTTCAGTGAGAGGGCAAGTTTGATACCAGTTTCTCTGTAATGGTTAAAAGCAGAAGTCAATATGCTTTTTAAAAAATGACGTTATTATCTGCATATCCTGATTAGAACTATGCCAACCCATGCTGAGGAGCTAGGGACAAGCCAACATCCTGTGAGAAGATGGCAAAATGTAAAAAAGAAAGGAACCTGTGTCTTTAACTGGATTTCCCAACCCTTGTATGTCTCACCTCCAAACTTCTTGGTACATGAGATTATAAATGTCATATTGCTTAAGCTACTTTTGATTGGATTTTCAGTTATTTGCAACAAGTGACATTTTTCAGTAACTGATACAAGTTACTGATATAATACATCTTGTCTAAGTCTTCTTTTCTTGAGACCAAATAGCTCCTTTAGGCATTCATCACATGATATTATGTGAATTCAGTTCCTCTCAAATTTATTCTCTTAATGATGGTAATGTGCTATAAACGGAGGAGTGTGATTTACTCAAACTTCTGCAGAGAGAGAGAGAGAGAGAGAGAGAGAGAGAGAGAGAGAGAGAGAGAGAGAGAGAGAGAGAAATTGAGCTCACTAATTATAGCAAATTCACCCAGACAGTGGAATCATACTGTGTTTTACTTGGATCAAACTGAGATCATCTAGTCCAAGGTTCTCAGCCTGGGATCCATTGAGTTCCAAGGATGGGCTTGGGGTGAAATTTGATGTAACACATTTGCATGTGTACTTTGCTAAGGAGATCCATAGCTTTCAGGGTTTTATTATTGTTTGTTTGTTTGTTTGGGGGGTATGGTTCCATGACCCCTTCTCCGATGGTTAGAAGTCACTGATCTAGACCAAACTTTCGTTTTCTAGACAAAGAAAGGTTATTCAAATAAGTTGTGATTTTGAGAAAGACTTCCAGAATTGAGACTTTAATCAAAGATACCTACCTCTTTCTAAGCTATATTCAGATGAATCTCACTTACTGGTACAGTCTTTTCTTCCCTGATTTTATGAAGGGTCGTAAGTGAATATGGGCTCTCAATTCAGCCTGGCGCTAATACTGTTTGCTTAAACTTGCACAATGTACTTGTTTCTCTAAGCCTGGGTTTCCAAACCTATAATATGAAATTAAAAATAACATCCCTGTATTCATCAAGGTTCTTTGTGTCATGTAACATAAGCTCATTATGGCTAACAGAAGCAGGAGGAAATTTATTGCAAGGATCTGAGGTAACTGAAGGATAAGGCTCTTCTATGTTGCTCAATTCCAGGAATGGCTTCCATACTGTATTCTATGTTTCTGAAAACATCAGGAAACTGAAGGAGCAGACTCAGAAATGGCAGAAGAAGGGGGTCTAGACAGTAGCCAGAAGCAAACCCAAAAGGATGCCACAAAGCTAGTTGGATAGGGACTTTTGTCATTGAAACTGCTGAAACTGAATAATGAGGTTTATCTACCATTACAACTAGCCTTGGACGTTGGATGTGGCCAACCCTGCAGCCCCCGTAGACCCTGGAAATGGAATGTTGAAGCCACCTATGCCTCCATTATCTGAGAAACAAATTCTGTACTTTCCTGCATATTGTATCTCTAGCTACCAATTTAAAGTCTGAGGCAGATACCTCTGTGTTGGCTGAATATAGGTCATAAGTCCACACTCTGGCTCTAATGGAATCTGGGGTAACAAGTATCTGAACTGTTTTTGCTTCTATACTGGGAAATTCCATCAAAATTTATATTACAGGACTTTCTCATGCATCAGAAATGGGTTCAAAGGCTGAACAACCTTCACAAATAAAACTAACATGGATCTACTACTCTACCCATAAGGTTCATATAAGGATTAAATAAGGTGATGTAAAGATATTATGGTACAATATAAGCTTATATTACTATAATATAAGCAAATAATAAGAACTCAGTTAATGTTCATTTTCATCATCACGTTATTTATTATTGTTAACAGTCAAGTAATCTACTTTTCACATTATACTAGTGTGAATGACTGTATCTGAGAAGGGTAAAGTAAGAACCTAATATGATTTTATTTCAAAGAAGGGAAAATTAAAGAAATGAAGAGTAATGCCAGAGGGATAGAGGTAGAAAGACAGATAGAGAGAAAAGAATAAGGAATGGGCACTAATTACAGAATTACTGATTCCTGGGAAGGAATGAATTATCCCGGAAAAAGATCATAGATAGGGCATGACATGGAGACACAGCAATTAGAAAAGTCATATTATTTAGAGCTCTGTATCTTAGGGATGACCTTCCCTATCCGAGGTGCTCATGCCAAAAGAACACAATAATTAAAGACAAATGGAGAGGCTTAGAAATAAATATTTTTAGTCTTTTGGGAATTAACCTTTATAACTTGTATGTATTTGGTGGTGGTGGTGGTGGTGTTAGTGGTGGTGGTGTGTGAGTTTATTTTGTTTGGCTTTACATTTACAGGGAAGAATTGAGATTTGAATTTTAAGGGAATTTTGATTTTTTGCTTTGGTAGCTCCCCTTCCAACTTCATTCTTCCTCTTCTCCCACACGCAGGCACACAAACCACCACTGGAATTGGCTGCCAGACAGTGTCTCCCAGGGTATTCCCACTGGTCTCATTTGTGCTTAGCTGACTTCTAATACCTGGTACAGGATCTTAGTTAAAAACATCAAAAATCATAATTATTATTATAACAATGATTCTCAAGTGTTGTGAATCTAAGTGTAAATAGGAGAATCCCTGTTACAGTCAGTAAGCATTGCTTGTCTGTTCATCACCTTTTTTTTGTTAGGAAATTGGCCCTTCCCTCTCTCCATGTGACTCTGGTAGGGCTATAAATCAAGAGACTCCACCTTTCCTCCCCTTACAGGAATGAGCGTATGATTCATGTTGATGAATCAGATTACCTTCTCTGCTTTAACCCCTGTGGTCAGTCCAGAGATAGATCCATGAAATAGGCCTGGCCAATCTGAATCCTGTTTTGAATCTTGATATGGACATTGGGATAAAGTCTTTCTCGAGTTCACAAGCCTTCAGGGCCGTGTGACCATGTAGCAAGGACCAGGATCCTCTCCTTGTAGGACAGAGCCTGCCTGAGGATGAAGCCAAGCAAGAGCGAACAGGTTCAACATATCTCTGAGTTAACTTGAGTCAATAACTTTTCTTTTCTGGCTTTAGCTAGTTTGAGTTGGGTTTTTATTACGAGCAGTTGATAGAGTTCCAGATCATACACCCCCCAAAATATTTTTTAGACTCCTATGTGATATGACTTGAACTTTTAGTGTGGCTTGACAAAACATAATGATAAAAATCACTATAATCTCAGTAAAGCTTTTAAAATAATTTTGAAAGTATTAATCATAAAGCATCTACAGACATTATTTTAAAAGTCATAATCTATTGTGAGATGTTATTTTTCAGACTCTAGAGACTGATTACACAAGTGGATTAATGGACCCCTAGCAATAATTTTATTGCCCTTCCCCCATCCAGGGTTGAGAATCACTGTTTTTAAGCTCTTAGACTTTTAGTGTAATTCTAAGGAAAAAGCAGTTTTAACTTTTACCATATTTTCAAGAGCTATAAACCCTTTGTCCACTTTTGAAAAAAGATACCATTAAAGAGTCTTTTGATAAGCTTTTGCACTCAAAAAAGCAGAGTTTGGTCTGAAGACTCCAAAAACACAAGGCCACCATCTGTAAGGACACAGGATCTACCTGTGAGCCAGGAGAGTTCGGAAGCTTTCCTGGGAACCACACCAGGGTCACCATCCATCCAAGGAAGTCACCGATACAGAGAATCAGGTGCTCAGCAGCGCAGTGACACACAGGTCACACTCCTATGGCAAAAACTGCGTTTGATGTTTGAATGTGGTGCCAGGAGCCATTAGTATATAGTTGACATTCTATCAGAAAATTCCACCAAAGCTCCCTTTCCTATTAAAAGCTACTCAGAAAACTGGTGGAAACCCCAACAATAAAAGCAACCATTTACTAGGAAAACCAATGCAGCCCTTCAGAAAGCTGACTGGATGGTATGAAACTCCCTAGCTGTTCAATTTCCTTTTTGACCTGTTTTTAAAGCTACAACAATTTTCAAAGCTATTTATTTTATATAGCTGAAGATCTCTATAAAAATTTCTACACACATTTTCAATTGAACAAAGAACAGACTGCTAGACCATGTTGGAGGTCAAGAGAGACTGGGAGTGAGGTGAAGAAAGTCCATTATACCCTACTGCAATTTAGCTATGAGAAAAGGGGGCTCCACTGCACTGGAAAAACATTGATCCTTCTAGCAAAAATGTTAGCAGAAAAGTAAGGGGCAACAGATGCACATCGGAGCCCTGAAGCAGCATGATCAAACGCTACCTGGGCCTTTGGCATCCGAGTGGCCCAGTAGAACTAAGCTGATTGGAAATGGTTCCTTTCAGCCAATTGTACCTTCACTGAAGTCTGAGCTGTGCCTCTTTTCTACCTCCTGGCAGCACAGTGTGGCAATCTCTGACTTGAGGCAAGGTTCCTGTCGTGGGATCAAATGTTGGGTTTTAAAAACTAAAGTTTGATGTGGGTGAACAACTGCCTATAAAATGCATTAAGCTCTTTCCCTGTAATGTATTTAATTTCACACTGACTGCCGGTATTGCCTCTGAATGGATTACGGCAGGGGGCTGCCATTGTCCCACTAAACCACACGGGTTAAATAATACCTTGGTGTCTAGAACTGCTCCAGGACTATTTCATACAGGCTAATACGTGAAATGAATACCCAGCTTTTCTGCAAGTGATTTAGTTTGGTTAAAAATCAGGCCACGTTGAATTCGTTTATTACAGTGCGAGATCATTTACGGCACTATTTGGGTTGCACTTTTGCCTACAGTAACATTCGCACCTGCGTTTTGCCATTCTCAGCAGCAGCACATAATCACACACTTACTGCAGGAAGGCATTTGGTGCTCAGTCTATTTACTTAACATCCTGGGGAATGATACTCCACTCCAGGGTCAGCCACTTAAATGTGGCTTCGTGTTTAGATAATGATACCGGGTTCTTTGGGGGGGGGGGGGGGGGATGGTAGAGATAAGCTCCAACATTGCCAACCCTGCTCCAAGCTGCCCATTCTTTTTCAAGAGCACTTTTCAACCTTTAAGCGCATTTCCAAAGTTATCCCCTCACGTAGACAGGATAATCACCTCATTTCATGAAGCACTTCTCAGGCCATAGACGCTGGAATCATTTCAGTCTGAGCCAGATGGGGCCAGGAGGAGGTTTTACAATGAAGTGGAATTTCTCTTTGTCCCTTCGGTTGCACCTGTAACATAAACAGCCATGGAGATGGAAGTGCTTTTAAAGCCACTTAGTGGGGCCTCTGCTACCATGCGTTTTGCTTCAGTGTCTGAATGTGTTGGCTTGTGACTTGCCCTGGCTTTGGGAAGCAGAAACACGTTCTGGCACATGCTTGTGACCCTGGGCCAGCTCACCTGGGGGCTAAATTATACAGTTGTAGGTGCTTATTTTTAAAAGAGGTTTCAAGTGCAAGAAGTGAAGAGGGTTCTTTTCTTTCCTCTGTATTGTTGTGATTAAAAAAAAAAAAAAAGTTAGGGAAGTATTAAAGCTTTGCCCATCTTTTCTGTTTCCCCTCTTGGCTTTTGAGTCTCCAAAGAATGCTGGAAGTCATCGGAGGCCTGGTTGGAATAGAGAGTGTTAATTCTTCCATATCTAAGCCTCTTTGTTGAGATTCCCTTTGTCTCCCGCCCCAAGTCATTAAACACTAATCCCATCACTCTCCCTAATCCGAGGCACTGGAGCTGGAGTTCAGTTTCCGAAACTGTCTTTGTAGCTCTCCTAATAGCTCCTGTGGACGGCAGTTGGTTCAGGCGCATTTAGAGCGTCCCATTTCAGCTTTTTAATGAAGTGCCCTTAATGAATCTTTTCCTCCTTCATGCAGTGAGCACGGGCTTCAATTGGTTTAGTGTTAAGTAGGGGAAGATGCCCAGTCATCTCGGGGGCCTTTGAGAAATATGACTGTCAGAGGCAAAAACCTAGGAAACAGGCCATTGAAGGCTACAGCCACTGAAGTGCTCATTTAATTACGAAGGATTTACAAAAGAAAATCTGCCCTTTGTAGCTCACAAAGGACAAGGAACTAAGAAGAGATAGTAAAGGGTTTTTCCAACAAATGATAAAAGGAAACATGCTTGAGTAAAGTCATCAGGGCATGTCGAGGAAGTCTTTCACGTTTGCTGCACAGGCTTAGCTTCCTAAATATTAGGTATGTCCAGATACTGCCATCGGCTTTTCTGTCCTGCCAAGTGATGGAGGCCAGAGAGTGAGTCTGATGAATTCTTCATGGACAAAAGACCACTGCAGTGACAATCCACTGCACTACATTTAAGACAAAGTATTACTCAGGATGCACTGGTGGTCCCAAGGGACTTGAGAAACAACCATGGGGGGACAAAAACAATGGGGGGAAAATGTTCCACGCACTTTTATTTGCCTCCCCGCCCCCCCCCCCGCCCCCAAGTATACTGTTTACAGTCTCAATAGTAAGTTAGCTTGGGTCTAATATTCCTCCAACACAGCAGATTTAAATGAAAATTCTGAATGGTACCTGATCACTTTATGTTTCCAAAATATGTTGACCCATTTCTTGGATAGCTCAGCATTATTTCTCCTTCAGTGAAAATATTTATTACGTGATAAAACCTGTATCATATAGCTATATGCTATAATCTGTTTAGCATATGATGAAATTATTTGCAGGATAAAATGATAAAATAAGTCAAATTATAGGTAGTTTTAGTCTTGAAAGATATACATTTAAAAATTCTACAATATTATTCAACATTGCTTTAGGTTAAGGAATTAAAAGAAAAACAAGTTAATGGCGGGGAGGGGTGGGAAATGCCATCATAATGCTCATAATTTATTTGCTACTAAAGACATAAGAAAACCATTGGCAGCAATTAATATAACTGTGGCTGAATTCTTTGGTCACAGTGTCTGCATGCCAGTAAAGTCACAGCATCAACTGATCTGTAAAGAGCCTACAGATAGTTGGCACTCAGTAAACACTTCTGTGGACGAAAAAGAGGCCACCTGCTAAAACTTATTCTTGCTAAACCCCGCCTTGCAAAGCCAGAGACCAATTTTTATGGTCTGAACATAAAAATTTCTAACTAACAGCACGTTATGATTGGTAGTCATATCCTAAGTCTGTAGCTTCCTTGACAAAGTCCATCTTTAACTTTGAAATTGTCTGTTGTGCACCTAAGATAACACACCTCTGAAATGTCAGAGTAATCTTCTTTTCCAGACCCCTAGTAGGTACAACCCTCAGTACCAGAGCACGAGACCAGAGTATTTTCTTGTTGCCCATGTACCATGTCTATGTGCTGTAAATATTAACTCTCCTGTACCCACCGATGTAAAAGGAGTATGTGTCTCTCTGTTTTACTTTTTATCGAAACTCAGAGATTTTCCCACTTTGCTTTCTCCCGTCTCCCCAGTCGACCACCAATGGATTTCATGTAACCCTCCTTGCATCTCCTCCTTTGATTCTAATGTATAAAATAAGCTGCAAAACTGCCATTCTCTGGAGCTGAGATTTTGTTTCCCAGCAATTGTCATCACTTTGGCTCAACTAAACTCTTATAAGACTTTTTCTTAGGCTGAACGTTCTTTTGTGAACAGTGCTTAGCAGACTGATGAATTAACTAATTAATTGGACCAAGTGATCTTGTCCTGCAGAGTAGGCCTAGAGAAACTTCAAATTTTTTGGTAAATATATAAATGTCACCTATACCCCATCATGAAATCATTTAATAGATTGGACAAAATTAAGATCACACAGAACAAAAGGCTTAGTTTTCTGATTTGGCAATTCAGGATGGCCTTGTAAAGACGCTGTCAGATACTGACAGCAAAGTCCGGGGCTTCTGAAATCCCAAGTATCCCTCTTAATGCCAAGACTCCAAACCCTTTTCATTGTATGTGGCAGGTGACATCTTGGCTTTATCTTTATTGAGCATTTCAATACAATTTTGCTTCCTTGTATTCTTACCAGACCTGATAGTTTCCTTCACTGGGACAAAAACAAAAACAAAAACAAACAAACAAACAAAAAAACCCACTTTCAACTCCCTAATGAAAACAAATCAGATACATTTATTAACTGGATAAATCAGCACAAAATGACTCATCTCAGAATGAAACCTCAACGTTCTCCTCAGATAAAAACAACTGCATTTAGCATTTGGGTTGCATTTCAAATTCCAGTGCATGTCTACTGTTGGCAGTAAAAGTTACACTTGGACATTGTTAAAATGTGCTCATGTGTTCAGTGCTTCTCCTTTTCTCTTAACTGACTTGCCAAATCTTTTTCTTTGGGGAATCAAACAGCTCTTACACGCATTGAGGAAAAATTTCCTGTGCTGCATGTTTTCTTAAAAAAAAGAAAGGCTAAATAGCATCAGTTGAGTTTATGGGAGACACTGAGGCAATGTGAGGCCAACCCCACGACCAGCTGAGTGCCAGCTGTCCTCAGGAGCTCCAGGCCTTGGAAGTCAGTATTCCCTGAAGCTAGGCTGCCCATGGTGCATTAGATCATGATGGCTACATCCTCACAGAACTCTTTATTTAATCCTTCTCTTCCTTTCCAGACTCTAATTTTTTTTTTTTTTTTTCATTCTCAGTTTGCATGAGCAAGCTGCATGAATCTCGTTTCAAATGAAAAAAACATTTTAAAAATGGACTGAGGGTGGTATATTGGGACGATCTCCAGAAGGCACTACACAGAGCGTTTTTTACAACCCTCTGAACTTCATCGCCTCAACTGCAAATGTGGAGGGAGTGGTGGTGGTAGATTAGGTTACAGCTTTCGTTCTAGGAAGGGTATATTTTAGTAAAACATTTTGGTACTTAAGAATTTCTTTTGAAGAATAGATGCCTCACGGAGTTGTTGAGTTAATAAGCATTGAAAGTGGCATGTTTTTCCTTTTGTTAGTTGTTTGTAGCATCCTTCAACCTATACCAGTAGTCCATGCCGAGGACACGGCAAATTTAATTGAGAAAAGAAAAGACGAGAGAGGAATGTTATCATTTATTAAGATATAAGTAGCTCACACCTTAATGTTACTTCTCCAGAAAGTAAAACAACAAACACTGATTTATCTTTTCCATCATTTCACAGCTATCTAGATGCCAGGTGCCGTGTACATTATTTCCTCTATATTCCTAATGCATCATATAGTGCCTGACATATATTTCTGGAATGAATGAACAAACGAATCTATCAGGTTGTAGATAACCTGTAATGCTATCTAAAGAGAAGCTTCCATTGGACACCAGAAAGAGCTACGATATATTTTTTTCACACTTCCCTCAGGATTTCCCATATGGATTATAAGGAAGTAGAATGTTCTGCTGTTTTGCCTTAGAAACACAGGCAGTTCACAAAAGGGAAGTCAAATGGCTAAGACATTACTTAAGACGTGCATATACTAGTTATTAATCAGATACCTGTAAATTAAAACAAAGATGAAATTTTATTCTGCACATACTGGAAGGGGAAAAAGTCGGAAGGGAAGATAATGCCAATTGGGGAGGATGACGTGGGGCCATGAGAGCTCTCATCCACTAAATGTAAGTTTGTGAGCCATTCTGGAAGTCAGCCTGGCAGTATTCACATCCCACATCCCAGCAATCCCACGTGTCTGCCAGAGAAATTCTTACACAGCACCATCGAGGCACATACCATTCAGTGCTGTAGTATTTGTAGCGGTGGCGAGTTGAAGGCTAAGTAGCGGTGGCGAGTTGAAGGCTATCTAGAAGTCCGTCTCTGGTGGTAGTCTATGCAGCAGGTAAAATGAACAAATTAGAGGTAAATACACAATACAGTTGTTAGAAAAACAGATGTTGAGTGAAAATTGTAAGAAATTAAATGAGTATAGCACAATTTCATATAAGTAAATTAAAAACACAGACACACTAAACCAATGCTGTAAGAGTACATAGAAATTCACGTGAATGTATCAAACACCTTAGCATGTGTATCTACTAGAGAAAAAGGAATGGGCCCGTCAGAGGAATGAAGGAAAAATATATTTATAGCAAGTGAGGGAAAAGAAAGGAAAGGATTCTTTTCTGCCAAAGAAAAGAATACTTTTTTAGAGCAGAGATGTCTTCTTCCCCAAGATAGTAGTAGCATCTCTCAGAGCAAATGTTGGGCTTCAGTAACATTGACTGGAGTGTGTACCAGTGCAAGGGCCTCAGATTTCCTTGACAAATGGTAAAGAATCTAGCAGAGGCATAAATGGTCTTCACAATATGTAAAGCAAACATCCTCGTATTGGTTAGGATAACGTGAGCTGCTGTAACAAAGAAACCTCAAATGTCTCAGAACATGGACTTTGAGGACTAATAGACAAGATTTAAGTCTATGGCTTAAATGGGGGAACAGGAAGGAATTTGCTAGAACCAATCCCCTATGGATACCGAGGGACAACTGTAATGACAAATCAATATGCATCCCTGCAAAGATACAGAAAATAATTCAACAGCAAGAAAAAGTATTTACTGTGTGTTCAATGAAAATGATTATAAAATGGACTTAAGGTATGATTCACATTTACAGGTAAATGTATGTGAATTTATATATAAAACACTTTTTAGAAGAATATACTCCCAAAATGTTGACAATAGTTTTTCTTTGAATGGGGCCGTGAGCAGGTTACAGTTACTTTGCTTTGCTTTTATAGACTAATGCTTTCTAGGTTTTCATCAATAAGCATATATTACTTTAGAAAAATGGAACTTTCAAATTCTAGGACATATTTAATGTGTTAATATGATTTTTCTTCCCTTTCTATAAAAAAAATCTTCAAGTGTTAAAAAAAAAAAAAGTTGAGAAACAGTACAAGGGCCATCCTTTTTCCATCACCTAGATTTAGTGATTGTTTACACTTTGCGTTTTGCCTCATTTTTTTTCCTGAAGGATTTTTAAATAAATTATAATCATGAAATATCATACTTATAAGCTTCCACATGAATCTTTAAAACTAAGGATACTCACTTAAGCAGAGCTAACAACATTTTATGTTTTTTTAAAAATGACTGTACAGTTAGACTCTTGTATTCTTTGGTGAACATAATTTCTTTTTAAAAAATTAATTCTGTTTCTATATTTAGAGATATTATGAGGCAGGGAGTCAGAAAATCTAGAGGCTATAGCATAGACTTGCTACACATCCATTGAAACTATGGCCCTTTTCTCATTTGTTAAATAAAGGTGTTGTGCTAAATGACCATTTCCCGTTTTAAAAATCATATTTTCTCTGAGGGCAAAAAGAGGGACAAGTGAATTTCCAGAATTAAAGAAATCTGAGGGTGGGAGCAACACCAAGGAGCTAACATGAGTCACTGGTGTGAGGAAAATTTTAACTTTGGGAATTTGAGACATTAGATTTTTCTAATGTGTCCAATAAATAAACACACCTATGACCTTTGTTTTCACCAGCGTAAACTCGAAAAACCCTCCAGTCTCCCAGGCATGAGGTTTTGTATTTTAATTTTTCCAAGTCCTTGCATAGCCTCTTGACCGGTTCATTCTTGTGGTTGTTTTTTCCTGTAGCAAAGCAGTCTGGGTAACCTTTGCCAAGAACACATCATTTGACATTAGTGCGGTGAAAGAAAGTGCTAAGCCGGCCCCCACTCTCTTCATTTACATCACAAAGTCCAGCATTCTTTTGTACTTCTCTGCTCTGAGAGACAGTCCCAGGGACAAGTCAGATTCAGATGCAGCTCGAGGCACCACTGATTGGTTCTGGTTAGGGCACTAGTCCCAATTCCTCAGTTTCCTACCCATAAAATAGAACTAACCCTTGTCCCTGCAGGGAGCATGGTAAGAATTTATTGTTTTAGGAAGTATTCATGTACTTGATTCATTGAATAACCAAGGGCAGTTGCAATTCCGGCCTGGGTACTGCAGATGACGTGTGCTAGACACATGCTACATCCGTGTTCAGGCACAACTTCCGTCAACTCTGGAAGGAATCTGCTTCCAGAGTCCCTGTTATGGAAGAATACCGATTAGAAGTCTGGAAACCCAGATTCTCATTTCTTCTCTGTTCTGAGCTGCTGTGTGTGTGTGTGAACAAATCCCTGAACTTCCTAGGAATTCAGTTTCCGCATTTGTAAAATGGAGCAGCTGGACCTGATTATTTCTAAGATGCCTTTAGATACATAATTCAATGCTTCTACCTGCAATTTTTTTTTCCCTTTTCTGGGAAAAGTAGTATTCCACACAGTTTTTGAAAATGATTTAAAAGAATATATGGAGATTGCCCCCCACACACTTCCCACCCTAAAGGCAACTTCTTTGTGTCCACTACTTCTTTGTATTTCCAAATGTAGTCTATCAAATTAACTATGTACATATCTGAAGGTCTCCAATTTGATTTCTAAGAATTTATCCTACTGACAGGCTTGAACATGGGTGAGAAGAGATAGATAGATAGATAGATAGAGAGATAGATAGATAGATAGATAGATAGATAGATAGATAGATAGATATGTGTATATATATATCTATATCTATCTATCTATCTATATATGCAGTTACTTGTTACAATATGGTTAGTACTAGCAGACTGGAATAACCTAAATGTATATTAAATATACTGTGATGTGTTTATAGTTAGGCCATTCAAAAAAATGAGGTAGATTTATATGTACCCCAATCAGTTAAGAGTCTTTATGTTGCAAGTAAACTGAAAATTCACTGCCAACTGATTTAAATAATGAAGGCGCTGTGGTGGATCACATAAATGGGAAATCCTCAAGAACTCAGTTTCTTCTCATCTCTGTTTTGCTGTCAACAATAAAAGCTTTCTCCCAAGCCCAGTCCTCTCCTGGCCCTGGGAGACTTAATCAACCATGATTAAGGAGTCTTGTTCCTTCCCTGAGAGAAGAGAGTGCTTCTGCCCCAGCCCTCCAGGCAAGACTCCTGAAGTTCATCTTGACTGTACAAGCTTAGATCATATGCCATGAGAATGGAAAGTATTGATTAGCTTTGGCCAGTCAGCCCAGGGTGGCATCCTTCCCGGAAGCTTTGTAGGGGAGCATGGACAAGTAAATGAAAACCCAAGTACTTTCAGAAAGGAGGAGAGAATGGATACCAGAAAGGCAGCCATCAAATGTCCACTATAGTACAGAAGGATGAAATTACTTCTCAGATAGTTTGTTAAATGTAAACATCAAGATGCAGAGGCATGAGTACAATATGCTGCCATTTGTACAGGAAAGCATGCATATCCAGGCATTGATTATGTCTAACATAATTTTAATCGCAGATCGTTCACACACGTATGCATGGAAGTACTCACAGGGGAAAGCAATAATAACAAGAATCTGAAGTTCTAAGATTAGATCATATGCTGACTATTTTCAAATAGTAGCTTAGAATAGACGGTCCTAGAACAGCATGAGCAATGCATGAACCGCCTCTCCACTGCTTTGGTCTTCCCACTCTGAATGATACTGTTCCTCAGTGTCCCCAAGAAATGAAGAGCATTCAGCAGAAGAAAACTAACTCATTATGCAAATGACAAGGCAATACATAATATATATGTGTTTGCACAAATCAATTTACAAACATCACTTACCCTGAAAGAGTTTTTAAACAATGCCCAATTGCTAGTCACTAGGAATTCCACAAGGTGACATAAATCCATGGATATTTCTTTTTTCTTTTAAAATTTTTATTAAAATATAGCTACCATACAACATTATATTAGTTTCAGGTGTACACCATAGTTATTCAAAATTTATGTACCTAAAGAAGTGATCACCAGGGTAAGTCCAGCAACCATCTGACACTGTACCACGCTATCAAAATAGTATTGACTATATTCCCCATGCTGTACCTCACATCCCCATGACTTATTTATTTTATACCTGGAAATTTGGACTTCTTAATCTCCTTCACCTTTCCTCCCCTTTTTTCAATTACAGTTGACATTCAATATTATTTTATATTAATTTCAGGTGTACAGCATAGTGGTAAGACATTTATATAATTTAAGAAGTGATCCCCTGACTAGTCTAGTACCACCTGGCACTATACATAGCTGTTACCAGATTATTGACTATATTCCCTGTGCTTTATATCCCCATGACTATTTTGTAACTACCAGTTTGTACTTCTTAATCCCTTCCTCTTTTCACCCATCCCCCAACCCCCTTCCATCTATCACCCCAACAAATCTAGTACCAATATGACACCATACATAGTTATTACAGTATTATTGACTATATTCCTTATGCTATACCCTACATCCCCATGCCTACTGTGTAAAAACCAGTTTATACCTCTTAATTTCTTTCCCTTTTTTACTCATCCCCAACCCCATTTCTATCTGACAACCATCAATATGTTCTCTGTATCTATGAGTTTGTTTTGTTTGTTTGTTTTGTTCTTTAGATTCCACATATAATCGAAATCACATTGCATCTGTCTTTCTCTGTCTGACACACCACTCAGCACAATACCCTCCAGGTCCATCCATGCTGCCACAGATGGCAAGAACCCATTCCCTTCCCTGGCCAAGCAATATTCCATTGTATATATGTACCACCTCCTCCTTATCCATTCTTCCATCGGCAGATACCCAGGCTGCCTCCACATCTTGGCCATTGTAAACAGTGTTGCAATGAACATATGGATGTACACGTTCCCTTGAAGTAGCATTTGAGTTTCTTCAGATAAATACCCTGAAGTGGGATTATTGGGTCCTTTATTGTCTCTTGTTATAGCCTTTATTTTAAAGTCTATTTTATCTGGTATAACTATTGCTACCCCCACTTTTTTGTTTCCATTTTCATGAAATATCTTTTTCCATCCCTTTACTTTCTGTCTGTGTGTGTGTCATTCAATTTGAAGTGATTCTCTTAAGGAAGCATATGTAAGGTATTTAGTTTTCTTTCCCATTCAGTCCTCCTATGTCTTTTTTTTTTTTTTTTAATCCTATGTCTTTTGAGTGGAGCGTTTAATCAATTTACATTGAAAGTAATTGTTGATTGATACGTAGGTATTGCCATTTATTATTCAGAAGTTTGATTTTTCTTTTTTTTTTTTCGTCTTAGAGAAGTCCTTTCTAACATTCCTTATAATACTGGTTTGGTGGTGATGCACTCCTTTAGCTTTTACTTGTCTGGGAAGTTCTTTATCTGTCCTTCAATTCTATGTGATAGCTTTCCCGGGTAGAATAATCTTGGTTGTAGGTCCTTGCTTTTCATCACAGTGAATATTTTGTGCCAATCCCTTCTGGACTGCAAAGTTTCTGTTGAGAAATCAGCTGACAATCTTATTGGGGTTCCCTTGTAAGTTAGTAGTTGCCTTTCTCTTGCTGCTTTTAGGGTTCTCTCTTTGTCTTTAACCCTTGTCATTTTGCCCTGTTTCCCCCAGAATAAGACTTGGCCAGACAATCAGCTCTAATGCGTCTTTTGGAGCAAAAATTGTTATAAGACCCGGTCTTATTTTACTATAAAACCGGGTCTATATTATAGTAAAATAAGACCGGGGCTTATGTTAATTTTTGCTCCAAAAGATGCATTAGAGCTGATTGTCTGACTAGGTCTTATTTTCAGGGAAAAATTGTAATTATGATGCATCTTGGTGTGGGCCTGTTTGGGTTCATCCTGTTTGGGACTCTCTGTGCTTCCTAGACTTGTCTATTTCCTTCACCAGGTTAGGAAAGTTTTCAGTCATTATTTCTTCAAATAGGTTCTCAATCTCTTGAGCTCTCTCTTCTCCTTCTGGTACCCTTATGATGAGAATGTTGTTATACTTCACGTTGTCCCAGGGGTCTCTTAAACTATTCTCATTTTTTTGGATTTTGTTTTTCTTTTTGTTGTTCCAATTGGATGTTTTCTGCTGCCTTGTCTTCCACATCACTGATTTAATCCTCTGTTTCATCTAGTCTGCTGGTGATTCTTTCTAGTGCATTCTTCATTTCAGTTATTGTATTCTTCACTTCTGACTGGTTTCTTTTTTATGGTTTCTGTGTCTTTTTTCATGCTTGCAATCTCTTTGTTGAAGCTCTTACTAAGGTCCTTGAAAATACTTATAACCATTGCTTTGAACTCTGTCTCTGGTTGTTTGCCTGTCTCCAGTTTGTTCTTTTATTGGAGTTTTCTCCTGTTTTTTCATTTGGGGTGCATTTCTTTGTTTCTTCATTTTGGGTGACTCTCTGTGTTTGTTTCTATGTATTAGGTAGATCTGCTATGTCTGTCAGTCTTGGCTGGGTGGCCTAATATAGTAGGTGTCCTATGGGGTCCTGTGGCACAGTATCGCTGGTCACCTGCACTGGGTGCTCCAGGAGTGTCCCTTGTGTGGGTTGTGATGGTTCTTCTGTAGTTTGGTTGTAATTTTGATGTGGTTGTGACAGGAGGTGAGCACAGCATTTACTTACTCTGCTGTCTTGATGTAATCCATGGATATTTCTTTTCACACTAAGTCTCAGAAATACCTAGGGCTGCACAATCAGTCACACATTCAAAACTGCAAGGAATCCTGACAGTTTCCGATAGTTTCCTACATGCCTGCTGCTCAGTAGGTATTATATATATTCATGGACTTAGACCATTGGTATAAATTTAATTGTAGTAAACTGAAGAAAAATTGGAAAAACACCTGTGCTGTAACGGTGCCCCCACTCCCAGGAAGGGATGAAAGAACGTTACATAGTCATCGCACAGCACTACTGAGCAAGAAACAGCAATGACTTCAAAAGCCAATCACAAACTGCCAGCACTACTTTTCCAAAAAGTAAAATTAAAATGTGGGGCGTGTGCATGTGTGTGTGTGTGCTAGATGCAATAACTGATTTTTACAATAGAGTTTTCATAAGTGGAAAGTATATCAATAAGGAGAACTGGAGTTAAAAATGCAGAATGATCAAAACAAATGGTTCCTTTTGACATATGGGAGAGAAGGCTTTCCTTGGAAATAACTAGGTAGTCACTCAGGAATTAAATTAGAAGTGTGTTGAATGACTGAGTGACTACCTAGTTTTATGTATGTATGTGTGTGTGTGTGTGTGTGTGTGTGTGTGTGTATATATATATATAAAATTAAATGTGGCAAGACAAGAAGAAAAATTTATAGACATTGATGAGTGCCAAGCACTTATAGGAGGGAAGATATTACAAAGGGGTAACTGTTGCTCATTCAATATTAATTCATTAGAAAATAAACGTGGATGAGGTAAAATAGCAAATGAATTAAACATGTGAACTCTGGGGTGAAAGAGCTTGGATGCAATGTTCAGTACACTACTGACCAGCTGCCTTAACTGCTAAAGTTACTTAGCTTTGCCCCTTGGTCTATGTAAAAAAATGGAAATAACATTCTTAGCATAGTTCCTAGCATTTAATTAGTGCTCTCAACAAGTTAGCCTCCATCATTATTATTATTATTATTATTATTATTATTATTATTTAGTTGAACCACTGTTTAACATTATCTGTTTCTCTGCTTTATTTTATTATGCATAGAATAGGATAGACTATTAATAGGCTTACAGATTTTTTTAAGGGGTGGGGGAAGAAGGGTTGCTGAGAAATTACCTATTTACATTAAAGTTGTGTTTACACGTATGTATTCATTAGCATCCCAGCAATTTTACCTTGATATTGCCCTGGCCTCTTAATGTTCACTCTGTGGCATTTTAATGAGCTACTTACTTGGCAAATAGTTACTTACAAATTAACAACTCATTTGGTTTGTTCCTACATTTTGTTTCTAACATGTTAGGTGATTTTCATCTGCTGTTTCTGTGATGTTCATGTACAACTCTAACTCTCCCTGTGTGGCATCCATTTTAAAAGCAGAGTAAAGTTCTTCCGGTCGGCCTCTGTGGCAGGGGCAATGGGATGGGGGAGAAAGAAGCAATTGGGGAATAATCATAAATGAGCTGTCAATCAAGGTATTTCTTTTCTGGAAGGCTGATTTTACAATCTTTCTTTGCATTACCTTACTTTTATGAAACTTGTAATAGAAATGACCTAGAATCTCCCTAAACAACTCTTCGTAATGGGATACAATTCAATTTGAAAGCTAAAGGTAAAAGATCATTGTGATGAGATGTCATTTTTAAAGCACTGATCTCCAACCAGGATGATTCAAAAATTCCAGACTAAGTCATCTGTCCTAGCAACCAAAGGGCTGAGGAGAAGAGGAGAACTGAGCAGAAACTGTTAAACCTGGGAAACCAAGTGATATATGACTCATTCCAGCTGCCCTGTGAATGAGCGAGTGAACCCTTGTAGAAAAGGGGCCTGGATTAGGGAGAGGACTTCTCTCTGTCGGCGCGATACTACACATTAAAACAATGTCAGGAGACTCATGACCACTTTTAACATGGATTAAA
Organism: Rhinolophus sinicus; assembly: GCF_057876585.1. Classification (NCBI taxonomy): domain Eukaryota; kingdom Metazoa; phylum Chordata; class Mammalia; order Chiroptera; family Rhinolophidae; genus Rhinolophus; species Rhinolophus sinicus. The sequence goes on along the minus strand of NC_142502.1, from coordinate 143,483,997 downwards.
CCCCCAATGTGGCATGCACATCTAGGAAAGTATGACTTTCAGCACCCTAGAATGTGTCATTTTAAAAAACAGTGGGAAATACTATACAAAAAGGAGGGACCAGGATTGAATGGGAATGTGACAGATCCCCGCCCCCCACAAGCACACATTCATAGCCACAATATCAGCACTGTATTTATTCCTTAACACTCTTTTTTCTGCTACCTTTGCTTCTTAGCTTCCATGCATCTCCCAACACACACACACACACACACACACACACACACACACACACGAAATAGCTAGATCATCTGGATCCATTTAGGGACTGAATTTCCTAAGTGCCAGTGAGATAAACAGACCCTATAATATAGTTGTCACCAGAACAAACCAATGTTTGATCAATGGTCCATTTGCTCAGTGGACTGTGAACCTTGCTTGAGAGCTGAAATGACAAATATTAGTAAAGTATTATCATCAGCTATCATCAGACAGTTGGTTAATTGTCCCTTGTGGTGTGAATTATGAATTAGGAATCTGTATGTAGCTATAAATGGTACCACAGCATGATCAGATCATTGACCAATTGATTCAGCTGCTCCATGCTTTCTGAAGAGATCAAATCCCCCTTCTGGAACCCTCTAACCCACAGTGGCATCTCTCCTTCAGAAGTTCTGAATACTGTGGCCAGTACCAGTGTTTTTCAATCTTAAATGATTAAAATCAGCTAAAAAATAAGCAGGCGCCATCAATATATTATACTTGTTAATTTGTAAATTAAGAATCACACAGTATAAAACAAACATAAATTAGAAAAAGATGAGCTAAGATGACATCAATATTTAAAGTCATTATCAACAATGCAAAAAGACATTTTTGCTCTCACATAAAATATTGACAGGTATCGTTTGTTATGGACTATTTCTTATCATTATTCAGAGTCTTGGTTTTGTTTTAAAATACTTGATTTTATTGTTTGTCAAAACTAAAACAGTTACTACACGAAGATGTGTAAATCTGAATGGAAGATGTGCATCATTTTTTACACTTACCAAAACATTACAAGTATGTTTATGCTTGGGTTTCAATCACACCCTTCAATCATCAAAGAGTTTTAGTTGAAATTTGGCAAGCGAATGTTCCTTCTTCCCTGTTAAAAATGAATCAGAAGGTGTGGCATGTTGATATTGTGAACACACTAGTTCAAACACTAAACTCTTTATTTGTAAGATTTTAAAACAGATTAGAAATTTTTAATTTCCAAGTTTTTCAACCCTAGAGATACAAAGAATTTGGTAGGAAACATGCATGATTTTTTTCAGGACTAAAAATTACATAAAGTTGGAACTATTTCTAAATATCCATTTTCAAAATGTTTTCTTCAGTGTTCTAAGTTTCTTTCAAAAGGCAGTTTCTTCTCCCTTCTCATTAGCGTAAGGGATGGTTCAGAGGGGATATAAATACCCATTTCATGAGGGTAAAGGGGATCAAATATATGGTGATGGAAGGAGAACTGACTCTGGGTGGTGAACACACAATGGGATTTATAGATGATGTAATACAGAATTGTACACCTGAAATCTATGTAACTTTACTAACAATTGTCACCCCAATAAATTTAAAAAATAAATTAAAAAAAAAATACCCATTTCAAATAGTCTTCCTGATCATTTTGATTCCCTTTTTTTTATTTTGCTAACTTCTGATCACATCTGACTAGATCATCCCTGCTTTTACCTTGTCATAAGACTAATGAAAAGTTTGTTTTAGGAGCAGGAGACAGCCCATTCTGCCATATGTTTGTTGCTCACTTGCGCATGCATTCTTCTATTCGTACAGTATTATCTTCAGTTTATGATTTTCTTGCTGGAATCTTTTTAAGCTACTTGTCCATTTAGTGAGAGTTAATTTAAACCAATATTATCAGCTATAATTGCCACTTAGGATGGCATGGGTATAACTACTGTACGTCTCTACATGCTGAGTTAACAAGTGAGGATGCTGTGGATGACCCAGAGATTTGGGAAATTTCCATTCTTTCTTTGAATGCTCACTTACCACAGGAAACTGCGGTCATGGGCGCATGAGGCCACATGTGTCAGTCCATATATTAAATACTATTAAAGCTTAACTTCTTTCTTATTTTTATTAAAAATACTTATAGGGTTGTATACTTTCTTTCTATACCTACCTGAGTGGATTGTTCACGCAGCCCACTTTGGGAACTACTGGTCTACGTGACTCTTTTGCTTTTAGGGCCTTTGCACCTGCTTTTCTTTGCCTGGAACGCTGTCCCCACACCGTTCAATAGTTAGCTACTACTTATCCTTCAAGTTTTGTCTGCAATATTGTTTCCTCCTGGAGCATTCCAAGGTCTTCCCTGTCTTCTCAAAATAGGCCAGGTCTCTCTGTTATAAGCTTTCATAGGATCCTATTGCATTCCTTCCAGAGCCCTACATAGCACATAGTTACAGATTTTCCTGTGTGGTAAAGAATGACCTCTGTGCTCTTTAGAAACTGTAATCCCCATGAAAGTAGGGGTCACATCCATTTTCTATTGTATGCCCAGTCCTTAGCATAGTGCTTCACAAATATTCGGCAATCAATGAATATTTATAGAATACATGAACAATAGATTATCACTTACTCTGGGACCCATTCATATACAAGACATCTCCTTTCACTCTTCTTGTTTTATTAATCATCTACTTTCACCCTCTTATTAATGGGAAAACTATAATATAAGAGGGCTATATGTTGGTGAAAATGTGGAGGAAAGGGAACTTTTGCACACTGTTGTGGAAATATAAATTGGTACAGCCATATGGAAAACAGTATGGAGGTTATTTTAAAAAACTATTATTAAAATTACCACATGATCCAGCAATCTCACTTCTGGGTATATATCTGAAGAAAATAAAATCAGGATCCCAAAGAGATATCTGTACTCCCATGTTCACTGCGGCATTATTCACAATAGCCAAGATATGGAAACAACCTAAGTGTCTGTCTATGGATGACTGAGTAAAGAAAACGTGATACAGGGCCATCGCTGAAGCGCCAGCGGCCAAAATGAAGTTCAACCCCTTTGTGACTTCTGACCGGAGCAAGAACCATAAAAGACATTTCAGTGCACCTTCCCACATTTGCAGGAAGATTATGTCTTCTCGTCTTTCCAAAGAGCTGAGACAGAAGTACAGTGTTCGACCCATGCCCATCCGAAAGGATGATGAGGTTCAGGTTGTCCGAGGACACTACAAAGGGCAGCAAATTGGCAAAGTGGTCCAGGTTTACAGGAAGAAATACGTCATCTACATTGAACGAGTGCAGCGGGAGAAGGCTAATGGCATGGCAGGTCATGTGGCCATTCACCCCAGCAAGGTGGTTATCACTAGACTAAAGCTGGACAAAGACCGCAAAAAGATCTTTGAACAGAAAGCCAACTCTCGCCAAGTAGGAAAGGAAAAGGGCAAATATAAGGAAGAAACAATTGAGAAGATGCAGGAATAAAGTAATCTTAGATACAGCTTTCATTAAAAACTGTAAAAATAAAAAAATAAAAAATGTGATATATATACATATACATATACATATATATGTATATATATATACATATATATATATATATATATATATATATATATATATATGTATATATATGTTATTCAGCCATAAAAAAGAAGGCCATCCTGCCATTTGTGACAACATGGATGAACCTGGAGGACATTATGATAAATGAAATAAACCAGACAAAGACACATACTGTATGTTATCGCTTAAATGTGGAATTTAAAAATATATATATTCAAACTCATAGAATCAGAAAGTAGAATGGTAGTTGCCAGGGGCTGGAGGATATGGGAAATGGACAGATGTTGGTTAAAGTGTGCAGACTTCCAGTTATAAGATGAACAAATTCTGAGAATCTAATGTACAGCATGATGACTATAATTAAATACTGTATTGTATACTTGAACTTTGCTAGAGTGTAGATCATAAGCATTCTCACCAAAAAACAAAAAGGTAATTTTGTGAAATGATGGATGTGCTAACTAACTTGATTATGGTATTTCACAATGTACACATATATCAAATCATATTATACACTTTAAATATATACAATTTTATTTGTCAATTATACCTCAATAAAACTGGATTTAAAAAAAGGCAGTTATGTGGCATGCCCCAGGTCACCCCATTAGTTGATAACAGGAGGAGGAAAACTTGAGGCTCTTGATCCCGAGGGCCGGAGCTTTTTCTGTGCATCCCAGAAATCAGGAGAGAAAAGTCAGCATTGGAAACTGCCTTCTTCTTCAGTTCATCAGACTCCCTAAGACCAAAAGTTGTCTTGGAATATAAAATAAATTTGTGGGAATAAAGATTTTAAAACAATAAGACAAAGAGCCTAGCAGAAAAGCTTTATAAAGACCACAAGTTGACAATTCATAGAAGAAATATAAATTACCAATTAACGTGAAATTATATATAAACTAAGGGAATTATTATCTAAGTAAAAATTATGCTCTTTTCCCCCATAGGAGTGCTAAAGTCTTTTTAAAAAATTGGTCATACCTACTGATGTTAAGAAAGTGAAAAAAATGGGTCCTCTCATAAATTCTTTGTGAGACCATAAATTGGTACAATGTTTTTTATTCCATTTAGCAGTATTTATTAACGTTTTGAATGTCCGTGCCCTATGACTCAGTACTCTTAGGAACTAAACATACAAATGCTTGAATGAATGAGCGAAAATATATTACAAGATGTTCATTGTAGGAAAACTTTGGATACAACCTAAATACCCACAAATAGGAAGGTCATTAAATAAATCATCGTTCCATCAAACTATGGAAAATGATGCAGTCATTTAAAGAATGTTGTAGATCAACATGTACTGATGTGGAAAGCTAAATTATATTGCTAACTTTTAAAAAATGCATCATATGATTCTGTTTGTATTTTATTTAATTTTAAGTAAACACTAAACTTCTAATAATGATTACCTCTAAAGAGGGAAATAATATGGGAGGATAAATAGCAGGGACTTGTACTTTTTACTGTAGTATATGCGTCAGGATTATTTCCATTGTCACAAGCATGTGTTTCTCCCATAATTTCTTTTCCTGCCAAATCACTTGCTGCTGTTCTTTCAAGTCTCCAAGGCAGATAGGGAAGAGCTTTGTCCCTCCCTGCTCCTGGTACTCATGTAAAACCTGGATGGACTATGATACCCCTGGCCATGCTGGGGGCAGCTGGGAGACAATGGCTAAGTTTCTGTACCTTCCCATCAAACACACCCAGACCGCCAAGTGGAAAGATGGCAGAGGATGTTTGCTGTACAACCCAAAGCTCATGAGGCATAACATGCGTTTCTTCCTCGGCTGGGCCTGGCCAGAGCAATGCGTATGCAACGCAGACACAGGCAAAGTCGGCCTCACTGCTACGTTCAGAAGATAAGTGCACTTTTCCCAGGAAGTTGTGGAGAACTCTGTGGAGCTCCCAATGCAATTTTCCAATGTCCCTTTCCACACAGAGGGTAGGGCAGGTCATGTCAAGGAGAACACATAACAGAGGTTTCTTAAGGAGCAGTGGAGGGTGTTGACTATTATTCAGTAAATGTGCTAGAGCTCTTCATGTGTCAAAATTAGTACAATTATTTAAGGACATTATTTCCTGAAAGCTTTGGTCCTTCCTCTCCTCTTCTTCCAGCAAACCACACCGCCTCTTCAATATCCATCTGTAATTCCACTCTCTCTAAAACTTGGTGATCACCGCCTCCTCAGCCCCTCTAACATAACCTTACCTAACATCACCTCACCTCCTCTAAACCTAGAGCTGTGTGTGTTCACTCAGTTAAACTGACAAGGAACTGTCTGATAACATCTCCTCTCTTCCTTTTGTCAGTTGTTTAAATCTTTGTTTGTTATTTGACTTTATGTTTGTCTTCTTTTCCAGACTGGGTAGAGATCCAGCGTTAAACTGCTTCCTACAATTTTGCCATAACAGACATCCAATAAATACCTGCAAATTTGAAAAACTATAAACAAGAAGGCCAGGAATTCTATTTTTTTTCTTTGTTTGTTTGGTTTTTCAGTTTGGTGATTTATGTATACATACTTCTTGTTCCCCTCCAGAGTTTATGTGTACTATTCATCAAAAGGAATTCAACATTTTAAATGAATAATGAAATTCATAAATGTTTAATATTCATTTATAAGCCCAAGAAGAGTGAAAAACTATATAGTAGCCAACAGTGCAAGTTAACTAACAAAAACGAAAAATTGGCTTCAACTAGAGAATGATGTTCATATTTCATATCCAATAAAATATCATGAACAAATGAGGTGAAAGCTTAGGAAGATAACTAGTCTTGTCAAATAGAAATAGGTGTAGTGTGTGTGTGTGTTTTAAATTAAAAAGTGAAATTCAAGGCTCCTTTGCTTAATGAAGCCAGTTCTTTCATCTTTTAAAATGACAGTTAAAGTCAAAACTGGAATTTGGGGGGAAAAGGAGATTTAGGACCTCCCTTCAGACATTAATAAACACTACTCCACATTCTAAAACTATTAGACATAATTTGGCATAATTGCCAATCTTTCCTGAGCAAAGACATGCAACTCAGTTGTTTTAACTGCTAAACTCTTTTCACAAAGACTGATCACTTCAGTTTGGGGCTCAGGGTTCCTGCCTTCAGAGAGGCACAGTGAGGAAATATATTTTTGGTCCTGTATATTAATACAGAACTTTTGTTTTCTCAAACTCATCTTAAGAGTGGGATGGAGACACAGATTTGCTGAGACCAAAATGTATTTTCTATGGCGCTGTATTGAAGAAAATTCATGTAAGGAGAATGAAGACAATTGTTTTTATTATCTCTTAGCTGAATTCCACTCTAAGTTTGTTGAATCTTAAAATTTGTATAGACCTCAAAAATATTTCACTCTGAGGACATATGCTTTCTTATGGTGACTTTCTGTCCAACTTGTCTCATCTGTCTAATTTAGATCATAACCCCTCAAGGCAGACACCATGTATTTTAGAACATTTTTCTTAAAGCACTATTATGCTACCGAGTTCAGTAAATCTTAAATAGCAATACATCTTCCATTGCCCTTCCCTGCCACCTCCTGTTGGTTATTCTGGCCTCCTGTTTCAATGTGTGTGGTTCACTGTCCTTCCATTAAACTATTGGAGTGGGTAGGAATTTTCTAATTCAAGTATTATTCATTTGAGATATATTCCCTAGTATATAGCAAAGGGGGTGGGAGAAGGAAGGAGGGGGGAGACACCAAGAGTCATATTGATCAGTATTGATTACAGTGAAACCAAAAGCAGCTGTTTTTTCTTAATTGTGCAAGACATAACCTGTTGAGGACCACCAAGGTTTGAAAACAATGTATCTAACTTTTCGTATCTCTACTATATTTTAAAAGTATTCATTTCCTTCCTTTTCACCCCATCTGTAAAAAACAACAAAAAAATAATAATCAGTAAGTGAAGACACTCCAATGCTGAATGAATTTTTCAGCATGTTTGGTTAGAATATTTTTAAAAGTTGTTTTACTTTTGTATGTACTGAGAAGCACCAAAATTACTCAGAAAAATAAATGCAGGAAATCTTTCTGGCTTAGTAGAAGGCTCTCCCTGGTCATGCAAACTTGTTTTGCTTCAGGATAGCTTGAGAACCTTCACAGTAGAAGATGCTAGTCATCTGGCAACTATAGTGCTTACAGTGAATCATTGAATAAATTATTACCATCCACGGAGGCTGCCTCTTTGGATAATTAGCAATTTCAATCTAAGAAAGATACTGTAAAGTACACTCCAGCTCTGACATCAATTGAAAATTTGCCAGGGTAAGTAGCTAAATTAGACTGCTGTAAATACTATCTAGAACTTTATTTTCAATTATATGCTCTTGGAAATTTTACCTAAAACTATATTATATATAGTCCTTTGGAGCATATAGTAGCAAACTAAGATCTCACACAAAAATGGGATTTCACTATAATTTTAGAAATTTACCAAATAAAAGACTTTAAGGTGGGATTTATTGTATATACATAGATAAACAGAATATAAAAACTGTACGTACCATTTTCACAGCTTTTTCCCCCAGTTTTGTGTATGCACAAAAGAGATGGGGAACATTCCCTGTGGTCACATTTGATTATATCTCTGTCTATGAATTAAGTTGATGGGTGTATTCCACTTGGGAAATTGCTCTATAGTTGAAATACAGGTTTTATGACCTCTGTGCTGATCTCTATTTTGTAGCTTAAAAAGACCTATTAGAAATTTAATATCAGACAGAAGATTCTCTGAGACTTGCATTCTTGCATTGTGACTAAGGCTTAAGCTTAAACAATTAAGAATACAATCAAATATTTTGCAAGTTCACATTTCAAAATGATTTCTTATTAATGCAAACAATGATATGATCATTTTAATATAAATTATTTCAATTGTTTTTTCATAATTGCAAAAAAGAAAAAAAATGGTACATGGACATTATACCCCCAATTTGAAATCAAAGAGGGAGGAAAAATCTTTATCTCAGGCATAATCAAAAATAGACATAGATAAAATTTAATCCAACGACTTCTCTTACTTTTTTAGCCTTTCACAAAATACCCAGGAAAGTTAGCAACTACAATGACCAAAAAAAAAAAAAAAAAGAATCTTTAAAGAGTCATTTAATCAGATCATTGCAATGCACAATCTCTGAAGTAATTTTCATAAATTCATAGATGTTCAGAAAAGAGGTTATAAAATATAAAGCAGAAATAATTTATAAATGTACGTAATTAAAACAATACTACTTTAATAATGAGACATTCTCCAAAAAGATCAAAACACATTTTTTAAAAAATTAAATCTCATAATTATCACTATAGAAAAGTATGTATTCTATTTTTGACCACTGGACTTAAAAAAATAAAAAAAGGTAGTTTTTTAACGGCTCTGTCTTGCACTCTTAGAAATGTATTTTAAAATTAAGTGACCAGGAGACATTGCTACTGGCAAAGCATTAGCAGGGAAGAGACCTCAATAAAATTAGCAGTGAGACACTGAATCATTTCTTCTGTTAGTGAAAGTCAGAGGCAAAAGTTCTAAAATGATACAATTGCAAAAATAAATCAAATAAGCATGTCATTTCTGCTTTTCTAGATTAATATATTAACCATGTAACATTGTTCAAAATTATGTCAGTTACGCATATAATAATCTTTTAAATTAATGAAGTGATGAAGCAGTTTGATGACACCCATGATTTACAGGGCTGCTTTTAGCTAATGGTAAAAGCCTTTCATTTAATAAATTGCCCCCTTGAGAAATTACCAAAAATGAATATTTTCTATGCTAAATGTTTCAAGGTTTACACTTTTTCAATATATTAACAAATGGCAAGGAAGACGCATTTTTCAAAATATATCTTCTTTTACATATATTTAATTGAAATTAATTAGTATATCACTTTAGAAGGAAAGATTATACAAGATTATTTATGAGAATTTTTGTGAAGCAATAAAGCTGAATTTAAACAATGAAATCCATCATAGTTTTACAAAATTTGTATGATAAATTGGGAATCATTTCAAGCTTTTTGATTAAAGAGGAAAAATTCTATAGAATCTATGTTCTGAAAATATAACTAGGGCTCTTTGCTCTTAGCTTAATCATTGCCTTAATTGTTTGTCTGCATTATTTATTAAGATTGAAACTATATTTATTACTAATAAGTCTTTGTCACTTTATAATAATTTGTGTTTTGTTCACTTTTACCTAGAATTTCTTCATGAATTATTATATATATATTATATGTATAAATCATACATGTATATATGATTTTAGCTCCAAGATATTTTTAATTCAATCATGAATAACGATAGTCAGACCTTACAATCATTTCCATTGTCTTATGGTTTTATGTGGCCCCAGAGATGTGTTTGAATACAAGAGAAATAATGTCTTATGGAGAGATGGTCTATAAGTTCGTTAGGAGATCAAAATAGATTTTAGTTAAGCCAGGATATGCTTGCATGTGATAAGAGCAAGAAAGAAAAGGAGCTAAAAATAACTAGCAAAGAAAGCCTGAAATTGATGTTCCCTGTGCTTATGGATTTGTTTTTATAATGTGTAGACTGATTTTTATTCCACTTCTGAATTAGTAATTTGCCTAGTACATTGGGCCAATTTCTCTTCAAAGCATTTGCAGCTCCAGCCCTAAAAACAAGAATAATTAATCTGTGCTTCTTGAGTCCAATGGATATAATTTTAGGCAGGCAGATGTCAAGGAAATAATTTTTAGAATTCTTATAATCAATGGCAGTATAATGGAGAATTGCCTGTTGGCATTTCAAATGATTTTAAGGAATTTTAAACTTTCATCAATGAATTTTTAATGTGTACTAATAATGGATGCTCATGGGATTGTAGTCTGTGCACAGTAAAACAGAACTTTAAGCATATTATTATTTTCCTTTAAAAATGGCTTGAAGAAAGTAATAAGTGTTAGAAATTCAAGACTTTCAGTTCTTTGATAACATATAACCGCATCAAGCTAGTCATGAATACAATTATTTGAGTGAGCTACATTTTCAAGAGTTAATAAAGAAAATTGAAAAGAAGCAATGGTCTTTCAAATATTCATATCTCATGTATGAACAGTTGCAGGAGGATTCCGTTTATGATTAGAGTTGCATTTAGACTCCTCACTGTCACTTTCTCTGATGAACCTGCACAATCTACAGAAGTGTCCTGCATTTTGGAGAAAGAGCCCCAAAACTTTAGGATGGCAAATTGCAAAATATTACCTCAAAGTTTGAAATATTTGATATTTCTAGCACCAATACTGAACTCTTAGTTATCATGTGAGATTATTGCTCGGAAGTACCTCCAATGAGAACAAAATTATACAGGTATAGAAATTGATTAAAATTCTTGCCTGGATGAACTAAAATCTATTGAAATTGCAACAACAAGAGGAGTGGGAGGGATATCAAGAGCTATCATCAGAGGGGCGGACTAACCCATGTAGGCAAGGATACTTTTGAAATAAAAGCTTACTTCCTGGTGAATCAAATCTCACATTTTAATCTAAGGGAAATATGATGTTACATCTTTGGACCTAGTTTTGTCTGTTTGTAAAGAGGAATCATGATGTCTATTTTCAGTGAAAATTTTTGCATCTTTTTACTCCTACCTCTGTGAAATGGTAGAAACACAATGAGGTAACATATGAAAGCATTTTTAACTCTTTGAAAGACTTGTGTTATATACGAGGTCTGACAATTAAGCTCACGAACTTGTTGCAACGATGTTGCTAACCTTCTTTTGATATCAGAGGGATTATTCATTATGAATTTGTACCAACTGGACAAAGTTAACCAAGTTTACTATTTGGAAGTACTGAAAAGGCTGAGGGAAAAATTAGACGACCTGAACTTTTTGCCAACAATTCATGGCTCTTGTATCATGAGAATGCACCAACTCATATGGCACTGATGGAGTTTTTAGCCAGTAAACAAATAACTGTATTGCAACACCCTCCCTACTCACCTGATCTGGCCCCCAATGACTTCTTTCTTTACCTGAAGATAAAGGAAATATTAAAAGAAAGACATTTGGATGACATTCAGGACATCAAGGGTAATATGACAATAGCTCTGATGGCCATTCCAGAAAAACAGTTCCAAAATTGCTTTGAAGGGTGGACTAGGCGCTGGCATCAGTGAATAGCTTCCCAAGGGGAGTACTTTGAAGGTGACCATAGTGATATTCAGCAATGAGGTATGTAGCACTTTCTCTAGGATGATCTGAGATTCAAGTAACTTTGGAATTTGCCAAGCCCTTTGAAAGGAGATAATGGTGTAAAAGTTACACATTAAAATATATGTTTATAATATATACAGAGGGTGCCGCAAAAATGTATACACATTTTAAGAAAGGAAAAAAACTATTAAAATTGTAATACTCAATATACACTGATAACAAAAGATGAATACAAGTCGCGTTTGACTTCTGCAATTACAAGAGGTGCTCAAAGTGGTTACCATCAATGTAATTTTAATACAGTTTTTTCCTTTCTTAAAATGTGTACACATTCTTGACATGTTCTCTATATAGTATATTTATATGTAGATTAAAAATTTTTATGTGATTTTTATGGTAGACTTCCTTTTTTAAGTATGTTCAATTGAACTAATAAATGTATCGTCTCTGTACATACACCAACAAAATGCCAGAAGGAGGATAAGGAACTTCCCCAGCAGTGGAAGAAAGGTTTTATTTTTCCCCCTTCATGGTCTAAATGGAAGCTTTACATCTTAAATTTACTCCTCATAGAGACAGACACACAGTGACCGAGAAGCTTAAAGCTATAACTGCGCCCTCTCCATTTTCAAAGATGCACTTTGGAAGTCAGACAAATCTTTTACTTTTTACAACACAGAGAGCAGCAAATCTGCCGCTGTTTTTCAAAACAGAGTGCAGTCTGCCTCACAGACCCAGATCCAATAAAATGCTCTATTTATTGGCTAAGCATTAACAGCATCTCTTATTTTACTCCTGTGACCCTCCTTGGCAGTTAGTCACACATTCCAATTGAGCAGACACCACAAAAATATCCCTTATGTATAAGGAAAGAGAAGAACCTAATTGGCCATCGACCTCTCCTTTACAGTTTCCCTGGTGTCACAACCCAGTGGCTGCTAATTTGTCACCCGTAGGGCCAGAAAATGTGGGCTGAGAAGAGAAAAGCAGGCAAGGTTAAGCATGAGGGTCAGGGCCGGTTCCTTGCCCCACCCAGAATCCCCACTTTTGTAGTCAAAGCCTCAAAGAGAATCATCACCATCTCCTGACCCAGTGCCTCTCAAAATGTCCTGCACATAACACAGGGTGTTATCAAGAGCAACGCTTATTACTTGGTTTGTATTTTATTTACTTTTCCTAGTACCTTCTGTTCGTAGCAGTGGTATTGCAATCCCATTTATGATCATGACATAAAATTCCCTTTTAAAATACTTGTATTTCTATTTTAAAGAAAATTTAAAGAAATTTATGCAAATAATAGCATGGGGAAGCAAAGATATGGCAATAATCATGAAAGTGATTTGTGAATAGCTGAAGATTAAAAAATACTGAGCCCAAGAATACTAAAGCAATCATGGGGAAAGAATAACCACTCTCCCCTTTAGCTAGATTTTTATAATAATTATTAGGATTTAGTGGTAAAGTGCCTTCCCGTATGTTTTCATTTGCTCTCTTTATGGCACTAACAAAGCAGATAAGTTATATTATTGTCACCATTTCACAGACGGGGAAACGGAGGATAGGATGCCTGAAGTGATTTACTAAAATTCATGCAGCTAACTAAATGCTGAGAGAGAACTATTAAGCTTTCAAAGAAAAGCTTTCTGCTCCATATAGAATACACTTTTCAGTTTAACACACGATTCATTTAAAAATCTCACGTGAGGACTGTAGAGTTAAGTGCTGCCTTTGTATTAGGTTTGTGTGTTCACTCATTAAGCAATATTTCAGTACTTTTTCCAAATGTACAACAGACATACATAATAGGAAAATTTTTATGGAGCTGTATAAGATATGAATCCAACTGAACCAACTGGTTCACCGTGGTGTTAGTTGGTTGTCTGTTGACAGTCAAACACTTTGTTGATGTGAAATGCTGTATTAACCCCCCTAAATTACCAATTACTTGTATTGTTGTTCAGCTTTTATATTCAAGTAAGTTACATGTAAAGAAAAATATGAATCCCATGCAGTTATGCTTCTGATCAGTCCTTGGAGAGATATTTAATCTTGTCCGTCATGCTTGTGGGCTATCGGCATTTGTCAGTGACGACTAATGGATCAGGTAGTCAATAGACATTTAGACACAGGCAAAGACATATATTCAGGAGATTCTGCCACTTTGTTGCTTTAGAGGAAAGAATCTGATTTGCCACTACATTTGCTTAAAAAAAAAGTCATAATTTCTGAAGAAAGCACAATTTGTAGCTTCAGTTGCAAATTTAGTCATCTGAGTCAATACACTGAGACCCCCAAATTGTATGATATCTTCAAATTAAAATGATTCCTCAGAAACGTAAATATTTCCACATGAAAAGGTATATGCTCACCTCCAAATCAAAGTTACATAAACATAGAATGCTGATAAAGTTTCCAATATCACCAGCCAGTCCAATGCATTCAAGATCTCTTTGTTTACGGTGGCCAAGACATGGAAACAACCAAAATGTCCTTCGATAGATGAATGGATAAAGAAATTGTGGTATATATACACAATGGAATACTATTCGGTGGTAAGAAAAGATGACATAGGAACATTTGTGACAACATGGATGGATCTTGAGAGTATAATGCTAAGCGAAATAAGTCAGACAGAAAAAGCAGAGAACCATGTGATTTCACTGATATGTGGTATATAAACCAAAAGCAACAAAAGAACAAGACAAACAAATGAGAAACAAAAACTCATAGACACAGACAATAGTTTAGTGGTTACCAGAGGGTAAGGGGGGTGGGGGTGGGAGATGAGGGTAAGGGGGATCAAATACATGGTGATGGAGGGAAAACTGACTCTGGGTGGTGAACACACAATGGGATTTATAGATGATGTAATACAGAATCGTACACCTGAAATCTATGTAATTTTACTAACACTTGTCACCCCAATAAATTAAAAAAAAAAAAAGATCTCAGCATGGAAAGCTATATTTTCTGATAGACTGAAAGCAAACGAATAAAGATGTATTATATCCCTGCATTTTCCAATAAAATAACCAATCTGGTTTCTCTAATAAGAAATTTAATTTCATTTTTTATAAGAAGAGTTTTACAGCATGAATTACATTTTTTCAAAGGCACAAAAACACTGTTTGTTTTAATAGTCTTCTCTTGCATTCTCTAAGAGGATACGTCTTCTAGAGATATGGACAATATCAGTTTGGTGGTACAAGTAGCCATGTGATCTGAAATAAAGTTCTGAAGTGTAAAGAAATGTAACTTAAACTCAAAGTGAAAAGCAAGACCACTTATGCAAGCATAATTATTTGAACCGCCCAACCTTTCATGTTGAAATTAGTGAGCATTTTCATTTTCCATATGCAATCACTTACTGTCCTTTACCCGCTATTAGTGTTTCAAGAAGCAAGGACATTTAAAAGGGGGTGGGGGGGAGCCCTCTGCTAATTTGAAGCTGAGAATCCAATCCACTGAAATTGACAAAAGTGTCCTCTTGATAACTGCCATTTTCCAATAATACAACTTTGCAGGAGGGAGACTTACTGAAGGAGCCAGTGAATGTGACTCTTTTCTGAATCTCTGTATCAATGGAAAGTAAGGTGATCTTTCATTACAAGAGTTATTTTTCAGACGTTTTGAACAAGGGCCCTCTCGTAGATAAAAATACCCAGGAAGTTTGTTTGTGAATGACCCTATCTGAACACATTTCCATTCATTTCAATGGATTTGGGCACCTTATAAGTCCTTTAAAAACCCCAAGTGATGAATTGTTACATGATGTGCAAAGAGCTCAAAACCTGCTAGCTGTGAGAAGCTCACAAGTAACTTGTTTGTTCCCAGTGTCCTAGTTCTGATTAGACAAGGAGAGAGCAAAAGGATTAAACACTGACTATAAAAGATTATAAACTGCAGAATTAAGTGTGCTTATTTAAGATTCATTTTACTAAAGGGTGTTGGGACACTGACCCAGTTGTCGGTCCACAGTTTTTACCCCCTGAGTTGGTACAATGGTTGATAGTGGATTCCATATAACTGTGTTAGGAGGCATTGTTTTCCCCTTCTCAAAGCAACTGGCAAACTCCTCAAAATGATTACCTCTCACAGAGTTAACAGTTAGACAGTTGTTAGCTGTTAAGCTGTCAAGCCCATCCATATATACTGAGGATAAGTAACTCTGCTAAAGTAAAACATGACTGTGGTCTGGACATCAGTCAGTCAGAGTGAAGCAAAGAGGTGACACTGCTGCATGGAGGAGCCCAGAAGGCAGAGGCAGAAGAGAAGGAAGGAATCAAACCATTTTCTGCCATATTTTACTTCCATCCTTTGATATCCAGAGTGACACTGGTTACAGCAGGCTTGTGTCAGAGCCGGGCAGACCTGAGCATATTTTAATTTGGGTGAAATGAGTTTCCTGAAGTTACACGCGTGCCTCAGCTTTTTCCACCACTTCTCCCCCTCTCTCCTGACACTGTCAACATCACCAGCCCCCTCTTCTTATTCTGCTGCAGATCTCAGTGCTTGGAACAGGGTGGTAGTTGAAAACTGGAACAGCCTACTTAATCTTATGGTGGGGGGAGAGGGAAAGGAGGGACAACCTTTTTTTTTTTTTTTGCAATGCTGGTTCCTCTGTTATTATAATCAAATAATGGCAGTTTAATTCAAAATATTTATTGAGCAGCTCCTACACGCAGGCTGTGGAACTAAGAAGCAGACAGCAAAAACCATGAAGAAGTGGGGAAAGGAGAAGAAAGCTATTGTCTTTCAATCCTGCCAGGATATCCTTATATGGAAGGGGGAAGGGGGCAATCAAACCCAGAGTCAATTGGTTTGCACGAAATTAATCTCCAAGGAAGGGAGAGACACCACCCTTCATTCAACATTCACCAAACTAAAAATTTTCAAGCAGGAATGAGTCGCAAATCATAGTCACAGAAGTTTAAACTTCTGAATCAAATGCCCTGAGGCTGGGAACTAAACATGTGAACTTTAAAATTTTTCCGAGGTGATTTTGACCTGTGTCTCTGAATAAGAACAGCTATAAGCCAAACGGCAGTTCTCAAACCTGGCTGATTAATCGTAAGAATCACTAGGGGGCTTTAAAAAATATGGAATCCTGGCCTCTACCCCGTACTGCATTGCTCAGAATCTTTGAAGATAGGACCCCAGAATGTGTGTTGGTGAAAGCCCCACATGTGATTCTGATTACTGGCCAGATTTTGGAAGGATTGCTTTAGATCACATCCCAAACAAGTCTCAATATTGACCCTAGAGCCCAACTGAATAGATCCACATCAGGTCGGGACTCTGTTTTAACAAGTATCCAAGGCCATTCTTGTGTGAGTATTGTGAACTGTGAACACTATGGATCTCAGGTTTTGAACTTGAAACTTTATTTGATATCTTTGTCCTTCTTGCCCAATCATTTATGTACATATTCTAAAAATAATAATTTACCAAGCATCACCTATGTGCCAGGCACTATTTTAGAATTTATGGAGTTTATAATCTCGTGCTAGAGATAACACACACAAATAATTATAGTGCACTGTAGCAAGTATAGAAATAAAGATATGTTTTTTAAAAAAGTGATATATGAATACAAGGGAGGAAGTGACTAACTCAGCCTGGAGGGGTTGGTAAAGATTTTCCAGAAGACAGGCTAACTTTAAAAGTAAGACAGGAATTCTAGTTAGAGGAAATAGTATGTAAAATAGTTGCAGTGTTTCTCAAAGTCCACCATTCTCTTCAGACCACCATTATCAGAATACTCAGAGACATATCACTAAGTGCACCCCAGAACCACACAATCAGAATTTCTTGGAGGGGGCACAGGAATAAGCATTTCTATTGGGCTTCCTGGGTGATTCTGAAAACCACTAGCTTGTGAAAACTATTGGCATAGACACTTGAAAAAGCCAGTTTACTTGGGGGAATATAAATGCATGATGTTAAAGTGGGAGCTATTTTTCTTAAGGCTTTAAAAACCAAGTGAAACTTCTGCTTCTGGCCAAGGTGGAGTAACAAGGATCAGATTTATTATTCTACCTGAAGCAACTGAAAACCAGACAATTTTCAACATCACTTGCCACGAAAGAAAGGGAGAGAGAGAGAGAGGGAGAGAGAGAGAGAGAGAGAGAGAGAGAGAGAGAGAGAGAGAGAGAGAGAGAGAGAGAAGAAAGAGGGGGAAAGAACGACAAGAAACAACAGTTTTCAAGGCACTGGATAACAAGTTATAAAGGATGGTGATCCCCAAAGGAGAAGCGAAAAAGGAGGTAAGCCCTATTCTTGTGTCAAGAGAGTTTCCAAGCTGTGGTGCAGGGAGGAGGAACCCAGACAGAGCACAGCAGACTCTTTGAGTTGAGGAAGTGGAGCTGAGGATGCAGGAATACCAAGTAGGGGATAGAATGAGACAGGTATCACACTTCAGAGTAATAAGATACTATTTTGAACATTTTTATGCCAATAAATTCAACAACTTGATTAAAGGGACAGATTCCTTGAAAGACACAATTACCAAAGCTTACTAAAAAAGAAACAGATAACCTGAGTATCCCTATCTATTAAATAAATTGAAATTGCAGTTAAAAACCTTCCCACCAAAAAAACAAAAAACAAAAAATATTTATATAAACATTAACAAGTAACAACAGGCCCAAATAGTTTCACTTGTGAATTCTATCAAACTCTGTGAGAAATAATGCCAACTCTATCTAAATTCCAGAGAATTGAAAAAGAGGGAATACTTCCCAGTTCATTCTGTAAGGCCTACATTACTGTGATACCTACCACACAATACCAAAAGTGTGATTCATGAAAGATAAAATTGTTAATTGGATTTCACTAAAATTAGAAATTTCTGTTTCTGCAAAAGACCGTGTTAAGAGAATGAAAAGACAAGCCACAGACTGTGAAAAATACATAGCTGATAAAGTTCTTGTATCTAGAATATACAAAGAATTCTTAAAACTCAACAATAAGAAAAAAACACCCCATTAAACAGTGGGCAATGATCTCACCTTACAACAGAAATATACAGATGACAAATAAGCTTGAAAAGATGTTCAACATCACTTGCCACTAGGGAATTGCAAATTAAAGCAACAATGCGATACTACTACACAATCATTAGAATGACTAAAATCCAAAAATCTGACAATACCACGTGCTAGCAAAGATGTAGAGCAGCGGGAGCTCCTTCTCATCACTGGTGGGAATGCAAAATGGTACGGCCACTTTGAAAGATGGTTTGGCATATAGTGTGGTCTCCTGGATAGGATCCTGGAAATAAAAAAAGAATTAGACAAACAACACTAATGTAATATGAATAACTTATGGACCTTAGTTAATAATAATATGTGCATATTGGTTCATTAATTGTAACAGATATAATATCTGTAAGATGTTAAACATAGGAGAAACTCGGTGTGAGGTATGTGGGAAATCTCTCTACTATTGTCTCAATTTTCCTGTTATTTCAAAACAGTTCTAAAACATAATGTCCATTGTTTAAAGACATTAATACTCAGGGATAAATTGAATGAAAGATGAAGAGCTCTCATTGAAAACTATAACATACTGCTGAAATTAAAGAAAACCTAACTAAATTGAGATGTACCATATTCATAGCTCAGAAAACCCATTAATGTTAAGATGTCAGTTGTCTCCAAATTGATCTGTAAATTCTCTCCAAATTGAACTACAGAATCAACACAGTTCTTATCAAAATCTCAGTACATATTTTTTTTGTCGAAACTGACAAACTGTTTCAAAAATTCAAATGGAAGTGCAAAATACCTAGAATAGCCAAAACAAATGTGAAAAAGAACGAAGTTGGAGGACTAACACTACTTGATTTCAAGACTTCTCATAAAGGTACAGAAATCAAAACAGTAGACAAATGATTCAAGGAAACAGAATAGAGAGTTCAGAAACAGACCGACACATATGGAGAACTGATTTTTGACAAGGTACAAAGGCAATTCAGTGGAGAAAGAATAATCTTTTCAATAAATGATGCTGAAACAATTGAATACACATATGTTAAAATGAACTTTAATTCATGTGTCACACCATATACAAAAATTAAATCAAAATGGATCATAACTCTAAATGCAAATCTAACCCTATAAAACTTGGAGGAGAAATATCTTTCTGACATTGGATGAGGCAGTGGTTTCTTAGATATGACACTAAAAGCAGAAGCAATAAAAGGTAAAATAGATAATTGGATTTCACCAAATTTTTAAAAATTTGAGCAAGAAAGTGAAACAAAGTGGAACAAAATATTTGTAAATCATATGCCTGATAAGGAATTTATGTCCAGAATATATAAAGAAATCTTGAAACTGAACAATAAAAAATAAATAAGCCAATTTAAAAATGGACAAAGGATTTGAATAGACATTTCTCAAATAAAGATACACAAATAACCAATAAGCACATGAAAAAATACTCAATATCTTTAATCATTAAGGAACTGCAAATTACAACCACATGAGATAACACTGTAAAATCGTAGAATAATTAAAATTAAAAAGATTGACTATACCAAGTGTTGGCAAGAATCTGGAGAAAGCCTGAGCTCTCGTAGTCTTCTGGTGGAAATGTGAAATGGAACAACCTCTTAGGAAAACAGTTTGGCTGTTTCATAAAAAGTTAAATATACACATACCAAATGATTCAGCCATTCCACTCCTTGATATTTACCCAAGAGAAATGAAGGCATATGTCTATAAAAAGCCTTTTACACAAATGTTTATAGCAGCTTTATTTATAATAATTCCAAACTGGAAACAATCCAAGCAGCCATCAATAGGTGAATGGATAAACAAAACATTGTGTAGACATACTACTACTCATCAATGAAAAGGAATACATTACTGACAGATACACACGACAGCATGGATGGGTCTCAAAAAATTATACCATATGAAGTAAGCCAGACAAAAGAGGAACACATGTGTGATTCTATTTACATAAAATTTTAGAAATTGCAAACTAATATATAGCAACAGAAGGTATATCAGTGGTGCCCTGGGGTCACTTCTGGTGATGGACATACCCACTATCTTGACTGTGGCAATGGTTTCATGGATTTATACATATGTCAAAAATTCAAATTGTTGTTTAAATACATGCTGTTTATTGTAAGTGAATTATATCTCATAAAGCTGTGTTTGTTTAAGGTGTAACTTTCAAAGATAAGTGTATATAGACGAATCAGACATTAGAGGATGCCATCTTTCTCTCACCTTTCTTCTGCCCCACACAGCTGACCGAGCATTATCAGGTAACTTCAGGAAAAGCTCTTCTATCATATGCTTCCGTTTTCAAGGCCTTTTGGTCCCACTGAGTACTCAAAACCAAGATCAGTGGAATAGCTCATAGGATAATAATAAACTTAGCTCCTTTTCTGTAGATCGTCATATAGTTGCTAATGCACATCCATGATCTAATTTTTGCCCTTATTTGTGTGATGTACATAAGGTGGGTGTTATTTCATCTGACCAATTGAGAAGTGAAGGCAAATAGAGAGAAAATGAGGAAGTACAAGAGCTCAGAACTATGCAGCAACTTAGCTGGAACTGGTAGTAATGTTTCCTGACTAAATTCAACGCATTTTGCAGGACACGGGCTGCGGTGTAAGATAACCCATCTCACAAAGGCAATTGTGAATGATAATAAATGAAGTAGAATTCAGAAAAGGAAGGCTGAGCAATGGGGGTCACCTTCACAAGCTCACTGCTTCTGCTACAGGGAGCCCACTAACACCCCTTAGATGTCATTGCACACACTCAATTACAATAGATTACATGAATCAATTATTTTTGTTTGTTGTGGGCTCCTGGAATTGAAGCAAACTGAATGATAATTAATTATAGTTAACATTGATCAGGTTATGTATTGAGTTAGTATTTACTGCATGATTGCATACTTACTAACCAGCCTATGGGGTGGCTATACTCATAACTATGATCCTCTCTACTTGGCAGATGAGGAAACTGAGGCATAGTTTAGTAGCATCAGCAAAATCAAAGAGTTGATGTGTGAAAGAACTGCAATTAAAACTCAGAGTGGATGACTTCAAGGCTTCATCCTACTCTGTTATTCTAACTCATCAAGAGAGAAACTTGAGAGCTTTTCTACTTATTATTCTTTTGCAAACAATAGCTTTCTTTATTTAAATTTACCAACTATGGAAACTATAAGGTTCACTGAGTGCAAAAACAATGTTTAAAATTAAGGCAAACTTTAAAAAAATAGACATATGGGGATATGTATGTGTGCCTTTCTCACTCATGATAACTGGTCACTGAAAATTCAGATAAGATGACACAAAAAACCTCGGGACAGCCTGGAAAATGACAGCAATGGCTCCTGGCACCTGAGAAGTGTTTTGTCAATATGGTTCAGCCACAGGAAAATCCACTTTGAAACATCCCTCATCCACTCAGAGGAACCCATCTGGTCTCGTCTTCCCAAACATCTTTTTAGGAATTTTTGGTTTTACAAGGAAAAAATCCTCCAGAAAGTTATTTTTCACTCAGCCTTCAAACTTGCTTATTCCCACCAGTTTCAGTGAAACTCGAGGTCTTGTAAATGTCCAAGTAAAACAGAAATTGACTTTAGAGAAAAGAAAGACATATCTCCATATAACTGCTTTTTCTGATTAAAAAAAAAAAATAGGGCACATTCTTTTTAGAAACCTTGATAGTATAAAAAGTAGCAATAACAAAGTAAACATTATTCACCATCTTATAACCAAAATTAATATGTTTATGTATTTCTATTGAACATTCCCCCTAGGTGCACTCAAGCATACACATAATTATGATAAATCTGGGTTTTTTAGTTTTATTTTTTATAATCATTTTATTTTTTAAATATTTTTATTAAAAATATAGCTAACATGTAATATTATATGAGTTTCAGGGGTACACCATAATTATTCAACATTTATATACCTAAAGAAGTGATCACCATGATATGTCCAGGCGCCATCTGACACTGTACCATGCTACCACAATATTATTAACTATATTCCCAATGCCATTATATCGCCATGACTCGTTTGTTTTTTACTGGGAGACTTGGACCACTTTTTGCCCTTCACCTCTCGCCACCCTTTTAATTTTTCAATGATAGTTGACATTCAATATTATTTTATATTAATTTCAGGTGTATAGCATAGTGCTTAGACATTTATATAGTTAAAGAAGTGATCCCCCTGACCAGTCTAGTACTCACCTAGCACTATACATAGTCATTACCATATTATTGACTCTATTCCCTATGCTTTACTTTACATCCCCATGACTATTTTGTAACTACCAATTTGTAATCCCTAATTTTTAATCCCTATAGCTTTTCACCCTGCCCTCAATCCCACCCCATCTGGCAACCATCAAAATGTTTTCTGTATCTATTTGTTTGTTTGTTTGTTAATTTTGTTCTTAGATTCCACATATAAGCTAAATCACATTGCATCTGTCTTTCTCTGTCTGACATACTCTGCTCAGCTCAGTACCCTCCAGGTCCATCCATGCCTCCACAGATGACGAGAACCCATTCTCTTCCATGGTCCGAGCAATATTCCTTTGTATATATGTACCACCTCCTCTTTATCCATTCTTCCATTGACAGATACCCAGGCTGCCGCCACACCTTAGCCATTGTAAACAGTGCTGCAATGAACATATGGATGCACAGGTCCCCTTGAAGTAACGTTTGGGTTTCTTCAGATAAATACCCTGAAGCGGGTTTACTGGGTTCTTCTTTGTCTCTTGCTATAGCCTTTGTTTTACAGTCTATTTTGTCTTGTATAACTATTGCTACCACAGCTTTTTTGGTTTTTTTTCATTCCCATTTTCATGAAATATCTTTTCCATCCATTTATTTTCCATCTGTGTGTGTGTCTTTCAATCTGAAGTGAGTCTCTTGTAGGCAGCATATGTAAGGGTTTTGTTTTCTTATCCATTCAGCCCTCCTATGTGTCTTGATTGGAGCATTTAATCCATTTACATTGAAAGTAATTGTTAATAGATATGTAGCTATTGCCATTTTATTATTCAAAAGTTTGATTTTTTTTTTTTTTTCTGTCTCAAGGAAGTCCCTCTAACATTCATTGTAATACTGGTTTGGTTTGATGAACTCTTTTAGCTTTTTCTTGTCTGGGAAATTCTTTATTTGTCCTTTGATTTTAAATGATAGCCTTGGGTAGAGTAGTCATGGCTGTAAATCCTTGTTTTCATCACTTTGAATATTTGGTGCCAATCCCTTCTGGCCTGCAAAGTTTCTGTTGAGAAATCAGCTGACAATCTTATGGGGGCTTGCTTCTAATTTACTAGTTGCCTTTCTCTTGCTGCTTTTAGGATTCTCTCTTTGTGTTTAACCTTTGCCATTCTAATTATAATGTGTCTTGGTGTGGGCCTGTTTAGGTTCATCTTGTTTGGGACTCTCTGCACTTCCTGGACTTGTATGTCTATTTCCTTCTCCAGATTAGGAAAGTTTTCGAGTCATTATTTCTTCAAATAGGTTTTCAATCCCTTGCTCTCACTCTTCTCTTTCTGGTACCCCTATGATGTGAATGTTGTTTTGCTTGATGTTGTCCCAGATCTTTTAAACTATCCTCATTTTTTTTTTTTTTTTTTTTTGGATTCTTTTTTCTTTTTGGTGTTCCAATTGGGTGTTTTCTGCTACCTTGTCTTCCAAATCACTGATTCAGTCATCTGCTTCATCTAGTCTGCTGGTGATTCCTTCTGGTGTATTCTTCATTTTTAGTTATTGTAGTCTTCACTTCTGACTGGTTTATTTTTTATAGTTTCTATGTCCTTTTCTATGCTTGCTATCTTTTTGTTGAAGTTCTCACTGAGTTCCTTGAACATCCTTATAACCATTGTTTTGAACTCTGTCTCAGGTGAGTTGCTTGCCTCCATTTCATTTAGTTCTTTTTCTGGAGTATTCTCCTGTTCTTTCATTTGGGATCCATTTCTTTGTTTCCTTATTTTGGCTACCTCTCTATGTTTGTTTCTATGTATTAGTTAGATCTGCTATGTCTCCCAGTCTTGGCCAGGTAGCCTTATGTAGGTGTCCTTTGGGGGCTCAGTGGCACAGTCTCCCTGGTCACCTGCTCTGGGTGCTCCAGAAGTTTCTCTTGTGTGGGTTGTGTGTGCCATCCTATTACAGTTGAGCCTTGATTGCTCTTGGCACATCAGTGGGTGTTTTTGACCCTTAGACTGACTGGCTGTGGGGTTTGGCCACATCCACAGCTTATGGGCTACTGTATAGGAGGCTTACCCCATGGAGTGGGATTTACCCCAGTGGGCTGTGATGCCTGTCGTGACGCCCTTTGGGTGTGCCACTTGTGGGGCTAACTGGGTAGTGCTCTGCTGTGGACTGAAGCCAATCTCCAAGTATGTTAATTCTGAGGCTTCTTGGGAGGGGCTCCACTGCAGGCCCATGTCAGCCACTGCCTGTGACCAGCTGGGGATTACCTGATAGGAGCCACAAAGTGATCCGCGGTTGTTTGCTGTGTGTGCTGGGCCTGGAGGCACATGGGAGAGGCCTGCCACCAATACCAGGCCCAGGGTAGCTCCATAAAAAGCCAGGACATCCTGAGGCCTGCTGCCACCTGTTGACTTCCTTAGGGTTCAGCCACTGGCAATGCTTCATGTGGTATGTGAGCTGCTTGAGGCATGGTCTCAGGGAGTCACTAAAGTGGGAAGAGTTGTATTCACCAGGTTAATGTAATTTCTGATTTGGTGCCAGTGCTGAGCCTGGAGCAACTCAGCAAACTCTCAGAGCACATCGAGGCCAATTGCCACCCTTCTGGGGCCTGCTGAACTCCCATAGTTTTCCAAGAAAGAGTGCAATTCAGGCAGGGCTGGTTGTTAGCAGAGTAAGTGCCTCCGGGGGTTCATGAGTTGGGTGGGGCAGAGTCCCAGTGAGTTAGCAGGAAGGAGCAGTGGAGCTCACATGGCCAATCAGATACAGATTTGGCCAGAGGGGGCGGGCTCAACACAGAAAAGATGGTGCCTACATGCCAGCTGCACAGAAAGTGGATCCCCCACTGGGAAAATGCTGATTGTCCTCCAGTCCTCCCCACCAAAGCCACATAACTCAGTCTGCCCCCTGTATGTCTCTGAGGCTCCCAAGTCATCGTCCGTCTGTTGGAGCCCAAGGTGAGTGCCTGTGAGCAAGTGAGTCTGCATGTGGGCTGTTTAAGAGGATGTCTCGGTTTCCTGCACTTTTTGGCCCACCTGAACAGTCAGATTTCCTACTGCTTTTCACAGCCTTGTGTTGTGGGGGCTCCCCTTCTCAGTACCAGTACTCCAGGCTGGGAGCCTGGTGTGGGAGTCTGGTGTCCTTCTCTCTTCTGGGGGGAACCAAAGCAGCTGAGATATCTCTCCTGATTCTCAACCGTCACACGCAGGTGTGGGGCCCGTTCTGCGTTTCCACACCTCCTACCAGTTTTGATGTGCCTTCTTTATATTTTTAGTTATAGGACTTCTCTTTGGATAGACTTCAATGGTTCTCTGGTTGAATGTTCTATAATTTAGTTGTAAATTCAATGTCTTCACGGAAGAACGCAGGCACAGTTTTTACTCTACCATCTTGGATCTTTCTCTTATTTTTATAAGCATTTTAAATTCCATTACTACTTCTTCAAAAACATCATATATGATTAAGTGGGGGGAAACACAGAAAAAAACATCATATATGTTAGCTTCATGTATTCCTCCTATAAGAAAGAGGATTGTGAATTTTCAAAGCTACAATATCCCTAATAGAGAAATTTACAAAGAAGGTAAACAGACAATAGAAAAGGAGAGAAAAGAACTACTAAACCGAGACATGTTAAAATTTGCATTTAATAAAAAATGCAATTTTTAAAATATGGGTTTATTTTTACCTACAAATTTTGATAGAGGATATATTTAAATCATTGAATCCAATGCTGACAAGTAATTCAGCAAAAATCTTTAAAGCCATAAAAATTAATATTTTTTAAAGACCTAGAATTCTAACTTCCCTACATTCTAAAAATGTAGGGAAATCTACACAGACACACACACACACACACACACAATATGCCCTGCAGCTTAATTTACAATATTGTAAAGGAAAAAACAAACAAAGAAATAAAAAAACTAGAGACGAACTATCCAAAAATAGGGGGTACTTAACTATATTATGGTATACCTAGGCCTCATAATATTAGCAAACATTTTGTATCTATCTAAAGACGGATACAAATTTTATGTAATAATTTGAATAAAGATACAATGGAAAGCAAAAGCACTTAATTCTATAAAATATACATCTGAAGAAAAATTGCTATTAACTATGTTTGGATGCTAGAATTATAGATATTTGTTTTCTTTGCCTTTATTATTTCTTTTTTTTTTCATTTCCATTTTGATAATTTCATCTTTAACTTCCTGGTGTGACTTTAATAGTCACTACAATTTTGACATGATTAGAAGGGGTTGGGGGTGGAAAGAAAAGGAGACAATTATTACTTAAATATCTAAGCAGTTACATATACTAAAAATGATGGAATTCTCTCATTTAACTTGCCATACTAACTTCAAAAATTCATAGCCTAAAATATGAGCCATTTTTTCTAATTTCTATGTTAATTATTATAAATGCTTCTTTTTTTTCTTGAATATAATAAAAGTTCATGGACTGCCTGATGGACTGACCCCAGTTGTGAATGGAAGTGGGGGTGGGCAGTTATTTTCATTCAATGTGACAATATGGCTCTCTAGAACAACTTCCAAAAGAGAGCCAATGGCTAAAATGATACATAAACTGGTCACAAAAGCAACTACAACTAATCACACATCACCACAGGATTCCCACCATCTTACATCTCTCTAGATCTTTAATCCAGACCCTGGCACATGGGTAATCAATAAATAATTTATTGGGTAAATGCATTAATTAATTAATGAAAAACAATGTCTAGAATGATCCATTTAAAACATGACAAGTCATTTCTAGTGCTTGCTAGCATACACTGAGTATCAATTCCATGTTTGGCAATAGTTTTTGAAGGGCTGGCTAAATTTAAAAAAGGAAACACCACCAACTGATCATGAAAATCCAGTCTCTAGAAACTGGAGCAAACTTCATAGACTAAGTTGATTTCTAGCTTAAAATTCAAAGTCTCCTATGATCTCACTCAAATTAGTGACATGCTGTGTCCGGTTATTAATTATACAGCTGCTGTAAGAATGGTTAATGGCACTTGCATGAGATGCATCCTCAGAGAGATTTAGGTCCTTCTGCCCTGCCCTTAGTACAACACTAGAGCATATTGTTCTTTGCTGTAATGTCCCATCAAAGTCAGTGTTGCAAATATTAACTATATTTTAATAAGTCCCTCCTGATGGGACTTTTGCTCATGGTTAGGGAACATGAGGAAATTTAAGTACAAAGTAATTTGCAAAGTAATAACAGTGTTTCCTACCCAGGTGATAGCTCAGAGTAGATTTAATTGGATAAAATTACCCCATTCCAAGAATAATACTTTGTACTTTATGTCACAATTATCATGTGCAGATCTTGAAGAGATTTATGAACATTGATTAAACATCAGAACACCATTTTGAAGGAGGTGGTATTAACATTATTTTACTGAGCCCAGAGAGGGGTGGTTTCCTATTCTAAAGCACACAGCAAACAATAAAGAAATAAATAACCCCAATCTATAGTGACTTCATATTTGGACTATTTTTCCTCCGCTTTGGCAATGTTTTACTTCCATAACTTATTATAACTAAAATGGTAAAAGCAAAAACAAAAGACAACCTGCTTTTTGTTTCTCAGTGTATCTTATAATTGCCACAAAGGAATGCATTTCTGATTTTCAGAGTCAGAAAATACTTAAATCATTTCTCTTGAATCCCTGAGATATTAGCTGGGGAATTTCTGTTTATAATTAGTTTGCCTCCCCCCTTTCAGCTGTAAACATTTGGCATCAGCAGAAATCAAATATGAAATTCACAAATCACCTGGGCTGGGATGAATATCAAAAATAGAGTCAAGTCTTCTTGATTTCCAGATGAGGTATCTCAGGCTCAAGGGAGTGGGAAGGACGGAAAGGGTCTCTGTCCAAATAATGAAGAGGCCTCACTACTGTTGAAATGTCTCTAGTTGCAGAGAATGCCTCCTCATGGCTCTCGAAGCCCAGGCTGCATCCTTAGTTTGTTGGGCAATTGAGCATCTTGAGTTTAATGGGTGTAAATGATTCTGTGACTAGGCATTGAAGTGAAACTGAGGCAGAAAAATCCAAGTTTTCAGCTCGGTACAATTTAGTGTGTAAGATACACCAAACTCTAAAATTCTGGTTTGATTAACAACACTCAATAGACTTGGATGCTACCAAGAGGAAATAATGTGTATAAAAGCACATATCCCAGTGCCTGGCATAGAGGATACCCTCAATAAACGCGTCCTCGTGTCCTCTAACCAGCCCCCCACATCCTTCTATCCCCTCCTGGAGCCTGAGATCTAAAACTGCTTGATCCACATATCTATATGTGCCTTAAATACTGAAGACAGATTCCATATTTGCAGAAGCTTCAAGTACTCTATTAGATGTACTCTTTAAAAGCTTATAAATTATTCTCTAAGCTTTCTTTAAAAACAAATAAACATTAAAATGAATATGTGTGCATTAAAGTTCATAATCAATAAAGCGTCATCAGGAGTGGAGTTAGAGAAAGTAAATACCCACAAATGAGTCAGACTAACAGCTGTCACATGAGCCTGTGTTTGGAAGTAAAGCCTGAGGCTTCCTAGAGATGTAGCCCACCACCACCACCACCACCACCACCACCACCACCAATTCATAAGCACACACCCCACCAGGGAAGTTCCTGCCTTGGGGAGATGAGCAAGACTCACTCTCTTTACACAGAAGGTGAATTCTTGTTTCTATTTGCTCAGCAAGCCCAGAGCAATCAAAAGATAGGAATTGAAATCACATTTGTTGTTGTTATTATTGCTTTTGTTTTAAGTCTACCTGTACAATTCAGATGACAAATTAATCACTCAGAAATAGGTTTTGATGGCCCAGTGACCTTTCCTTTATTACACTATGTTTAAAATACCTTTCCATCAGTTACAATTTTTGAAATTCTGGAAAATAATAAAACTACAGTGACAATGACAGTGATGATGATAAGTGGGTAATGTGGCTACATCTGCTTAACTGCATTTTAAAAATAGAAACCATGACAACACTGATCATTTTTGGAGGATGAAAAATGTCTAATATTTAAATCTTGGTCCCTCCCTCCTCATAACGTGACAGATTGTTCAACCTACAGTCAAAAGATTTCACTATACTCCAGGAGAAAATATTTTGGGAGTGAAACTATGTCTTTAACATTTCCGGGTAAAAGAATTCATATCTGATAAAAAGCAATACTTTTAGATATGTCATACTCAAAAAGGGTATACCATGTAATTAGAAGTGAATTTAGACAGAAAGACAGTAGATGAGATGTAAAAGCAGATAATTAGTGCACTATTATAATTAGCAAATAGTTCTCAATCCCATGGTAACTGCTCTGGAAAGGACTTCTGCCGGTTAACTAATATTTCTTGAAAGCAGTTTTCTTCTTTCTCTTTAAATGGAAAATTTGAATTGCTGTCTCCTTGAAAATCATGCTATAATATGTCATAAATTGATTTATGACATATTACAGTTTTTAAACGCAAAAAATCAACTACAAGAACAAAACAAATATATTTGTAGAATGAAAGAGTTATAATCAATTTATATAACTGTTCTATATATAATTTTGGGTGTGAACTTTCAAAAATAAATACCATCATTTGCAGAACAAAAAATAACTTTGAAATACAGAGAAGCAACCATTTCCCACTGAACACTGTTAATCAATTCAGAATGTTCAGACACCGGAAATAGTGAAATTTTCTGGGGATGTAGTCCAGGAGATTAAATATTTCTAATCTTATAGTAGCTGATAGGAGAGAAAGAAAAAAAGGAACTGAAAAATTCAAGTAAAAAGAAATGTTTTCTCTTTTTTTTTTCTCATACCCTCTTTCCCAAATGTTTAGCATAATAAAATAACCCAGTACAGAGAGATTTTTTTCCGGATTGATATTATGACTCAGTACACAGCCTTTGATCCTAAATAGTTGTGTGACTTTACACTTCATCTGTGAAATGGAGATGATAATAAAACATTCTCACAGGGATTAGGGAGTAAAATAAGGTTATTAGGCCTGGGAGTGGGGCATGCTGGGCAAACTGAAATGTTTTATTAAATTAGAGACATAATTAAATTCTCAATTTTGTCCCTGAATATCAAAGCCTTTTTTAGGACTAATAATTAACTTCACCTGAATAACACTTCTAAACAGAACAATGTAAAACCAAAAAGTGGGCAAAGTGTTACCAATTACAGGCCACAAGACCCAAAAGTTCGTCAGTAACTTTCAGCCAACTTGAGATTGGCTGGGACAAGCAATGACATATGGTGACATTTGTGAGAAGGGCAACCTGACAGTAGAACACAGAGAAAAGACTGATTTATGAAATTTGCAACAGACTTGCCTTTTAATCACTATTTTAAAAATGTCAGTAACAATGAGAAAAGCAGGTAAACTCTGAAACTGTTTGTGGGTCTCATGTCTTCTTAAAAGTTTTCAAGAGAACAGGTAGGACAGTGATGATGGCCTTGGTGTCTGGGTTTACTGGAGTGTAAAAAGTGTATAAATGGCCATGAGCAGCTTCCCTCAGCATACCTATGACAACGATTCAGATTTTTCAGAAAGGATTCCTTAAGAGTGGAATCTGTTGTTGTGTAATTGAATGGTCCCCTAAGCCCAGGGATGGGAAAAAAACTGATTATGGCTCACATTTGTTCTGGCACATATATGGTTTAATAGAATCTCTAAGACCACATACTTTTCTCTGGAATCATTCTCATGTAGCAGGTACAGTAGAGAAGGTACAGTGGGAACTAGCTCATCTTAAAAAGATCTGAGTATGTAGCTTTTTAACTATGCCCATTTGAAATCATGGAGGTGGAAAGATTTTGATAAACAAACCAAAAGAAAGGGATAGGCAAAAAAAAAAAAAAAAAAAAAAAAAAATGCTGATTAATACTAGCAATAGGAATAGACATTTTTTAGAAAGTGTTTTTAATCAGCTCCCCAGTATGGGGTTAACCAACTGTGTCAGCAGAACTAAATTACAGACTCATAGGAAAAGAAAAAGCAATAAAAAGCAGAGAATTTTGAAATAAATTCAAAGTATTCCCTCCTGGGGTACAAAGCTAAACGCATGGAGGAAGGCTCGTTGGTTGAGCATTTCAAACAAATAAGTCCTAAGCATTTTAACGGGTAAGAGTATCTGAAAATATGTAATATTTTTCTGTCTGAATTAGCTTAGGATAAAAATGGGTGCTGGCCAACTACCACAGAAATGCAAAAATACAAAACTAAAGATAGTTAAATGCTCAGAGAGAGAAAAAAAAAGGTAACTTCCAGGTACAGAATCACAAGGCAGGGAACTAATTGGCTGTGGGCATTCAGTTCTTACCAGGTCAAGGCCATGGTTGGTCATGTGTACTCAATGGTTGGTCCTGTGTACTCAACGGTTGCTGGTAGTGCAGTATAGCTGGGGACTTAAACATGGCTGAGTTTGATCTTCAAAGCAGTGGTTTCCAGAGCATTTGGAGCTCAACCACACTCCCCATCGTGCTGGGATACCGATTTAGAATCACCGTCAAGTGACAGTTATTAAAAAAGAGCCGTAACTATCCATTTTCAACTTTGCGGTTTTTAAGTTCTTAAGCATTCCGGTTGTGCTAAGCAATGCTTTTTTTGGTTTTGATTTTCCTTGGTTTTTAAGATGGTCAGGTGTTTATGTTGTTTCAATAAATTATTATTTTAACTTAATTCTATGTTTAGGGGAAAACAAAGCAGAAAAAAAGCTTCCAGTGAATGGTGTTTGGTTTGCTGAGATATGTAACCACTATTAGACATAAAGAAATAAAATCTGTGTATAAATTACCTCTTGCCCTACAAATTCAGTGTGCAGTGCTACAAAGAAAGGGCAAATGTGAAATCAGGGAGCTAGAAAAAGTGCCTTCAAAAGTTACCTGGCCAGTGGAGTAAGTATTAAGTGTTTTAACCTCTAAACCACACTGAAGAATATCCAGACAAAATCTAATGGTAACAAAAATAATCCTATGCTTTTGACATCTCTCTGTTTACTTTAGTTCTTTCAGGTGTAAATTTCAACAAAGACCTAAGTTGTCATTTTCAAACTTAGAGAGTAATATCTGGAGATTATAGTGCCTGGAAGTATTAAGGAATTTCTTCTGACACTTGATTTCCCTGTCAGAAGAACCTCAAAAAGAGGGCAGTTGAGAGTGAATAATTTGAAAAAGAAAAAAAAAAGTCCAAAGTAGAAGCATTCGTGTTTTCGTTCCCTGGAATATAAAACACAAGAGTTTCAGATTTCAATGTTTTGAAAGTTTTTATGAGAAATTATTGTCATTTTTATAGTATTGAATCTAGTATATTTTTCAAAAATTGCTTATTATCATAAATTTGGGCCTTAAAAATGTCTAAAATTATAGTGATTATATTTCAAAATGCTGCCTTGTAAGATGGAAGCTCCATATA
Source organism: Rhinolophus sinicus (assembly GCF_057876585.1). Classification (NCBI taxonomy): domain Eukaryota; kingdom Metazoa; phylum Chordata; class Mammalia; order Chiroptera; family Rhinolophidae; genus Rhinolophus; species Rhinolophus sinicus. The sequence goes on along the minus strand of NC_142502.1, from coordinate 143,450,571 downwards.
GTTCACCAATATCAAGTTTGCATTTACGGGTTTACAAGATAACAGTCAGTCCCACTTTAAATATTAAAGCTGAATTGTAAGACATTAGTGTTGATTTCTTCCTAAAGTTAGTGTTGATTTTTTCCTAATGATTAGTGTTCACTTCGTTCTCTGCTAATTACCTCTTAAAGTAGAACCTGTTTAGAACATAGCATATTGAACAGATAAAGTCGTCCTTAACCGTTGCTTCCCAAAGTGGGGTAAAGAGGAGTTAGGAGCATATATCCAAGTATATTTCTTTAAATGTATTAGTACATTTATTGTACTCTGCATTAGTAAAAAGTGCAAAGTTTCATTGTGATGAAGTTTCATTTTAAAATACATTTATGTGTTTTCTTAGGAGATACTATTTTTTAAGGAAAAAGTAAATTCAGAGGGCATTAAAACGGGGCAAAAACCCTCAGGTTGTATGTAAATGGCTGAAGTTCAGGCAGAGAAATATTGCTTTAGCATAACCTTCTCCAATCCAACTCCAAAGCATCAGCCTCTTTAAAACTTACTGTGAAATATGTATCATTTTGATGTTCTTACACTAAAACTTTTTGTTCATTATGAAGCTACACATTTTCTATCTAATGTTATAATACGGAATCACTAAATACAAAAATCAAAAGTATACTTACGGAACAAAATAATACAATCAACTCATTTTGCAGGTGCTTAACTTCTTCAAACGCAATCAGCCCATTAGTGACGTAGTTAAAATTTGAACCCAAGTGTCCCAACTCTCAGCTCTGCCACTCTCCCTCACTGGCACTACCCAGAATCTTGGCTAGGAATATTTGTACCTGTAAATAGCTTTTTCTAATAAAATTTCCAAAATCATTGTTCATTTTCAGCCTACAGTGACTAAATAGCTGCAAATAGGTTACAGGGCAATATATCACAAAGGTCAGGGTCCCTCAAAAGACTTTTAACTGAAAGATATGTGAATAAAGTATGTAAGAAAATGCAATGGGCTTATCACAAAGGCTAGACTAAGACGTAACACATTACTCAGGTTTAAACCTCAAAAAGTGTGAGGCTATTTTTTGTTGATAGTCAATAAGTTAAAAAAAATCAGTAAACTTCACTGGGTTTCCACAAAATAAAACAAGTCTAGAAGTAGGTTTTCTGTACCAAACACTCAAATCAAGACAAAATTCAAAGTAACAAAAAATTTAGAATAAAAAGCTAAAACTAATCAGGGAATGGGGAGAAGATGGCAATAAATAACTGATTTGTTTTAGAAGGAAAATTTGAAACTAAAAATTAATAATTCGGAACTAAAAGTAGCTACTCAAAATTTTATTTTGCCCATAAAAGATACAGGATGTCTTTGTAAAGAGTTTGGTAGCCTGTGTCTTGGTTGCAGTGGTGTTCAGGGCAGCAGGGATAAAACTGAAACCTAAACATCCCAAGGAGGTATTATATCTGTTTAGACTCCAAGAAACTCTTTCTCATATCCTCATATCCTTAAAAGGCAAGCTGCTGAGGAGGGACAGAATTAGAGGGGATGTTTTTAATCCTGGGGTAAATAAGGACTTGAAAGTCCTTACTCTGCCCTGGGGGTGACCTGGGCCAGTTTTGTGCTTAGGATCATTCAGTCACAGGAAGTCATGCAAAAGGCCAGAGTTGTTTGCTTGTTTGTTTGTTTGTTTGTTTGTTTGTGGGAGTTGGTTGGAGAAAAGCAAAGCCTATCACCTCAGCACCATCACTACCAAATAGGATCTCTCCTTGCTCCTTCCTTCCTGCTCTGTGGAAGGGTCTTCCACGGGTCAGTAAGCTCCCTGCCTGCTGCTCTCCTAAAGGGGCTCAATGATGGAATCAGTGTTAGAGCAGGGGAGGAGGAAGGAGCCACCACCCACCCCCTACACTCACACACAACCATCAGCTTCACACACTGCTGCTTCTGACAGGAGACATGAAATAGGAAAGTCTTCTGTAGTTGGGTTGGGTTTGGGGGGAGGTTTTGTTGTTGTTTTAAGAACTGGGGGAATATATAAAAGAGAACTTTGAGACATGCAAAAAGAGAGAGAAGAAATTGGATAGGTCACTTAACTTATCTGGGTCTCAGCTTGCTCGTCTGTGAAATGGGCAAATGGAATTAACCGCCTTGACTTCGCCCTATCATTTTCTGGTTCTCTGTGGAGAAGGAGCTGTGAAAAAAAAAAAAACGGGCCCAAGGAAAAGCAATCACCTCCCCCTACTTGTGCTGGTGACTCGCACTTCCTAGAGCAGGACAGTCATTTCTGGAAAGGCCTAAGAGACATTTTGAAAGAGTGGTAGTGTTTGCTTCTAGCGTGCGCGCAGCACACACACACACACACACACACACACACACGCACACACGCACACACGCACACACACACACATTTTCTTTTCCTTTACTTTTCCCCAAGGGAATTGTTTGCGATTGAACAAGTAGAAGCACAAATAGCTCTGCCGAACTATTTAGGAAAGTCAATATGCAATTATGCAAAAGTCTATAATAACGCTCCCTCGGAAGCAGAAGCGCGTTTCCCCTTCCCTGGGAGGCCAGGTGCGCGGAGGTTACGTTAAGGTGTCCTGGTGGCGGACAGCACTGGATCGGATTCCGTCTCTGTCTGTGTCCCTGATTCTGTCTCCGTTCTGCAGCCCTCTGTCTTCTTCTCCCTCTCTCCGTTTCCGTCACTATCACTGCGTCTCTTTCCTTCCCCCGCCCCAGCTTGTTCCCCCATCACCCCCACTGCTCCCGCCCTCGCCCCCGCAGCTCCCTTCGCAGGGCTCTGGGGTAGCCGCCTCCGCCCTGGAGTGAGCGCCCCGCGGGGCGCACTGAGCCGGTGCTTCTGCGGCAAAAGGCCAGCCCTGCCGTGCGGCCCCTTCCACCAGCAGCGGCTGGAATACCCTCCAGAGAAGGAGCCGCTTTGGTCCCCTCACGATGCTCCCGCGGTCTCTAATCCCATTAGCGCACCTGAAATAATAACCTCAGCCACAAACGCACGCTTGTTCCAACCCTTCCGAGGGGCAGCCGCGACCGCAGGGGGCACTCGGAGACCGGGGTCCCCAAAGCTTTCAGTGTCCCACACAGATTCTCGGAACACACTCGGCTTCGGAAGTGGAAGCGGGAAATGGGCGGCATCCCAGGGAATAGACGCCCCCAGGGAAGAGCCGTCTGGGAACAGAGGAGAGAAATTTTCAGAATTAGGCTGAGTCGGGCGGCGAAAGCCGGGGTCCCCAAGTCCAGCAAAGGAGAAAGGCGCCCTCGGGTGCTCGGCCCCAAGAAGCAGAAGACGGAGGCGGGTATCCCCGAGCCGCTGCGCCCCGCTGCGCCGGTCCTGGCGCTCCGGCTCCCGGGCTGCCACCCTGCCCACTTCAGGCCTGGCTGGCTCCCTCCGGCAGATATTGAGGCGAACTTCAAAGAGAAGATGGGGTGGCCGTCAAAAATGGCAGAGAGGGGGACACTGGCAGGAGAGGGGACCTTTTCATCCTGTGCTCTTTCCAGATGGTTCGGAGTCCCCCGGGCACACGTTCCGCCAAACCTCTCTCCCTACCCTACCCCCAGTACCCCAGGGTCAAGCAAGGTGTAAGTAGAGCCCGCGTGACCCCCACCCCTAGGAAGCGTTTCCCGCCGGGTCCCCCATCCGACCCAGGGAGTTGGTGTCGGGGCCTGCAGGCAGGCCCGGGCCTCTGGGTGGCTCGGCTCTTGGGACCAGACTGCGCTGCAGTGCGCCTCGGGGACCTGGAACCCCGACAAGCACAGGCGACAGGACAGCCCCGCTAAGGGCTCTGCGGTGAAAGGATCCCACTCTGTAAAGAGTCCCCGCGAAGTGGCCGCCGATTTGCAGGTAAATGAACTTATCCTGGCTGAGCTCGGAAGAAGGGGCGCCACCCAGGGCTGTGGGCTCCGCTCCCACCCGATTTGTTTGCGGCTCATAGTCGACTTCTCCCTTTAGTTGGAAGTTTTCATTGGGCCCTTTCTCGCATAAATTGCCTGGAAACATTCATGATTTTTACCAGGCATACCATACTCTGACGTTAATTTTTTGAAAAAGACAAGGAAAGATGATATTTATTTTTCATTTTTAAATAAGGGCACGGAAAAGTACATTTTCCAATATTCACAAATGAATAACTGCTCAGCAGGCATCCTTCTTCTTCTTCTTTTTTTTTCTCTGTGTTTTTCTGGCTACTAGAGTTCTTTCTGAGCTGCAGGAAGCCTTCCATGTTTTTCTTATTCATTAGATAACTCAATGAAATGTTAAAATATTTATTTTTGAATAATCAGTATGATTTTTTGCCTGAAGGTTTTCACAAAATATGCCCCCCTATCCAGTGGAACATGAATGCTAATCCTGACCAGTGTGGCCCATCCTGTTCTTGAAAGGGAAATGTTTGCATTTGGTAACTAGAGCAGTTTGCCAGACTTCTTCCAGGACTCAGTACTTCCACTATTAGTTTAAAATGTATCAAACGTGTGAGTATTTGTGATTGGTTCCTGCTAGAATTTTTCACGTTTTCCAGCTATTGTTAGGAGGGTCCTTGTTTTTGTTGTTGTTGTTGTTGTTTTACTTTGGACCAAGGCACCCAAACAGCATCTCATGAAATAACCTTTCACAGTTCAGTTGGTTATGCTGAAACTAAATAGACCTTGTCCACCACCTCCAGCTCTGTAGCACCACTGAAAGCGTCCTGTTCTTTCACACTGCAGCATAAGCATTCTTACTGCTTTAAGTAGTCAACGTCTGTCCAAGTTCTGATACATCCATATTTAATACAATATTTTACAGTCATTCTGACAGTGCCACATCAAAATGTAGAGTTGAAGTAGCTCATTGAAACATATTTATGCATCAATAAAATGCCATAACACTGTCTCCTTTTCACTATTAGGTTTTTATTAAAAGGCACCCTAATAACTAGTCATGTGGTACTAGGCTTTATCAAAATGCAATAAGGAATTTTAACTTCAGAAAAGCAGGTGAACAGTTTTAAGAGCCTTGTAGCCAAGTCTCTTCCACCCAAATCAGCTCGACCTCTCTGTATTTTATTGGCACTGGGCTTTGTTTATGTGTTTCTTAAATCACGGAATCACTTCTATATGGTGATTGTGGTTATTCAGAACCGATGTCAGTATCAAATGGAGGTCAAAGTTAGCTCCATGCATTTTTTTGTATAAAGCTTCCATAATACTAGAGCTCCATAAATATTTTTAAAATCATAACCAAAATGTATACAATGTTTTTTAAATGTTTAAGTGAACTTCAAACAGCCTCTGCTACATAAAGGCATCTGACTGTGAATTTCACCCACACTTTCTCCCACATGTGGTCTCCAAGTAAAAACAGTGAAGTTTCACGTTTTTCAATCCCAGATTGCCAAAAGGAACTGCACTAAAATCTTTCTAATTACCAATTTCATTTCCCCCTTCATAGAAGTGTGTTTCTTGATTATTGAACAGTATCATGTTCCAAATTTCAAACATTAATTTGTACATCCTGGATTATCTAGGCAGTAGATACACGTGACTGGACTGTGGAGCCATTTCTCACTCAGAACCAAGCCAACCGCCAACATTTTTTTTTTCAGAGATGCTGACCTTGTTCCACCACCCTTTCTTTCTTTCTCTTTCCAAGCTGACTTTGCACACACACACACACAGCTGTGTTAAATGTAGGTTTTAGCCTTGTGCCTTGTATCAAATGGTTGAGGTGTGCCTATACTTAATAATGTCCCAAACTTGAAGACTTAAAATCACAACACCTGTCCTGTGAGTCTAAGTTGGGGCTTGTGGTCCTCTCTTATTACTTACCAGCATCAAATCACACTCCCCTTCCCAACCCACCCCATCCCCCAAAATACTGGACAAGAGGAAAGTTTAAATCATAGAGGCTGTAGTTTTTCCATTGTCCAGTAGACGGCACAAAAGATCAAGCCTTCAAGTGCTGAACAATCCACCAAGGCTGTTTTGTTTGGAGTGTGTTTGACTATGTTGTTTATTTTAAACAGCCAGCCAGCCAGTGTTGTATCTGTGAAGCAGAGAAGTATCTCAAACTTAAGATAACTCGCCAAGGTTTTGAAATGTAGTGATATGAAAAAGATTTTACATTTGTACAACAAAATGCTGCTTCAGATAATGTACTATTATAGAAAGGAGTTCATAGGGAAGGGTGATTATTCAAAAGTTACCTTTAAAGAAATTAAATTGATAGAAATTATGAGGTATTTCATTTTTATTTGTTTTCTAATGGATTTTAAAAAATCTCTACAAAATAAATCTTTACAAATTCCAAATTGGAATTTTGCATTATGCATCTACACTTTTTATTAAACTTAACACAGAACTCAGTCCAGAAAATTGAGCATTGTATTTCAAATGGGCCTACTGTACGTGCATATATAATACGTAGTAGAGAAGGGGAAGAAATTTTCTAAAAGTCTAGTGAGAAGCTTTTGGAGGATATTAGAGGATGAAGCCATGAGAAATAACTTAGTTGAAACTTTGCCTCTTCTAAAACAATGTGTGACTTTGGCTAATATTTATATTTTACCAAAAGGCTTCTATTTCCATTTTCATTCTGCAGACGCTCTTTATGTAGAAGTGGGGGGAAGGGTAAAGTGTGGGCTAATAACTCATTTCCCAGTTAATTTTATTAAGAATTTATAGCACTGTTTAGAAAGTTTTAAGACAACCATAAATTTTATTAGGAATATTTTATTAAGCCCTCCATTTAATTAATAAAAGACCTCTATAACTTCAGAAAATGTCAGAGCTAGTAATTATGTTAACCAGTGTAATTTTTCCCCCTCTAGAGACCAAAGCATTTTAATGATTTGAACTAGAAAGATAGTAAGGAAAACACTGCCCCCTCCCATTTTATTCTTAACTTTTACATTATCCAGTCAGAATATAGTGACTTGGGTATTTCCCCTTCAACAGTTGAAGAGCCTAAGCTGACCTCTCCGTGACTTCTGAACTGGACCCAGACATTCTTTGTTTTCTGAGGCAAAATGCAGTAAACAAATCTCCCAGTTCTTAGAGCACGGATTGCTTTGGGGCACTTGATTAACGTCTTCCTTAATCCCCTCGGTTAACCCCCTTTCATATCACCTAACCAGGTTTCTCCCTTTTATAGACCTCTAAATAGTTTATTTCACTTTTCTCACAGCCATTCATTAGCTTTGACTTCTTGGTACCTTTCTCATATCACAACCAGGCTCTTATCTCCAGCATTCCTCTATTATCTCTAGTAGATTTTAAATCTATTTTCTTTAAACTGTCTTTCCCTCCTCTTATTTTTGTTTTTTTGAAATGTAAATGCTAATGCGGGGGTGAGATGCAGAGGATGAATGTTCTTGAAGTATAAACCCCAAGCCTCCACACCACAGGACAACCGAAAGAGCGATCACAACATTTTCACAGGCATCTTAAAGTTAGGTGGCAGATGATAAACCCTTATCATTCTGTGAACACAGCTGCCAAACTCCACTGATTAACAGGCTTTTGTTTATTCTGGGCTGACAAATACACACACATTTTACCTTAAGAGTTGCCTCTTTAATTTCTGAGGGGTTTGGAGCTGACTCATCAGTGTGAACTTTTGGGACAAAAGCCTAACTCAGGATATAGGTCTTTCCAAAGGCACAATTCCTTATAGGATAACAGAAAATAAGAAGGGAGTTCTTAGACAGGACTGTACCAACAGCCTAAAGGGGCACCACTTACTTTAAATGCCTCCTTGCAGGAGGGTCTAAACAATAGAGACCTAGGCTCCAGGCTGCCTCTTTAAGGTCCCTGTTTTCTGTATTTGAGGCGATGCTCTGGTATATGAAGGGTAGCTGAGTATGGAAGGCCCATGTGCAAGAACCAGGGGCAAGTACCAGAACCCTTCAGCAGGCCAAGTTTTCCCAAGATAAAAATACTATTGCCTTAAAAAGCACGTATCTGAAATAATATCTGAAATAAGCTAAAGAGAGGTGCTGTCACAGAACAGGTATGAAATATCGGTGCTAGTTTACTAAGATAGCTAGAACTATCTTTTTACGTTTTCCTTTTAATAGGTGATTAATTACTACCCTGCTAAATGAGGTGTGTGTTTTTTTTTTATGGCTACTAGATTGCAACTCTAGACATTCTCTGTGCAATTTCTCTCAGCAAGCCCCAACTATAATAACTGTTTGCTAATTGTAAAATCCTTATCCAGAATGAGGTTTGGGCAAACAATTTGTACTACTGTAATTACATTGTAAAAGTGTTTTAGTCCCTTGATTGTTCAGAATTAATCGCATAAAGGCCTAGGAGTAGCATTAGGTTCAGTTATAAATGGAAAAGGGGAGAGAAACAAGACACTTTTCGAAACTACTAGAAGTTTACTTTAAGCCCACAAACTCAAGCTATCTCTTTCTTTAAGGAAAATCTATATGTAGGTAATTTAAAGTACTTTTATAAGGTAATCTGATACATCATGGTTGAAGAGCACAATAATCTTTCTAATGCTTTACAATTTTTGGTTGTTTGAAAAGGAGTGACTTACCTGAACATTCTTTTTTCATCTCTGCTAGAAAACAAAAGAAAAAAATTTACCGGAAAGCAACAATACAAAATAAATTATAACATTTAAAAAAAAACCAAACTGGCCTTTTCCAAATTTGAAATTGTGGCCGCAGAGTTGAGGTAACTCCAAGCCGGCTGTTAAAAGTGTATGGTCATCGAAATGTATTTCGCAGGAAATTTCTGTTAAATTATACTTACACAATTTTCCTCGAAGCTCATTTAATATCATAAACGTAGATGTACCCATGTCGAGGTTTGCCTTGATCCCCCCCCACCCTCCGTTTCCCCCTACCGCCAGCCGCGCGGATGCCTGGCTGGCCTGCTGGAGAGACTTACTCAGGCCCCTGCGAGCAGCCCTCCGAAGGCGCTCAGGTGTCGGCCGCAGCCCGCTGGGGTTCGGGAAAGGGCTTGCGGGCTGCCGGCCCAGTTTGGCCCTCTCCGTAATCGGAAAAGGATTGCGTTGCCTGGCCCAGCCAGCGCAGTTTCGCGAGAAATACACAGAGAAATCTCCTTCCTGAGACGGGGAGGTTCCATCTTGGCCTGAAATTCTGCTTCCAAGTTCATGGGGAAGGGGGGGATGTGAGGCAGTAACATAAAGGCTCTGGTAATTCACCTGGATCCCCTCCGCTTTGACACGCGGGCTTGCCTTAACCTCCCGCGTGATGTATCGCGGCGTTTGTGCCAGAAAGCTACACGTGTTTGTGATGGAAAAAAGTAAAAGATCCTAAAACTTGGGGGGGGGGGGGGTGCGAGGGAGGGAGGGAGGGTGAGAGAGAGAGAGAGACAGAGAAAGAGGAGAGAGAAGACAGTGAGAAGCACTGGAGGGATCCTAGGATGAGCTTTTTAAACAGTCGGAGCTCTTTCAAGGCAAAGCGCATTTGAGACTCTGGGTGAACGTGTGTCAGCTCTTGAGGCACATATGGGACGAGTACGGTGTCGAGGCGGGGGTGGTGTGCGGGCGGCTGGGAAGACTCAGCTGCTCTGCTTCACGGGAACTCCACTATTGGGAGGAACTGGGCGATGATTCGTGCGAAGTACTAAAAGAAGCAATAGATGTCGTTTAGGGAGGCTGCGTGCGCTTGGTGGAACCTGATTCCAGATCTCTGTTCTGATGCTCTTTCTGTGTCCCCTGCTCCACGAGAGCCCACTTAACAGAAACTTGAGCCCTACTTCTCGAATTGAAGCAAATTCTTTTAGTTTGCGCATTTAAGAGTTAGCCTCAATACATGTTAGAGCTCATAACAGTTTCCAAACAACCCCTGCGGACAGAAGCCCCCTAATCTTTCTCAAAACTCTTCCCCCTACCTACACTCCCCCTTCAGGGTGAGGGTTCGTTGTGCAGCTGGCGGGATGGGGTAAGGGTGGGGGACGATGGGAGCCACGGGCCAGCTGCTTTGAGGGAGTCAGCCTTTTGGCCACCATCAGGGCGGGAATCCGGACTGGCAGTTTGCATTCCCGGCAGATCGAAGCTCCCTGCTGATCGATTATTTGATAATTGATTTTCCCCGCAGCCAATGCGCGGCCGCCCTGGCGGGAGCGCCTGCTGATTGGCCGAGCCCTCCTCCACGGCTGCCTACCGAGATTTGGGTGAGCTCATTTTCCAATAGACCGCAGGGGGAGTTTTCTGCGAGGTTTCAGCTGGAGGGAGGGGGGGAAAAAAAATCCTGCTCCGAGCCAAGCGAGCTGCGAGCCCTGCTCGGAGATGTGAGGTTTCCACCCGACTGGTGGAGCTCCTGCGGCTGAGCCAACTCGGCAGATCAGAGTCGGGCGGGCTGAAAAATAAAAACAAAAATAACACCACCAAATATAATAATAAAGGGCAAGTTTAGAGTGGGAGAATAAAGAAAAGGGACTTTTTTGTTTAAGCCAGAGAATAGGTACCTGGTATTTAAAGGGAGAAAGTTAAAATCAGTGGTTGGTTGGAGCCTCCGAGTTGTGGATACGGGCAGCTTTTTGTCTGAAACCGCAGCTCCCGAAGTGAATATCTTTGACACAGAGTTTTCCCTGAGCCAGGGTTGAGGACAGGAAAGCGGAATGGGGCCGGAGGGGGGGGGGGAGGAGAGCGCCCGGCGTAGCCCGGGAAAGGCTGGGGGCGCCAGGTCCATCCGGGCCCCACACGGCCGCGGACGGAGCCCCTCCGCGCCTAGAAGACAAAGGCGGCGCGGCTGTAGCCCTAGCCGAACGCTCCGGCCTCGCCGCGCCGCGCCGCGCCCTGGGCGCACGGCCGCCCTGTCCCGAACGGATCGGAAAAAGAGCCTCCCTCCCCGCGGCGCCCCGGCCCCGGCTCCGCCCGCGAGGTCTGGGCCGCTCCGAGCCCGCGTCGGGTTTCGCTTTCCGGCGTTCATAAATAGCTCGGTGTTTGTAAACAGGCGCTGGGGGCACATTCCCGGCTCTCAGCTCATTGTTCCCTCCCTTCCTCTCTCACTTAGCGCAGGACGCCGGGGCTGGGGCTGGGGGCCTCCCGGGCTTGGAGGTGGAGGCGTTCAGACCCCTAAAGTGAGAAAATGCAAAAATTTCCTTTCTTTGGGCCGGGTGTCCGTCTCTGACAGCAAAAAACTCTAAGCTGGGACTGCAGAAAGCTCCAGCCATCTCTACCCCACGTTCTTGGGACTCCTTAGCAGAGCCTTTCCTAATCTTGCTCCTGATCCTCCTCCCCGCTCCCTGTTTGACTTTTCTACTTGGGGTGTGTAGTTCTGAGATTCCAGTACTTTCTGCATCACCCCTTCCGCCCCGAAAAATACTGGCAGACCCCAATAATTTCGAGGAAAGTCATGAAGGCTATGAGCGGAGACCTGTGCAAAATAACTCCCGCTGCTGCTTGCCCCGCGTTTATTCCCAGTTTATTTCAAGTGTCGGCTTTGGGGAGACAGTCTGGAGGGGGAGGGAGAGAAAAGAATACGGAAAATAAAGCCGGCAGCCGGGATCTGTTGGCCGCGTTTGTGCGCGTGTGCCCTGGGTGTGTGGGTGTTTGTGCCTGGGTGTGCGATTTAATGGAGCGCCTCTTTGCCTCTCCAGTGCGGCCAGAGCTCGCGTCGCGCACCCACCCCTGCCGAGGAGCCTACTTGCTGCAGCCCAATGCATTGTGTAAGACGCGACCTGTTATGGCCACCACTACTTCCGGGTTCTAGCATTCTGGTCGGAATCCACCTCTCCGCCTGTGCAACACACACTTTACACACGCACGGGGACTGCAAGCGGGCAGCATCGATTGTGGCTCCTTTAAGACAAACTCAGACAGACATTTTTTTTTTTTTAACCCTCCTCCTCTAATCTCCCTCCAGTGCAGCAGTTGCAAAGAGGGAGAGGGAGAGAGAGAGAGAGAAAGAGAGAGAGAGGGAGGGAGAGAGAGAGAGAGAGAGAGAGGGAGAGAGAGAGAGCGAGAGAGCGAGAGAGCGCGAGCAACAGAAGAGAGAAACTGATTAAGAATTAGGACTGATTCAAGGGAAGCGAGCGCTAGGGCTTTGTGCATTTGAATATTAACATTTGAGGTGTTCTGACCAGAAGAAGACAGAGCGGATGATCATTCATTCACCACGTTGACAACCTCGCCTGTGATTGACAGCCGGAGTGGCAGAAAGCCATGAGATTTGGTAGTTGGGTCTGAGGGGCGCTCTTTTTTTTTTTTTTTTAAACTGATTTTTTGGGGAGAGAAGATCTGCTTTTTTTTTTTTTACCCCCCCCTCCCCACTGCTGTCTTGGAAACGGAGCGCTTTTATGCTCAGTGACTCGGGCGCTTGGCTTTAGGTCCCGTAGACCGAAGACCTGGGACTAGTAGCTCACGTTGCTGGAGACGTTAAGGGATTTTGCGTCCTGCTTTAATTTTTTTTTTTCCGGGGGAGTTTGCTTATTTGTTTCTTTTCACACTGGCCTTAAAGAGGATATATTAGAAGTTGAAGTAGGAAGGGAGCCAGGGAGGCCGATGGCGCAAAGGGTACGTATTAAAAAACAATTGTGGAACTCAAATGTAAGATTAAATTGAAATGTGGCTAAAAGACACTGCTAAAAAGTTTCCTTTTTTTCTCTGTCTTTTTGAATAAGGCTCCTAAAGCCTTGGCCTAAAGCGAGAGTATTTATTCAATGCATTTGTAGAATAATGTATGTTACATGTAATTGTTAATTAGAGTAATCAAGTTTTTCTATAGATTCCAAACCAGCAGCTATATAAATAAAAATACAAGCTCGGGCAATCATCTTTAAAAAAAAAAAAAAAAAAAAGCTAGATGCCTAATGCTATGCATAATATGAGCGTTCAGGGAGCAGAAGTTTAGAGCTATTTTTAAACTAAAATAAGCAGCTAGAAACTTCTGATATGTTATTGATTACGTTCATCTTTAATATCATTAGACAAGTAACTTTGCCATAGTACAATGGTTTTGGGGGTCGGAAAACATTCATCTTTTAAAAGTAATTTTAATATGCATGGATTTTTATGCAAGGTAATACTTTGAAAGTTTTTCTTAGACAAGCCCTACACTAATTGGATACTAAGCACACAGCTACTCACTTTTAAAATGCAATACTAATTTCCCCAATATTCCTATTTGAATGGTAATGTAGTGAGAGTAAAGTGAGACAATGACAACCCAACTGAGGTAGTTTCTTAAAAGAAAGGGAGGTCTACAAAAAGCCTTCCTTGCATAATTTGTGTCCTGGCCCTCAAAGCCCTGTTTGCAAAAGAAAGTTACTAGGCTGACACATTTTTCTTTACTCCTTTGGTTCAGGCAAATGTCAGTGTTCTTCCAAACTCTTTTCACACCTCTGGCTCTAAGGAGATGAAAGTGGCAATTCCTCTTTTCTTTGAAAATCATTTCACTCTCGATGCCTTCAAATCTTGAGGGGGGGGGGGGAACTTGCCTGGAATGAACCAATGAGAAAAATCTAAATAGTTAAATTTTGCACACAAAAAATAATGACAATCAATATGAAAATAGTTTTTCTGGAGGAAGAAGATGGCTGGGGGGGGGTTGTTGTATGTGCATTTGCTATTGAATTTGCTTTAAGTTTAAACCTGATGAGTAACATTTGCCTCATTGACTTCTAGTCTGGAAAAGAAAGTTCGTAAGAGTAAAGAAAATAGAATAATTAACTTACAGCTATAGATTTTCTTTAACATTGGGGTGAAAATTGCCCAATTCTAAATTCAGCTCTAATGTACAAGAAAAACTACCTTTCTCTGAGTTTCACTTATAAGGGGGCCAGTTAGTTTTGTATAATTTAGCAGAGTTTGTCTTGGAAAGCAAAGGAAATGCAGTGTCTTGCAGGATCTAACCCTTCGCTGGCAGGGAAATAAAATGAGAAGCCTGTCTGAATTCACGTGCTTGGCGTAGCTGTTCCCATCCGAACTTTTAAAAAAATTCTCCCTAATGGGAAGGGGCTGTGAAACTAGACAGGTTTGCTGCACTGTCCTAACACATTTTATTGTTGTGATTTTGAATTTCCTCCTCTAGAGACTTGCTCGTTTTACCTTCCACCCTCCCGGAGAATGCCTTCCTTTCTTTCCTTCTTTCTTCCTTCCTTGCTAAAGGATTCTGAATTTCTGAACCAGTTGATAGGGACACAAGTTAGGGCAAGATCATCCATCCTAGCCGGTCTCACCGAGAATCCTAGAATTTTTACTTTAAAAATTATTTTTTAAAAGAAGAAATCTCAAACTTTGGAGATGCAAGGCCATGGAATTCCAGGGTGAAGGATGCGGCTGGACTGACATTATATAAGCTCCGTGCCCTGCCGTTCCCCCATTTGCCCGCCTGGCCTTCTGAACCTTGTTCTCTGTTTGTCATGCAGTACGACGATCTACCCCATTACGGGGGCATGGACGGAGTAGGCATCCCCTCCACGATGTATGGGGACCCGCATGCGGCCAGGTCCATGCAGCCGGTCCACCACCTGAACCACGGGCCTCCTCTCCACTCGCATCAGTACCCGCACACAGCTCACACCAACGCTATGGCCCCCAGCATGGGTTCTTCCGTCAATGACGCTTTAAAGAGAGATAAAGATGCCATTTATGGGTAGGTACAATGGGCAGCTGGTTAAATAGAAGAGACGCGGTGTTTCCCCTGTTTCCCTTTGCCCTTGCTAAGCGGAAAGCCAGAGTTCTCTGGATTGGAGGTATATTACTTGGTGATTTTTTTCATTCGCATTGCACGGAGAATTTTGGGAGGCGGCCTGCCATCCTGGACGCCCGCCTCTCCATGCATGCTCCGCGCCAGCCCAGTGCCCCGCTCCGCCGAGGCCATGCCCGCGAAAGGGTCGCAGGAGAAGTTGCCCAAGGTCCCTTGTCCCCTCTCAGACCCAGGCTCGGTAGCTCAGCGAGTTGGGAGTCCTGGCTCGCTCCACTGCGCTGAGAGAGCGTTGGGGGTTTCTAAATGTAGGCGCTTTTGTGTTGGAACGAAACTTTTAGTTTAAGGGAAAATCTTTTAAGCCACTGATTGTTCTGACTTGCTAAGTTTACTCAGCAACCGTATGCTGGCTCTGCCACCGCACAATAAAACCAAGAAAGGACAGTTGCAGGTCAGGCAAGGGGAACACGCTTTGCATTTAGGGAGTGGGTCCACTGTAGTCAAGGAGAGGAGCGCCATCGGAATTATCACAGACATTAAGAAACTTCTAGTCGTTTTAGTACTTTGCGATCAAAGGCGAAACCTGAAAGATTTAGAAGTTGATGCGGGGTGCTATGGGCCGTGTTGTTTTCTGGCTGCGGTTCACACCGTGTTCTGCCGGCCATTCGGTTAGACCCTGGACCTAGGAAAAGCCTTTGAAAGTCACTTGTGCCTACTGTGTGCTGATGAATTTGGGGACCTCTTTTGACTTTGCAGCAACTTTTATTTCTTATTTTGAAAAAAAAAATCATGCAATACTGATCTTCCCCAGCTGAACACCCTTTCTGCTCTATTTTTCTGGACCCTTGTGCGATAGGCTTGTTTAAATCCCAGCGTTCTCTCCGCAGCGTTCACTGCAAATGGTTTAGGCTCTGGGACAGAACATTTGGGGAAGCTTTGAAAAGGACCCCAAACTGTTAAATTCCCAGCTGGGCTGTGGGAACTAATACGAGACTTGAGACACCTCCTTGGGCATTAGAAGAAGCTTTTTTTTTCTTTTATGGGCTGAGATAAGGACGGCTAGGCCCCTCTTAGTACTAGCTGCTTTGCCATTTCGCAGAGACAAAATGAAAGGCTTTCCCGCAGGACCATTGGAAGGAACTTTATTTTGGGGATGGTGGGGGCCATCGGCGAAGGGAGGGATTGTACAGGAAGCCAGAGAGGCGCCTCCCTGCGCTCCGAGGGCCGTGGGGTGGGGATCGGTAGGCGCAGCCCCCCTGACAGCTGGTTTCACGGCCATAGACCTCCTTTGCCCAAGTTAGCTGAGCGCCTGCCACCGACATCCCCGGCCTGGGGCTTCGCGAGGCTGCCTTGGAGGAGCCCCCATGAACAAGCTCTCCCAGCCCCTACGCCCAGCACCTTTCTCCTCCTCCAGGTCCTGGATGTGCACCAGACGGACGAGGGCTTGTCGGGTGGGAAACTTAATTCAAAATGGCTGCTGGAACCGCTTGGGTTTATTCGTAGCAAATGTTACCAATTTCTCTGGCCAGATATGCTGAACCGATCCTCAGACACGGTCCATGGCTTAGGGCCTCTGACTTCGGGGCCCTAGGAGGAAGGGGAGGTGAGCAGTCACCTGGCTGGGGGGGTGGGGGGAAGGAGAAAAGTAGATGACAAAATCAGGGAGGGGTCCCTGCCTTCAGCACCTCTGGCTGCTTTTCTTGGGCGCCTTTTTTCCCCTGACTCCAGACTAACCATTCTGTTGTTTGTGACTGTTGTATTTTCTTGCAGACACCCCCTCTTCCCTCTCTTAGCACTGATTTTTGAGAAATGTGAATTAGCTACTTGTACCCCCCGCGAGCCGGGGGTGGCGGGCGGGGACGTCTGCTCGTCAGAATCATTCAATGAAGATATAGCCGTGTTCGCCAAACAGGTCAGCAAAATAAATGTTTAAAAAGTAAAAGAAAATAGAAAGGGACCTCCCTCCTCCCACCCAGCGAATTTGCAAGAGTATCCAGCAAATAGCACGTCCTAAGCCATGCCTGTTACAACTACCCTGAGATTTCCCTCCTATATGAGTGTCCATTTGCGGGCGACTCAAAATTGCCCGTATTCTTCCCAGCTCCATAACCTAACGCAGAACGCTCCCTCTATAAAATAAAATCACCAACACCATACGCTGGAGCTGCCTTGGACGTGGCGAGCTGGGTAGCGTCCTATAGAAGCGTAGCTGCTGGTAGAAGTCACCCTGAGCTCTGGGCTTGTTTTTGGCTTATTTGATTCACGTTGAAGTGTTTCTGCGCGGGACGAACTTGGTGACACCAAGTCCCCCCGGAGGTTACATGCTGCCCCCGACAGTGTAATGAGGCAAGAAACTAGGAAGGCGACCAGATTTCAAATGTTTCTTTCTTTTCCCTCTTCCCTCTCCCCTCTCCTCACTTGTATTTAGATTCGCGCAGAAAAACCTCTATTTTCTTCTAATCCCGAACTGGATAACTTGGTAAGAGCCGACCCATTACTCCCCTCCCCGAGTTCCTCTCCCCTAAGCCCCCAGCTTTGCTTTGAGAGCCCTGAGGTTTCTAGACGGGTCTTCCCGTCGCTACAGGTCGGCTGCAAATGTTTCTGTCCACGGACAAGTGGTCCGGGACAAGATCCCCGGGAAATAAATTTATCTGGAGAGGGGCCGGGCGAGCGGCGCGGGGAAACGCGAGCTTTTGTTTTTTATGACAGCCGGGTAGCGCAGCTCTAATCAGCGCGGGGATTTATCTCCGGGCCTGTCAGCGTGTGTGCTTAAACTTTGTGGACTTCCCAGCCCTCAAAGTTGCATCACGAGGGCAGCGACCCGACACGAGCCCCCAAACCACCGGTTTGCCTGAAAGGTGTACGGAAGGCAGCAGAAAGTTCGCAGTGCGAAAAGCCACAATTTGGTGGACTATTTAGGCTATTTTCTCTGCACACCTTCCAAGGAAACATCTTGTCCGGGGATGTGGCCCTTTGGGGGTGCGGTGGGGGCAGTGGGGCTGAGAAAGGGGAGAGAACCATGGGGGAGAGAGTGTTTATGATCCCCACTTAGATGCTTTGTTGTTATTTTAGCTATTTTTTTCCTCCTTAAGAAATATAAACCTCTCGATGGTACCCAGTCGCTGCTATTAAGTTTTAGTGTTATTGCCATAAATCAAAATAACTCTGTTTACTGGGGGAGGGGGTAGACTGGAGATGCTAGTGCTGTGACAGCCAGTTTTCTGCAAACTAGGAATGGGGTGCTCATTCTTTTTGTATCTTTGCAGATGATTCAAGCCATACAAGTATTAAGGTTTCATCTGTTGGAATTAGAGAAGGTAATTTCCTTAGCCTCTTTTGCTTTTACCCCCTCACCCCCAAATACACAGGGTGGGGGGAGGGTTCAGAATGGTTGAAGTTCAGGCTTCTGAGATATTTGCATAAATGTCTTTCTTTCTAGTAATTAGTGTCAAGGCCAATCTTAGCGTCCATTTCTCTTTGCAGTTTAATTACAATTTCAGCCACTAAAACCGGGATCACAAACGCCCTATAGCCTTGTGTTCATTCTTAATACCTTGCTGGCTTTGTATAAATAGTTGCAATTCTATGCATCCCGGTTGGTTGAAGTTTAGAATGCTGTTGTGAGTTGCTTCACAGGTTATATACCTTTGTGGCCTCTTCTCTTCCTCCTCTTCTTTGCTACCTCTGGGGGGGGAGGTGAGGTGGGGTTTTGTTTAGTTTTAGTGAGTTTCTGGAAGACAGTCTGAGAGCAGCGGCAGGTCAGGCACAGAGGAGAGATGGAGGGGGAGGAGGAGGATCGGACAGGGAGTCTGGAGGAGGTGGTGGGGGAGACACATTAAACGTTTTGCAGAGACAAAGCAGAGTTGATAGTTGTGTCAGATTTCTTGAATCTGCGAATCCTGCACACACCCCACCTTCACACTCAAGAAAGGGTGTGGGATAACAGGATTTTGCTAGCTGTTCTATAAATCTCAGCAATAAAAACTTAATGCATTGTAATTCAAACTAACATTAAATTGCAAGCACACTGGGGTTTCTTGTGAATTTTTGTATCTCAGTGATGCCTGGGGCCTGTAAAAGACCACTCCACTTACACCTAAATATTTTGAAGCATTCTTTTTCCTTTTTCTTTTTTTTAAAAATTGATTTGATACATTTTTGTGGCTGTAAGTTTTTTTTTTTTAACATCACAAGTACTGGCGATTTGATTTCCTCTTTTTTAAAGGAAGTATCCTAAAATATGCTTCTTATGGATAGAAATCCTATTTTCCAATGTTATAGAGACCTGGGTTGTCAGGCATATATTCTATGCCACCACAGTTCTGGTCCTTTGGAGATTATATATACATGCATTTTTTTCCTTAGACACTTTAGAAAAAGACCTATGGTAAAGTAACTGGATGAAATTAAATAGTGTACCTTAAATGTCACCCACGCAGGTCACCTCTCTAATGGCCACAGCTCCGGGAGCGGATGAATTTAACACGGGTGTTGAATATGTTGTAGCCTGTGAATCATCTTGTCACTGTCAATTTTCTGGGATATCTCTATTTTGCAAGAAAAGAAAGTTATTCCTAATTCTGGATGCGTCTGGGGGTCTCTGGAGGACAATTGCCCTGTGTTTCCCCTATTTGGAAGTTTGGATCTCACAAGGGGGGTGGATTGCACTTGTCAATGTCATTTATGCACTCCTGATTATATTTCCATTTTTTTTATTTCTGTCATAATGTAGGTACACGAATTATGTGACAATTTCTGCCACCGGTATATTAGCTGTTTGAAAGGGAAAATGCCTATCGATTTGGTGATAGACGATAGAGAAGGAGGATCAAAATCAGACAGTGAAGATATAACAAGATCAGCAAATCTAACCGACCAGGTATGTGCTTTTCAATTTTCAACATTCCTGGAAAAAAATCTGTATGCATATTGCTTGCTGGGTCACTACCACCTCCTTTTATTATTTGCATATGATTAAGTCCCTTTTAGATACATTTCCATCGAAATGAAAATTTTTGAATAATGTGGCTATTATTGCTTCATTAAGGCTGGCTCTGGGATTCGACCTGGAGAGATGAGCTTGTAAAAGCTTTGCCTGCAAACTTGACCTGTTTCTTGTCGCTTTTAATTTTTGTCTTTATTTTATTTACCCTCTATAATAATGGGAGTGTTAACTGCCAGTGACCGCCTCTGATTGTAGGGCTTTGTTCTGGAGCATTTCCCCCCCTTCTATCTTGAAGAAAAGAAAAGTGTAGGGTCTGCTTATTTCTTATTTTATTAGGAATAAACCCAAGATAGGTGGTCTAAGAAAGACAGCCAGGGTTTGAAATCTAGCAAATGCTGGCTATTTTCTCCCTGTCTATACGGTTCATTAGCCTGTCTTGTCAGTTTTCCTCGGCCGAACGCTTCTAGACCTCACTGAACATTGCTTTGTGCAGTGCTCGCTGCAAGCTCGCCCATTTTATTGTACGTCATAGAAAAAATAAGACCAGGCCGAGGGTATAAAAACAGATAAATATGGACTTTCCTCCTCCTCCTTTCCACTTAGTCTCCAGCTGGTACGTGCTCTGGGCCCTCTGGGTTGGCAGCTTTTGGAAGTGTCAGCATCAGGGGCACCTCAGCGACTCCCTCTGTGTGACGGGTGGGGGGACCTCGCGCCGCCCTGGCTCTCAACTGCCGGCCTTTGCGTGCTTCAGCCCCTCCTCTCCCATGCTACCCCCAGGCCCTTCTTCCGCTTTGTTGCTAAGTGGGGACGACTTTTATTTGTACTTGCTGGGGGTGGGGGTGGGGGTTTCTCCCCCTCTCACCCTAACACCACAGTTTGCTCCCAGTGTCTCTGTGCAGTCGCTGTGTCTCTGGATTGTCCAAAGGAGTTGCAAAAATGCCATGAAAGTGAAAACATGAGGAGTGGGTGGGATAATACAGGGCTCAGGACAGCTCTCCGTTGCGAATTGTTGCAACGCGACTAGAGATTTGGGTTGTGGGCCTCCTCCGCCTCTCCATATGTAAGTGAAGGCCCAAGAGTTGTTTCTCTTTCTGACTTGGCACGTGAGCCCCGTCTTGGGGGAAGAGATCAGTCTGCCTTTGTTGAGCCAAAGGACAGCCAGTCATGCTGCTTTCCTTTGCAAGCTCTGCCACATCACTGTTGACCGGCGGCTATTTTGCGGAGTTCTTGCCCGACTGCCCGAATACTAGGTCCTGGTGCCATCTAAAAGTTTTCTTCTCCCAGCGTCACCCCTTAAAATAAATTCCCAGCTTGGATTTCTCTGGAGAACCCCGTAACAGAGGCTGAATCCTCCCTTCTCCATGAGGAGTGGCGGGCAGGCAGAGCTGAGCCTTAAAAGCCCCAACGCGCGAGGTCCTTACTATTATTTGGCAAGTTGCAAACTTTCAGCAGTGTAGACAGTTGCACCAAACAGGGAGCCTGCGAAATCCTGGTGTGGCCTGCGGAGGTGGGAAACGTGCAGGCGGCTGCCGGACCGGCCTGTCCACGGCCCTGTGGTCTGCCAGGCCTCTTGCCTGCTTCAGCTCCAGCCCTCGCCTCCAAGCTGTTAAATGCAGATTCCGCCGAGAAACCCTCGGATAACTGCTGTTGAATAAAAATTGTAATCCAACAGGCCTAACTAGAAAATGGGATTCTAAAAGCTCAGGAGTGCTAGATACATAAAGCTGTTTGAGCAAATTAGAAGAATCGCTTGGGGGCATGAATGAAATCAACACTTTAATTGCCTCCAAAATGAAGATTTATACCCCATTTTCTCCACGAATCATTATTTTATTAAAGTCAAAGATAAAGGACCAAAGTTATGGGGTATTTGGGGGGATACAAAATTGATATAACATCGTTGAGTTCTTCCATTTACTCCTTCGGTCAACTTTTGTTACCCAGTTACCTTTATTTGAGATAAGCAGATTGGTAGGCACTTCTATTGGTTAAAAATATGCATTTTATTTTCCTCCCCCACCTATAAAATGAGAAGCGTGCCTCCCACCCCCGCCGCTTATGAGGGGGCTTCGCAGCTTTGAGCTGGTGGCGCTGTTGGCCTGTGCGCATGGGCGTACTCGCGTGACCCCTTGGGCTCACCTAGGTCTCAGTTGGTCGGAGTGCCGCAAACCCAAGTTTGTTCTTTCTAACTGAGGGATTCCCCGGAGCCAGGAGCGCAGAGCGAGGGATGCATGCGGGACTGTGCCTCGGACGCGGAGTAGAGTCCCCTGTCCTGGGAGGGGGAAGCAAGAGACAAGGCACTAGGGCGCCAGTTCTCCTGACTGGAGCCTGCTCTTGGGTCCCCGAGGGGTGCTGAACCCCTAGTGCGGCGCCCTGGGGGCCAGACCCAGGAAGGGCAGCCTTGCCACCTGTCTGCGAATGCGGCCCAGCCAGTTTGAGCCTCGGCAGAGGGTGCGCTCCGGGACTGGATGCTTCAGGTGTGGCGCGAGCGCTGGGCCTCGTTAGCTCATTAACCCCTCTGTCTCTAGGGCCTGCTGGCTGCACGGTTTATTTTATTTTACTTTTTTTCTCGGAGGGCGCGAAGGCTGCCACCCGTACAGGGACCTGAGATCGACGACTTTGATACCAGCCGGTTTCCCGGAGGGCTAAGTCGGCGGAAACACTCTTGGCCTTGTAGTGTTGTTGGGTTTTTGTTTTTATTTTTATTTTTATCAGATTAAGATGCCAGTAGAAGCTGTAATCCCGTCCCCCTCAACCCCCTGTCCTTCACTCACTCCCACTCCCAGACCCTGAGGTCCCCGCCGGCGCAGCCCTCCCGGGCGCCCTCTCCCGACAGCCAAGCTCGCGGCCTCACTGACGCTCCTGAAGTCCGAAGACTGCAGGCAGCGAGGGGTCCCTGGGGCTTTCAGATGTCGGCTTGGTGCCAGGGTCGGGACCCCGTAGCCGGTGCAGAGGAGGACCCAAGTGCGAGACGTCGAGGCGAGGACTGAGTCTGGTTAGCGGTGGAGAAGGACGGAGGTCCCAGGGAGGCGGGGCGCGTGTTTGGGGGAGCCCAAGGTGGAATTGGGGACACTCAGAGGGGTTAGGCGGGGAAGAGCCTGGTCGCCTAGCCAGACTCCAGGTCACCCTCCAGGAAGGAGCCTTCGAACGAAACCTTCGTTCCCAGGGCTGTCTGTTGCTTGTCACTCCTGGAATCTAAGCATTTTCCGCTCCAAGAACGGGGCAAGAGAGGGGGGTGGAGGGGGACGAGAGGATCGAAGAGTCTCCGGGGCCCCAAAGGCCACCTCCCGGGTGGCCAGGCCTGCTCGCAGCGAGCGGGGACTAGCTGGGCCTGTGCTTGGGCGCCAGCCCCAGTTCTCCCACAAGCAGCGGGAAGCAAAGAAATGGTCCCTTTGGGTTACATTTATTTTTTTATTTTTTTATTCAACAACAGCTCTCGGGGGATTCTCGGCAAAATCTGCATTTTACAACTCTTGGGAGAGGGCTGGCGGGCAACACAGGGCTCCCTGTTGCATGTTAATCCAGATTTGTCTCTGACATCTGGGGAGAAGTAATGTGGCTCTCGGAGACGGAACCAGAAAGCCACGCTCGCCAGGCAGGTTAAATGCCAAGTGCTGGTGAGATTCCCAGGGGAGGGGCGAGGGCTGCCTGGGCTGTGTGGCCCAGGCTGGAGAGCGCCAGGCCTCTGGGCCTCCGAGATCCCCGGCAGCCCTGGGCCAGTGAGCTTTGGTTCCCAAGTGGGCCAGGGAACCCTGATGGTGATTGTTTTATTTTAAAAGTCTAGAATGGCACTTCGGAAGCATAGTTTGAGTTAAAAATTCTTAAAACTGAACTTATGCTTGACTGAAAACACCCTCTATGCAAAGTGGAGTGGGGATGCACCTAAGGGAGATTTAAGCTTTCTTTTTTGGAGAGGTATTATGGCCTGGGATGAGGATGGGAAGGCAAGGGACAGCCTAATGTCCTTGATTAACTGACTTTGCTGTTTAAGAAAAAAATAGATGAGGCCATCAGATATTTACTAATATTAGTGATGCAGACAATTATTTTCATCCAATAAGAAAACTGGACAGAAACATCAGGGAAACAGGAAAATGGCCCCAGTGTCAGGTAGTTTGTTTCTAAATGCTTACACATGGATACATCTTATTTAAATTGTAGATACTTCATAGGGTCTCACTTAATGCCTTAATCCTGGAACCTCTCAGTCCACAGGCCTTGCAAGCGATAGGGTTTTAGAATTATCTACCTTTCCTTTTGATTGTTGTTGTGGGTCATGTGGTATACTCTTAATTTCTTTTTTGAAATATGTCAAAGGGAAATTATGGCAAGATTCTCTTTAATGATTAAATAATAAGGTGTTGACTGCTTGTCACTACATTGGCTAATTGGGATGTTCATTCTAGGCCCTTTATTGCTTAGTATCCTTTGAATTAAAACTTAGTTGTTTACCAAGTGTGTTTTTATTGGTACTTTCTGATTGGCTTGTAGCTTGTATTTATGTGTGAATTTTGGAGCAGGGATGTATTGATTCTTAATAGGGGCTCTTAAAAAAAATTTAGGAGAAAAAGAAGTACAGAGTATGTGCATATAGGTTGAGATCAATTACACTGTTAAATGTCTTGAAGTCTAAATGCTAATACTACAGAAGTTACTCCCTTCACAGTTTCTTCTTCCTCTCTCTCTCTCTCTCTCTCTCTCTCTCTCTCTCTCTCTCTCTCTCTCAGTCCCCAGTGCAAGTTCCATGGTTAATGAAAAGCAATGATACTAATGCTACTTTGTACAAAGTAAAGCCTCATAACGATAACTATTGTTCAGTGATTGAACTAGCTCTGTGGCAATAGGTCAAACAGCAATCCTTCTCTCACCAGAATGACTCCATTGCTCACACTTCGGAAATATATAAAGCGGTTGTATATACTATTGCTATCAGTCCAAACGTAGAAACTTTTATTAGAAAACATGGAGAGGCTTAAATAGTAGAGGAAGAAGAGAAGGAGGAGGAAGAAAAAAAAGATTAAAGTATGGGCCCTTGCTTTCAAAAAAGTAACTGAAATATACTATAGTTGCTTAACTTTGAAAATAAAATTTAAACCATTATGTTTTCAAGCACTCATACGTTTAAATGTTAAAATGTTTGTCATAGTCCAAAAGATTTAAAACACAGCTGTTGCTGGGTGATGGAGGGAAAATTATGCAGTAAAACTCCACACTCTTAAAAACAAAAACTATTTGTGGTCCCATAATAGAAACTTAGGTTTATTAAGGCCAAGCAGATAGGCCAAAGTATTACCATGGGGCCTACTGTTATAAAACTAGCTTACCTACCTTCACAGGTGGAGTTGGAGAAACTATGAAGAATGCATAACAAGTTATATTAAAACCCTTGTCATAAACGAAAATACTGTCAACATGAATTCACATGAAGTATTTTCATATTGGTGATGCTATGCTTTCCATTGAAATAACAGTATTTTCTTCTGAAATATAAATATGTCAAACAAATGTGAAATGATAAAGTTTTAATAAATGATCATTTAATCATCAAACACAACCCAAGTATGTATACAGAAACTTTTAAAGGAAAG
This sequence comes from Rhinolophus sinicus, assembly GCF_057876585.1. Classification (NCBI taxonomy): domain Eukaryota; kingdom Metazoa; phylum Chordata; class Mammalia; order Chiroptera; family Rhinolophidae; genus Rhinolophus; species Rhinolophus sinicus. The sequence goes on along the minus strand of NC_142502.1, from coordinate 143,425,425 downwards.
TCGGCATACAGCCAAATTCTTATAGGGACTAGCAGGGAAATGATCAAAAATGAACACGAAATAAGACTTCCTGTAAGACGGTCTATAATTCAACATTATTTGACTCCACTGTCAGGGAGATAGTTGAAGGATAGTAAACTGATACTATTCTCAGTCATTTTTGTTACACAGTCTTAAATGTTTGCAACTGTAGCATTTTATATCACTTTTTGGATTATGATATCTGTCATATTTATATCAAAGTAATACTTGAATTTATGTTATAGCAAAAATGTTTGCCACTTTTCCTGAATGCAAAAATTAATTTAATGTTTAAATATTGCATCAAAACTATGGGAAAGTATTCTTTTACAAATAAATAAATAAAAATAGAATACATGTGACACAATGTATCCGACAGTTATGCAAATGTTAGACAAAGGTTTTCAAAGTCCCAAGTAAAACAACACTGTTGTAAATCATGCAGGGCTTGGTGTTCTTACTCAGAAGGAAATGTCAGGATATAATACCTGTTTCAAAAGTTAGGGTCTAAAACACAAAATCCAGCCTCCCAACTTGAATTTTAATAATAATTCCAAAATTTGACTTTTGGGATCCAGTAAAAGTTTGGATATTTTACTATCCTTAATATTTGTGAATAAACCTTGCATGTATAAAATCAGTTTTGAAAATTTCAAGCAGGTGGATATGTGTATATAGTGTAACAGATAAAGGGACTTCCTCACTGTATGCTTAATTTAACATGCCATGATTTCAGGATTATAGGAATTTGGGAAAGCTTTTGGGAGTCTTAAATAGCCTGCCCAGGAAGTATACCTATATTGGGCAATTGCTGGGTTTCCCATACTTGTAAATTTGAGATTTTAATAAATAGTATAAAGGATACCATGTGAAATAAACAAGAATATATCCATTTAAATATTTGTCACTAGAATCCAATTTCAATCAGTTTAATGCATTCATGTGTGCAGAATTAAAGCAATTGGCAACACTTTACTAGATTCTGTCTGAACACTCTTTCCAAATAGCATTTCTTAATCTGGGAAATATGTTCTTGTTAAAAGAAAACACAAGAGTGCAAATCTTTTGAAATTAGTTTATATTTCTGGACTTCTTGGTTTAGAATTCCTAAAATATACCATAAAGAGTATTATCTGGTGAAATAAGCTTATTCCTACATTTATTGAATTATACACCTGTCGTTTATTGGTGTCGTGAGTATATATAGTTAAATGCGAATTATAACCAGAACTAAGTCAATAACTCTAAGATATGCAGTAACCATGCTATGGCTTTTCCATGGCATATGCACCATGATATGTGGCATAAATGAATGGAGGATAAATAAATAAGTTGTGAAAATAAAATTAACATTATTCATAATCTTCAAAAATACATTATACATTTCTGTTATAGAGTCCTCCTTGATACTTTTCATGTCTCCATTTACAATTAATAGGATTTAGAATCATGAGGTAAAGAATCTCAAGTGTGAAATGTTATAGTTCTTAAAAAACCTTAAATGAAATTATATTTTTCTACAGAAAGGAAATGCTGTTACTGCTACTAAGTTTACTAAGTAATACTTTAAAATCACCACAACTTTTTACGAGTTTAACAAGTTTAAGCAACGTTTTATAGTCTTGCTACTTTAAAAATTTTCACACAATATGAAGTCTCAAATTTTACCATGGATTTAAGCATACATTATTTTGACTCATTTAGATTAGTCAGTAAATAAATAACGTCTTAAGTGATATCAGCATTATTCCCTGTCAACACATGCTGACTTGGAATTAATTGTTGCTGATGAATTCCCATTTATGTAGATTTTCCCCTATACTTCACAACGCAACATGGTACCATGTTTATTATTCATTCGTTGTAAATATCCAGTTATTGGTTAATATTTAGCAAGGCAGAAATACAGCTCTTTCTTTTTCTGGTCACTTTTCCACTGTTTGGTGAGCCTCCTACGCCTGAGATTTGAGCTTGAACTAGTTTGCTAGGTCTCATTCCCCTAGTTGAGTACCTTATGGGTTATTACCCATACACAGCTTTATTTTCCTGCAAAGATGAAAAATGTTACTCACTTTAGAACAGGAATGAATTGACACCAAAATCACCAAATATTCCCAACCTGTGCTTTACAATTAGGTGAAAAGCTGAAAATTGTTGTTCTCGTTTGCTTTCCCTAAGACTATGAATACTTGATACAAAGATTTATATCAGCCCTTTATGCTCTCCCTCTTAAGGCCTAAATGTTTGTTTTCAGTGACTGTATTTTAACTGAGAGTCCATATTTGGTCCCACACCTCCATGATTTTCATTTTACTCTGCATTTGCATTCACATTATGTCCCATAGAAACTCTTTAAAGTGAAGTGCATTTATGACTATTATGAAACTCTGGAAAATGAAGTTTATAATGAAATCAACATAGTCATCAAAAGGACAATGAGAGGAGCAATTTGATGTAAGCCCAGAGTTTTCTCATCCCCTCCCAACTTGTAAAAGACTTATCACTGTTCTTTTAAAAATATTAGAAGCTGAACGAATAAGAATTTCTTTGACAATAAAATTCCTCTTAATGTCTCTATAACTATTTGGATGTGTTCTCGAACATTAACTTAATTTGATAGACAAGCTATAATTAACTGTGACCTATAGTGTTTTCTGTTGTTCAGAGACTATTCCTTAGCGATTTGAAAACTTAATTTCCAGCTAAATGGTGTACAATGTCTCAGGTTCTAAAGGCGTACTTATACTATTTACAAGAAGTAGAAATAGTTTGTGTGTCTGTAGGGCTTCCAAAGGGAGACACTTTGGGGCTAGGGACTCACTATTTTTACAATGTAAAGTCCTAGCAAACTAGTGCAGGAGGTGGGCTTTCTTTCTTTCTTTCTTTTTTTTTTTAATGTAGTAGTCTTCCTTCCTTCACTGCAGTGTCATTCACCTGAAAATGGGAGGGGGGAACCCCCCAAACACTGTATGTTTCATGGCACAAAAACTCACACATGACATTTTATATCTAGTTATTTTGTTGATCATAAAAGCCAGTAGTGTAGAGAGAATTAAAAAATCACAGCAAATAGGTAAGATGCTAAGCGCTATGGTGCTACAATCAGAATAGAAACTTCAGCAGCAAAATTAAATTGGGTATTTTGAGTTTAGTTGGAATATTTACTTGACAGTTCCCACCAGATCTGGAGTTGTTTTAAAACCCCCACTTAAGAATACTTTAGTGTAAGAACTTTGTGATATCTCACGATTAAACATTACCTTTACTTGAAATTGTTCATTCATAGAAGACGCTGTCTCATGAGTAGCCACCTGCCCTTCACTCTTGAACAGTTCAGATAAATGTATTATTTATTTACAGTCTATTGTATACATTATTTATAGGAAATATCTGTAACTCCACAGAGCATATGGAATTTATCTTGGCGAGATACGGTGGCATCTCTGCCAAAAGTGGCATAGCCCTCAGTAGATAATAAGGTTACACTCAGCGTACAGATAAATATCATCTCTCATAGAGTCATTACATGTTTGTATTTTATAATTCTAGATGCAAGTGCATTTTTCCATTTTCATTTTAATTGTCATAGTTTTTTTGGCTCTAGCTTCTGCCAAAGAGAATCAGGAATTTTACATTTTGAATTTATCTTGGTGACAAATTAAGTTGTTTGAGGGGAAAATAAAGATACTGAGTAGCAGAATCATTTAACCCCTTCATTTCTTCCAGCATGCTTCTCTGTCTCGTATGTGTTTAAAATTTTCTGCAGAATATTGTCCATGAAATTTTTAACACTGGTTGTGTATTTGGTGGTTTGGCCTATTGTGGGATTTTTGTAAGCTGTGTTCAATAACAAAATCACCAAGAAAAATATCAGACTTATTGTGCCCAGAGTAATAGATATGTAGACTGTGCTTGTTCTGTGCATATCAAGTGTGTTGTTGGTGTTCAAGTATTTTTTATTCTAATAATTATTCAAAGCCAGTATCAATCTGCATTTGAGTGAGCATAAACATTTTTATTCTGGAATTTAGAATTTGCAGCAACTCAATTTTATTTTCCAAATTACCCTGCCATTTCAATTAGGTGCATTGTTCTTCACTATACTGTTTCGACATTCTAAAGGTTTGCTTGCCACCCTAATAGTGAGTTGTTTGAGTGTTTGATATTTATTGAGGGCATGGAAAGAACATGCCAATAGAAAAAGAGGAGAATAAAACATTAACAAATCAATTATGGGGCTTTTCTTCACTTGTAGTACACATCTAATACTCCAAATACTCTATAACTGTTAAAATAGTATGAATAGCCTTAGGAATAATAGCCTTGGGTATGGCGGAAGAATGGCTTTCTGATTAACTGGAATTCCTTAAAAAGTGCACCAACAGTACAACTCAGCCTCCTGTTTCTGGAATTCACAGTTGCTTTGGTTGATCTCACAGATAAGTGTGTTGAAATATAGAGAATTTAGCCATTCTAGGAACCAGAAATGCAAATTAAATTTCAAGATGCTTTGAGAAAGGCCTGTCTGATGATTTTACCCAAGATAAATAATGAAGGAACGAATAACCTTCCCCCCACCTCCAAATTTAACACTGAGAGCTTAAAGATTCAGAAATCCTTGAAAAATGACAGGTACTTAAAAATAAAATTTGAATGTAAATATAAAATGCTGGAAGTGCGTCTAAAAAGAAAACCACAGGGAATTTGGAAAATTCCCTATTGCTAATTGTTAGTGGAATGTAAATTTCCATGATTCTTTTATCCATAGGATAATGCAATAAGGTAGTTGAATCAAACAAGACTACATCTTAGCTAACTTTTTTTTTTTTTCCCCGTCACATCAATATTGTGGATTTTCTGGTTTGAGAGTTTAGAAGTAGAAAAGAGAGAATTTCGGAAACACTTGAAAAAGAGCAATTAAGTGTGCTGATTGTAACTTTTAGTTACACAAACTTTCAGGCCGGCAGTGTCCCAAGAAAGTCTGTCCATTTTAGAATTAGAGCACTGGTGTTGGAATCTAGGCTCTGCTGTGAGAGGGTAAGTCACCTCACTTCCATGAGCCTCAGTTTCATCATCTGTAACATGGGGGTAACAATAGAACCCACATTATTGCATTACTGTAAGAATTAGATAAGAATGCTTGTAAAACATTTAAAATCATAAATCCCCCAAAATATTTTATCTTCTTGTAATCTGCCCAACGCTTCAGCGACATGAATTTGATTTGAGGAGGGAAGGTTGGGTAGTTGTTAATGGGGTGTTATTTTATAGACCATTTTATAATCATAGAGTTTAAGAAAAAGAGCATTTTAATTTTTATTTGGGGGGGCATTATTATTCTGATTTCGTTATAGTGTAAAAGGGGACTGGCCCCTCAGCTGTGTTATTGAGATAGTATAGTGAATTACTACAGACTCGTTCTGAGGTTCAACTTCAAATGACAGTTATATGCAGAGCTTGTGCTAAGTACTTTTTTCCACATTTCTGAGTGCAAATGTGACATGGCTAAGGTCCAGTTGCTCACAAGGCCTTATTATCTACTTGTACTCAGGATACAATGTTTTCTGCATTATCAGATGTTCTTTTTGCTAGGATGGTTGCCTAGAAAATTTGTGGTTTGAAGTTGTTTTATATAAGGCACTTTTGGGTTTATTTTATCTTAATTTGTTTGCAGAATGAGGAGCACTGAATACTGAGTTACAAATGTAAAATAAAACATTGGGAAGCAAGCAGTCTTATAAAAGGGATTTTATAACTCCATGTATACTGGCATAACTTACAGATTCTTTTGCTACTCCTAAATAGAAATGATAGAAAATATCCTGAATTTCAACAGAAAGCTCTCAGCAGGTAAATAAAGAGTAAGATTTGAAATATTTAGGTACAAATATTTGGAAATATGGTGGTGCCAGTTGGATTAGAGGGTTTTAAAAAATTTAAACATTTACCTCTGAACTACAGTTCACAGGTATGATTTCAGGAGTGGAAGCACATAGAGTCATTAAAATAATTTAATACAGGACCTTATTTTTATTAATAACATGCCAGCCATAATAGGATAGCATAGGAAAAGGAAATGTTATTACAACATAAATAAGTACTTTTACTAAGATTCCTAGAGTAATGAGGCTTTACCTTCTCTTCTGTTCATGAGATTTTTCTCCACCACAAACTGCTTAGTAGAATTTGAACATTCGGTGCACTTAAACAATTGTGGAATTACTTATCTACTTTCCAGTTTTGAGATTATCATAGTATTGTTATTATTATTTTTGGTAAAACTGGTTGCCAACGTGGTAGCAGTATCTCTTTGGTTGTAACTATTCTTTTCCCTCATAATCTGCCTGATTATGGTACTGGCCCCATGTAGGAACCTGTATTATCTTTTGAGACCACAGTGGGGGTCACCGTGGGATGGTGTTGGTATTGATTCTCAGTGTAAAAGAATCGGGCAAAATGGATCAGTGCTGTGTAGATTTCACAAGGAAAGCTTTTGGAGTATTTTGGATGGTGTTTTATATCAGTAGACTTTGGCTTAGCATTGCCAATTCATTTTTAATTTTGTGGATGAATTAATTCAACAGTGCATGTTAGTAATGACCTAAGAGTGTCCAAGTTGAAACCTAAAAGATCTCAGACTGTGGGAAAGTAAGATTTGAAGGAGCGTTGGAAGCAACCTGTGGTGCTGTGGCCCTCACAGTGGCCACAGCAGCCAGCCCTGGAGTGTTGGGAGGAGCCCCAGGCTCTGACAGGTGTAGGCGAGGAGGCAAAATATTTAAGGGCTAGTAGATTTTTCAAATGTAGCTGACCACCAAGTTGCTTTAAATTTCATTACAGTGTACAGTGTAAAAACATTAAAATTAGTTCGATCCACATTCTTTTGCCCGATTCCTTATTCACATGATGGGTGCATGTTGCTGTGTGTGGGTGAGTGTGCACTGGTGCACCTCCCCACGTCTGAGGCTGCAGTGATTCCTGGAGATCATACAAGCACCTGATAACACAACTTTTCATTTAAAGATGAAATTACTCCTGGGAGAATTTTCACCACAGGCAAAAAAAAAGAAAGAAAAGGAAAAAAAAGGCACAAAAATTCTTCTCCTCCTCTCTGCATGGCTCATTACACAGAGATAGAGGATTCAGTGTTTGAAAAATTATCATTTTTGTAGGTTTTATTTGTGGTACGCGAGTGCTGGGAAATATAGAACTCAATTTAACAGCCGCTGTCTCTGCCTCCACAAACTACCCACCACTATCATATGATCGTGTGTGTGTGTGTGTGTGTGTGTGTGTGTGTGTGTGTGTGTGTTTAAAGCAACACATCACAGTTGCTAAGTTGTTTAGGTTTTAGAAATCTACCTTATTTGATGCTGAATGAGACACACCTGGACGGTACTATCTGTAAAGATACTGGCTGGCACAATGCAGTGAGCACCGTAACTAGGATAATTGGATAATCATGAGATGCATTACTAGATTCAAAGTCCACAATGGCGAATATGGTAGGGCTGCAACTGTGAGAAGAGGAAGTGGGGTGTCGTGGTGAGAGCCGCAGATTCTGAGAGGGGATGCTGGATTTCCATTGTCTTACCGCTAATTTACCGTCTGCCCTGAGTCACCAAAATTACCCTTCAGGCCTCTAGTAAGTGGGGCAATAAGCACATTTTATCGCAGCATTAAAAAGGGGCTCAACAAGAACCCTGGTAGGCCTGCAGACTTGGCAAAGGCAAGGTTGTGAGGGCGGCGACAGGGAAGGAAATGAGAGAAAGGAGGAGAGTCCTTGGAGAAAGTCGGAAGAAGTGTGCGAGGGAGATAACCTAAAGAGCTCGCCTCCCGGTGGAAGGCACAGGCAGGCCACTACCAGGGACGCCTCAGGCCCCTACTGGTCTTTGCCCAGCACAACAGTCGCCTCCCCTCAGTTTATCATGTGTCAGCAGGACAGAGTTTGCACTCAGAAAAGGTTTCACCTCCAGACCCTTCCCAGGCACATTTTAATGTGGTCCCCGAATGCAGCGCGTGTGCGCGCAATGAAATATTAATCTGTGAGCTTCTGGTATTTCAAAACATCTGAAAGCTTAAAAGGTAAGAGGGCAGTTATACTGTGTTAAAACAAAACATCTTGCTCAAACTTGTCATGGTTAAATGAATTTTGCTTAATGATTTCCAGGGATTTTTTTGAAATCCATATAAGGAATTTTACATTTTTTTCTTAATTACTTGAATTTGAAGTTGGGTAGACATAGCCTCAGGGGAGTATGTTTTGAGAGGAGCGGGTTTTATCTAGGACTCCAGCAAATTGTAGGTGCCCTCTGGTGATTGAGTGAGGTGAATGCTCATGTGGTATGTTCCGGTTATTCAGCAGAGGCAAATGGGGGCCACTACGATTTTCAAATAGGAGTTTCAACATATCAGAGTTTCAATACTTACAAATAAAAAATCTCAGGGTCTCCCATTTCTCAACTTCAAGTACACGCAAGTAAACATGTCACTCTTCATAGCAGTTCCTGGACGCTTCTCTCCTCAGTTCTGTGTGTGGGGCTCTCTGGTCCCTTTTCCTCAGATGGCATCATTGATTGAGAGATGCTTAAGGAATCCTCTGCTGAAGCTCTGTGCCTTTAGGATGCTGAGAGACACTGTTTGGACAGAAGTGAAAACGTCTCGGGGAGGGGGACTAATTAGATGTAGCTACCCTGGCCGTGTGGGATGGAGGCAGTACTTCATGGACAGAGGTAGACATGGGTGTGCATGTACATATGGACACGTGCAGATGTCGGAATGTGAGCCTGTGTGCGCAGGAGCATCACGCAGTGGGTGCATTCCCCATGTGGATGGGCGACTCCCCTGATTGGGAGGGACTAAACCGTTCACTTCTGGAGACGAGCCAGATCTTTCAGGCCCCTCGAGATCATTTACTAAAGTGACACTGGTGGGTTGAAAAAGCAAATGTACTTCTGCATAAAGAAAGCTGCTTATTGAGAGGTAGGTGCAGGCTGACTTTAAAATTTGAACACTGATTATTTCATCAGTTTTTACATAGCTGCTAGCTGACCTCTTCAGAGTCAAGAGTGCCAGACTCTTGTTGTTGTTGTTTTCTTTTTATTAGTTTCAGGTGTACAAAACAATGCAATAGTTAGATATTTCACCCCTCACAAAGTGATAACCCCCTCCCCCAATATACTACCCCTCTGACATCGTATATATCTGTTACAATTCCATTGACTCTATGCTGTACTCCACATCCTGTGACTATATATGTATTAAATTATAGTTGACATACAATATTATTCAGCTTCACCTTCAGGTGTACAGTGCAGTGGTCAAGCATCTACACCGTCCATGAAGTGGTCTCCCTAATAAGACATGTGCCCATCTGACACCCTACAAAATCTTTACAACATTATTGATTATGTTCCCCAAACTGTCTTTCATACCCCATGGCAATATTGTATTAACAATGTATGCTGTCTAATCCCTTCCCTTCCTTATCCATCGTTTTGAATGGGACAGGTAGCATAGAAATTTTGAAGGAAAAAAACCCCACTATTTTTGGTCCTAAAAAAAAAAGATTCTGGCATCAGACTGATGTGATGAATGATCAAGTGAGAAGATACATCAAAGTGCTTATATACTGTAAAGTGATTTATAAATATTAGGGATCAAATTAGACTTGATGGGGTGGAGAGGAGCAAGCCACCTGTAAAATCATGTTATTTGAAGGTGAAAATAAGATCAGTTTGCATTCCCTGAGCACACACCAGCTGGGAGATAGCCCAAGGCATACCAAACTGTATGCTAAGCCAGCTCAGGTTAACCGTTCTTTCCAGAAGGTCTATAAACTGAATACACCTGCATGTAGATATTTGAAGGTTGACTAGGTCAACCTATGTTGTTACATTAAAAACTATAGTAGCTGCCATTTATTGAGTGCTTGCTGCATGCCTAGAAATTTATATATGTTATATCTGTGGAGGAGTATTTTTTTTATCCCCATTTACGGATTAGGGACATTAAGAGTTAGGGAGGTTGTGACCTGTCTAAGACCACGTAAGTGGTGCAGTCAGATTTCAAACTGGGATGTGTCTAGCTTCAAATTTCCTTTCTTTTGATTGTGTTATACGGCAACTGACTATTAATATATCTTTATGGCAGTATCTGTTGATGTGAATGCAAGTGTGTCAGATGTTTTAAAATTGTATAAGTCTTTTTTAGATGTTTTATGATATTTAATGTGGAAGATCATAGTATCAATTTAACACACAAATCCTCTATATATCACTTAAGTTATTCATTTCTTTATTCAAAAACGTATTTGTGTCTAATGTTGTACAGACATTTTCCTGGGATGAGGGGTAGAAGAATGAATAAGATACAGCCTAGGACTTCAGAACATTCATAGTGTAGAACTGTAGATCGGCCCAACAGGCATCACAAAACAGGATGAGAGTCAAATGATAGCGGTATGCATGAGGTGCTCCAGTGCTCGGGGAGGGGAGGCGCACTCATCCTGGGGAAGTGTGTGTATGTGTGTCTCAGAGAAGGTGTTCTGGCGGAGGTGACACCTGAGCTGTGACTTAATTAGCAGGTAAGAGGTAATCAGTGGCTGGGGCCAGGCAGGGCAGAGCACAGCACTCCGGGCAGGGAGGAAGGGTGAGGACAGGCCCAGAGAGAGAAGCAGAACATATCTTCCAGAACTCCCATGGTGGAGCACAAGGAACACGGTGAGGAATGGCCCAGGCCCAGACTATGAAGGGCTTTGTGTACCCGGGGAAGGACCCCAGACTGTGTTCTGTAGGCAGTAGCAAACTGCTGGTTCATTCATCAAACATTTCCTGAGTGCCAGCCAAATGTCAGGCACTGTGCTTGATACGCAGGATGCAGCAGTGAGCAAAACTGACACCACGTCCTGTCCCCATGAAGCTTATATTCTAGTGGAATCGGACTCTTTTCAAGCTGGGGAGTGATTTGACTTGAACTCTTTAAAGCTGGAAGGGCCTTAACAGCAATCACTAAGATGAAAAGTGAGAGATTTATTTGAGAACTATGTAGGGTTAAAAATGGGCAAGACTTGATGACTGATTGGATGGGGAGAGAGAGAGAAAGAGAGAGAGAAAGAGAGAAAGAAACAACAGAGTTACAGGTAGGTGTGTCATGGATGGCTCTCAAATTTATACCATTGGTGGATGGGGTTATACCTACTAGGATCAAGAACAAAGAAGCATGACTAGAAGGTTTGGTGGGGAGAGTTTTCTTTGGACTTGTTGAGTGAAATGGACATTTTTGCATGGAAATGGTTTAGCAGGTAGTTGGGCACACAAGTCCAAAGACCAAAGAAGAGACCCAGAGACACAAATTTTGTATGGCTGTCGCAGTAGTGAAAAGAATTGTCTAAGGAAAACGTGGGAAGTGATATGAGGGCATATATGATAAAAATATGCCCCAAATTAAGGCACAGATGGACAAAAGATTTCTGAAGGAAAGAAGTCACCCATGGGTAGTTTTATTCAGGAGGAAGGATAGTTTGGGAAGTTGCAGGGGTTTTTTTTTTCCCCAAGAATTTTATTAAAATATAGCTAACATACAACATTATATCAGTTGTACATCATAGTTATTCAACATTTGTATACCTAAAGAAGTGATCACCACAATAAGTCCAGCAACCACCTGACACCGTACTATGCTATCACAATATTTACTGTATTCCCTATGCTGTACATTACAGCCCCATGACTTAATTTGTTTTGTACCTGGAAATTTGGACTTCTGATTCCCCTTTCCCCGCCTTTTTAAATGTATCAATGGCAGTTGACATTCAATATTATTTTATATAAATTACAGGTGTACAGCTTAGTGGTTAGACATTTATATAATTTAAGAAGTGATTCCCCCTGACTAGTCTAGTACCCACCTGGCATTATACTCGCACATAGTTATTACCATATTGTTGATTATATTCCCTGCGCTTTACTTTACATCCCCCTAACTATTTTATAACTATCAGTTTGTACTTCTTAATCTCTTTATCTTTTATGCCCTGCCCCCAACTCCATCCCATCTATCACCCCAACAAATCTAGTACCATATGACACCATACATAGTTATTACAATATTGTTGACTCTATTCCTTATGCTATAACCTATGTCTCCATGATTACTGTGTAACAACCAATTGCTACTTAATCCCTTCCCCTTTTCACTCATCCGCAACGCCCCCTCATCTGATAACCATCAAAATGTTGTCTGTATCTATGAGTTTGTTTCTGTTTTGTTCATTTATTTTATTCTTTAGATTCCACATATAAGTGAAATCTCATTGCATCTGTCTTTCTCTGTCTGGTATACTCCACTCAGCACAATACCCTTAGGTCCATCCATGCCTCTGCAGATGGCAAGAACCCATTCCCTTCTCTGGCCGAGCAATATTCCATTGTATGTATGTACCACCTCCTCTTTATCGACAGACACCCAGTATACCTCCATATTTGGCCATTGTAAACAGTGCTGCAGTGAACATATGTATGCACAGGTCTCCTTGAAGTAGCATTTGGATTTCTTCAGATAAATACCCTGAAGTTGGCTGATTGGGTCCTTCTTTGTCTCTAGTTATAACCTTTGTTTTAAAGTCTATTTTGTCTGGTATAACTATTGCTACCCCAGCTTCTTTCTTTGTTTTACTATTTTTCATTTCATTTTCATAAAATACGTTTTTCTGTCCCTTTACTTTCCATCTGTGTGTGTCTTTAAATTTGAAGTGAGTGTCTGGTAGGCAGCATATGTAAGGGATTTGTTTTCTAATCCATTCAGTCCTCTTACGTCTTTTGATTGGAGCATTTAATCCGTTTACATTGAAAGTAATTGTTGATAGATATGTAGCTCTTGCCATTTTATTATTCATAATTTTGATCTATTTTTTCCATCTTAAAGAAGTTCTTCTAACATTCATTGTAATACTGGTTTGGTTTGATGAACTCCTTTAGCTTTTTCTTGTCTGGGAAACACTTTAGCTGTCTTTTGATTTTAAATGATAGCCTTGCTGAGTAGAATAATCATGGTTGTAGGTTCTTGTTTCATCACTTTGAATATTTCTGGCCTGCAAAGTTTCTATTGAGAAATCAGCTGATAATCTTATGGGAGCGCCCTTATAAACTACTACTTGCCTTTCTCCTGCTGCTTTTAGGATTCTCTCTTTGTCTTAACCTTTGCCAGTTTAATTATAATGTGTCTTGGTGTGGGCCTGTTTGGGTTCCTCTTGTTTGGGACTCTCTGCACTTCCTGGACTTGTATGTCTATTTCCTTCACCAGAAAAGTTGTTAGTCACTATTCCTTCAAACAGGTTTGCAATCCCTTGCTCTCTCTCTTCTCCTTCTGGTACCCCGATGATGCAGATGTTGTTATGCTTGATGTTGTCCCAGAGGTCTTTTAAGCTATCCTTATTTTTTTGGATTCTTTTTTCTTTATACTGGTCTGATTGGGTGTTTTCTGTTACCTTATCTTCTAAATTGCTGATTCGATTCTCTACTTCATCTAATCTACTATTGATTACCTCTAAAGTATTCTTCATTTCTGACTGGTTCCTTTTTATGATTTCTTTGTCCTTTTTTTATTCTTGCCATCTTTTTGTTGAAGTTCTCACTGAGATCCTTGAACATCCTTATAACCATTGTTTTGAACTCTGTCTATGGTAGGTTACTTGCCTCCCTTTTGTTTAATTCTTTTTCTAGAGTTTTCTCCTGTTCTTTCATTTGGGACCCATTTCTTTGTTTCCTCATTTTGGCTGCCTCTCTCTTTGTTTCTATGTATGAGACATCTGCTCATTTCTATGAGACATCTGCTATGTCTCCCAGTCTTGGCCAGGTGGCCTTATGTAGTAGGTGTTCTGTGGGGTCCAGTGGCACATTCTTCCTGAGCACCTGCTTCAGGTGCTCTAGGAGTGTCCCTTGTATGGGTTCTGTGTGCCCTCCTGTTATAGTTGAGCCTTGATTGCTGTTGATACAGTGGGTAGGGATGACTTGTAGGCTGACTGGCTGTGGGTTTGGCCACATTCACAGCTTACAGGCTGTGGGGCTTTACCCCAGTGAGTGAGATTTGCCCCAGCAGGCTTTGGTACCTATTGAGACCACCTTTGGGTATGCCTCTTGTGGGGCTAATTGGGCAGTGCTCTGCTGTAGTCTGAAGCTAACCTCCCAGTATGTTCTGGGGCCTCTTGTGAGGGGCTCTGGTGCAGGCCCAGGTCACCCACTGCCTGTGACCAGTCGGGGACTACCCAGTTAGAGCTACAAAGTTATCTGTGGTTGTTTCCTGCCTGTGCTAATTCTGGAGGAACATGCAGAGGCCATGCTGGGAACTGAAGATGTTTGCCACCAGTACTGGGCCTAGAGGAGATCTGCAAAATACCAGGACATCCTAAGGCCTGCCACCACCTGGCAGCTCCCTTAAGTTTCAGCCACTGATAATGCCTCTGCGATATGCAAGTTGGGTGATGCAGGGTCTCAAAGAGTCACTAGAGTGGGAAGATTTCTGGTCACCAGGTTAATGTAAATTCTGGTTTGGTGCCAGTGCTGAGCTTGGAGCTACTCAGCACAAGTCTCAGAGTACACTGAGGCCAGTTGCCACCCACTTGCTATGTGTAGGACTGTGATAGTTTTCCAAGAAAGAGTGAATGTGGGCAGGGTTGGCTGCTCTTGGAGAAAGTGCCTCCTGGTGATGGGGAGTTGGGTGGGGTGGGATCCCAGTGAGTCAGCAGGGTGGAGGAGCTGTGGAGCTCAGCAGACCAATCAGATTCAGATGTGGCCGTAAGTGTAGGGGGAGGGCTCAGCAAAGGAAAGATCATGCCAGCCTGTTGGCTGCATAGGAGAAGGACCCCTCACAGGCAAAATCCCAACTGTTTTCCAGCCTTTCATCCCAAAGCCACACAACTCAGTCTGCCCCCCAGCCCCCATATGTCTTTGATCCCCCCAAGTTATTGTCCCTATGCTGGAACCCAAGGTGAGTACCTGAGAGTGAGAGCGTCTGTTCACAGGCCCTTTAAGAGGACGCCTGGGTTTCCTGCTGCCACCTGGATGGTTAGAAATCCCACTGTTTTTAACAGCCAGATATAGTGGGGGCTCCTCTTCCTGGCACCAGTACCCTGAGCTGGGAAGGCCAGTGTGGGTCTGGGGTCTCTCCTCTGGGGGCAATCCCTGCAGCCAAGATATCCCTCCCAGTTTTCATCCACCACACAGGCATTTGGGACCAGCCATTTTGTGTCTTCCCCCCTCCTACCAGTCACGTTGTAGCTTCTTCTTCATAGTCTTAGTTATAAAACTTCTGTTCAGCCAGCCAGACGTCAGATGGTTCTCTAGATTGATTTTTCTATAGTTTAGTTGTGATTTTAATTTGTTCATCGAAGGAAGCAGGCACAGTGTTTAGCTACTCTGCCATCTTGAATTTCCATCTGGGAGTTGCAGTTTGTCTGTTGGAATATTAGTGGAACAGTAACTAATGAATGAGTCAGTTGAATTTATTAGGCATTGACTGAGTGCTGAGCATGAGCCATATATTGTACAGAGCCAGGAAAGAACCAGACAGGAAGGTTGAGATACTATTCTGACCCTGGAAGCACCTGTAGTCGGGAAGGTCATCACTTCTATTTCACTACCAGACACCAGTACAATTGCCTTATAAATAAAAAGTACTAGTTGATGAATTGTAGCTTATCCTCAATAAAAACAAGCAAACAAGCAATTTTTATTTTCAAACATTCTTGAGGATTGACTTTCAATGTAGAGTGTAGACTCCATGATCTTAAAGGTCTTTCCAGCCATGGTTTTTTCATCTAGCCCCATGAACATCTTCTAGAGAAGTGGTTCTCAAACTCTTATGGAATCACATACCCCCTTGAGAATCTGTTGAAAAGTTATGAACACTATCCCATGGGGAAAGAAATGAAAGTATATACCTAAAAACAATTATTGTTAAAACAAGACTACCCTGAATTCTTCTAGAGGAGGTCCATAGTCTTCAGGTTAGGACCTCTTAATGGATTTTCAGTACATGAGAATATAGATATTGCTTACTCTGAAATTATATACATTGAAGAAAGAAAAAAAATCCTCTTTGGGACTTAATTTAGAACCATGACTAAGGTTTACTATACATCTAATGCAATGCATTATTGATTTTGTTCTGTCAGCCTTACTTTACAAGTGGCCCCAAGCAACACAACTTCACAGATGTATGTACATAATCATATGCACATATTTTAAAAATAATAATTATATTGTTTGGTGTAGCCACATAAAGTCACAGAACCATGTTGTTGTAACTGAGATTCTCTGGTAGAGGGATTTTGGGGGAGTTCTTTCTGATTAGGGCTGTCTTGTATATTTATGCTCAGAGATTTCATGAGCTATTTCTGATACTTAGACTTTAATCATGCTTAATGAACTGAACTAAACATAGTTCTTGTTCTGTTTTGGTAACCTTGTGGATTTTCTTAATGTTCAGCTTCGTATGACGACACCGTTCTTGAAATGCTAATACCCAAAATGCTAATTTAAGAGAAGACCACAAAAGTTAGATTTCATTTCAGAGAAGTGCAGTCAGTATTTACAGGCCTTTCTAGAAGAGCAAGGCTGTGAGAAGAATGATATTAGGTGGAAAATATTGGCTTCTACCTTTGGTGAACACACAAATTTAAACATATAGGTTGCACAAAATTTGGATAAACTGAGGTGGAATCCAACATTTCTTGCATGAATGCCTGTATAATGTGGCGATAGCTGTGAGAAAAGAGGAGCCAGGCATCTAAGACCCAACACAATGAAAATGCAATGAATTGGAATGCCTCACAGATCATAGCGGAATCAGAATTTCCAGCAAGGAAAATCTTTTCATGGTGAATTAAGTGGTGGATGAAGAAAAATGGTGATGAAAAAAGGTAGGCACAGATCACAAACGCTGGGCTCAGGGCTCACTGCTGAAGATTTAAGAACCTTAGCTAAAGCTATGCAGAATAGAATGTGGAAAATTGAATTTACTAAACAATTAAGCATTGAATTAATCTACATCCTGCACAGTAGAAAAGTGGGGGAGGGAGCAGAGCAGAGCTGAATAAATCAGCGGAGCTCATTAAAAGATAGTGAATATATCAGGTCTGTTGTAGCATAAAGGGGGACAGTCTCCTGTACAGCTTGGAATAATTCTTTGGTTCTAAGTCACCTTTCTAGAGTCCTAGTCTTTATCAGATGAACAAACATGCTTCTGATGAGGTTAGTCTGTTGCTCTGTATGTTAGCTTGTTGTCGCTAGCGTTTCTGTTAATTACAAGTCAAATCACCAGTCAACAATAGTAGTGAGGGACAACATAAATAAGATGAGAGTGCCCAGGAGATGTCTCGCAGGAGCTCCTGAATCCTGAAACTCCCACGGGTTCCTGCAACCTCCCACATGCCTTGCCGGTCTTTTGTTCAATTACAGTTAATGCAATAGTTTGCCATTTTCTCCTTCTAATTATATTTTCAAGTGGGATTTGTAGCACATAGAAAAACATCCTTTTACATGTCGAGGCACCGGGGTTTTGTGCCTGGCATTGTCTGTCCCCTGGGTGCTGTACCATTCTTTCTGCAGAGCTCTGAATAAACAAGTCCCCCTTTTAGAGCTGCAGTTGTACAAACTGAAAATTTATGCATTAACTGTTTGCATTCTGAGCATGTGTTCCAGATTACGTCTTACCGCATTCTTCTGGTATGCTGCAGAATGCGTGTTTGTCAAAAGCACTTCTTTCACAGTTCACATATCTTTCCATCACAGCATCAGCAGATCAATTAGCACTGTTTTTGAGAATATGCATAACAGTTGAGTCAAACATACAAATGGAGTATCTTTCTGTGACTTTATTTCATTTTTCAGGCTGAGTTCATCTTCTGGCCAAGATTACAGAGTAGGTGGTAGCAGGCAAGCACCCTGTTCAGGAACAGTGACTCTTTTCCTTTGATTCTTATAGAGCATGCCTCTTAGGTGGGATATTTCCTCGTCTCCCCCTGGCTGACGGAAACATTTCGATCTCTGCAGCCCTGCTTATCTTCTCTGGGATGGGAAAATACTTTTCAAGAAATAAGCAAAGAGCACTTTGACTTTGCTAGGCATATTTGAACTGTTGGGAGGGTCAGTAAACTTTACAACTTATGACACAGTCATGAACCATTGACGTCCTATGACTGAAATGATGTAGACATATTTTACATACAAGATCATCCCGCTTTCCCACTAATCGTCTTGAGGACAAATAGCACTTCCTAGCCAAGAACCAGCTTTGGATTATATTTTGCATCATTCCTACTGTGCAGATGACCAATGACTCATAAGGCTGTTTTGAAAGCTAGCACTAAAAGCTAATTAAAATCTTTTCTGGTGATAAAGGGAGATTTGGGAGAAGCGTCGCCATGATTGTTTTCCCCAAGAATTTAATTTACAGCCAATTTTTCCTATCTGAATGTTACTTTCAAATGCACCCAGTGATAAGAAGCAACATCTGTTTTCCGTTCAATAGTACAAGAAAGCTCGGCATGGGGCGAGTGTACACAGTCCGTGTGAATCTATTGTTATTCTCATTGCTTATTTGTCCGTGTGCCTGGTCCGTTTGCCATGTACCATCCGGCAAACAGCTGACACATCCCAGCTATTATGGACCCTGGCCTAATTGTGAGGTCTTAAAAGCTCTGCCATGTTTGTCTTCTAGGATGAATCAGAGGCCTCTGTAAACTGCAATGTTAGAGACCCCCACTTTCACTTTGCATTTTCAGAGCAACCCGCTCTTGTGCCAGAGGGTTTGTTGATGTTAAAAAGATAGTCAGAATCAAGTGGCAGCATTTTTGCCCCCTTCTTTGCCTGGAATGCTTTTGTTTTCCTTGGTAATAAAGCATGCAATTATTTACAGAATAATTATTTGTACATGTTATTTCAGCTTTGAAGCAGAAATTGGCAAATTTTAAATGTGCCAGGGTAGCTCTGAGCTGGTACCATCTGTGAAAGGGGGCCGGAAAGATGGCATGGTTATCCATCGAAGCCTTCCATTGCTTTGTCATTATGCGATGAGATCCTACCGGACCAGTGTTAAGAGACCACTCTATTTGGGTTTCTGATTTGTGTCTCCACAGCCCTCTTGGAACAGAGATCACGATGACACAGCATCAACACGTTCAGGAGGAACCCCGGGCCCTTCCAGTGGTGGCCACACATCACACAGTGGGGACAACAGCAGTGAGCAAGGTAGGAGAGGTGTTCTCATTATCCTCTTTCGCTATTTGTTTCATTTTTAAAGGTTGAAAAATCAGAGTTGTCTAGTTAGTGACTCTATACCGTTTTTCCTAGAACATAGACCCCATATAATATGAGAATCAGCTCATCTTATTTTATCCCTTGACCTTTCCTTCTCCTGTGCCATTCCAACTGCCTGCCACCTCCATAAAATGGGGTCAATAAATTGACCGAGTTCAAGATCAGAGAAGTACATTAGCAGTTGGAATGGGCATAAATAGTATGCTGCTTGGGCCCTGCTATACAAATAAAAGGTATTATTATTACTTGCCCTTCAAGGCTTCTCAAGGGCTCATGAAGAAACACCCACTAGGATTCCAAGTTAACGATGTCTTAAGATACTTAGATGGAAGTGGGCCTTTCAGAAATTCATGTTGGGTGTCCCTCTCCACTGGGTTGAAGCCATTTTCCTGACTTTACTTATCTGAATCTCTTTAGTGCTTGACTTCATTTCAAAGTCAGACGAAAGGGAGTTGGAAAGAAATGGAAAGAAACCAAATCAATTTGATTTGTGTTGTCCTTTGCAATGCACATACCTGTGTGTGTATTTGGGTGTCCATGGATATACATGTCTGACTAAAACTAGTGGGAAATAAAAAGTTGAAACATGAAGTTAATCTTCAGCAAAAAGGTGATTGAGAATTCAAATGTTTTGCACTGCTTTGGATGAGACCCACAGTAGTGGATTTTGTGTTCAATTAATGCAACCAAAGTTTAAGAGAGTATTTTCTATCTGAGTATAAAAAGATGGCTTTATTGAAGTTGACTCTAAGCCCATGGTAGGTACATACTTTAAAATCTGGCTTGATGATCACGTTTCATTGGAGTGCTGTTAGACAACAAAATAATTTTGTTTTCTAACTGAAATGGGCTCTACCAATTAGAATTGCAGTCTACAATGAATTTAACATGATTAATTTGAAAACCAAAACAGGAAAGTTAATTTTTTTTTTTTAGGCACATGTATGCTAGTTGGACTGGGAGTAACTTCTATACGTGGAATTTTAAGCATTTGAGACATTTTATTGTTCAAAGAAAAGTTGCTGACTTCATCACAACTATAAGTCTAGTAAAAAATGGAGCCCGGCATAGTAAACTGGTTCAGAGCTGAGGCGGAAAGAGGTAACCTCTGACCTCTGACTTTTACTGGAAAATGATATGCAGCATGAATCCACGGGGCCTTTTTTCTTTCAGGTGTGTGTATGTATATGTTATGGTGTCGCTGCTCAGGGCGCTCTAGTTACGGTGATGTCAGCACTTTCAATAGAAAGCCCTGCTTTCAGAATTCAACTTGTACCATGAGTTTTCCAAAAGGTGTAAATGGAATCTCAATTCTTTTTCCTGTATTCCACAATTGCTACCTGGGGTCATAGCCTAGTGTTTTGTTTCTTCCTTTCTTTTCCTTTTTCATTTCTGGCTTTTCAAAAAATATATCATCCATGAACAGGCAGGCAGTTTGGCTGCTACGATGAAGGCTTGGGAACTGCACTTGCACTTGAATTTAAAGTTCTAACATGTAAGTTTTCTTCAACCTAATCTGATAAAAGGATTTTCAAAGGGCAAATGCCCCAGCCCAGTTCTTCCCCTCTGACATGTCATAACAAGGAATTAGGAAGTGTGCATGTTTCTCTTTCCTTCAACAAGGGCTCTCCAAAGGCCAATTTAATAATGAATTTGATTGTAAACGAAGAGCCATAGATCCTTGACAGTACTAGACTTTTCCACTTACATTGTTTCTCTTTATATTTTTTCATAAAAGACCACCACCTAGGGTTTTTGTTGTTGTTGTTGTATTTTTTAAAGCATTTTTTACATAAATTATCTCATTGGAATGAGCTCAGTTGAACCTTTCTAAAACAATCCTGCCTGGCAGATAAAACTGCTCTAGCCCCCTTTGACAGGTGAGGGAAATAAAGTGTGGATGATTTGAAGGATTTGATGAGTTCCCGGTGTAGTGTCAGACCTAAAATTTCGGTGTCCCGATCATTTATCTAATATTCTTGTCATCGTGCCCTCTTTCCCTGGCTCTCCACCAAAGAACTAGAGTCAATTGCGTCCACCGTAATCAGATAGAAACTTAGACACTTTCTGTCCTGATTTCTCCCTTCCTCTCCTCCACCAGCTGATAACGTGGATGGTAGGAGTCACAGCCTCACTTTCACCTGTGCTTCCCTGTGGGTTCTCTTTGGCAGTGAGATTGATTCCTTGCTCCATGCAGAGTGATGCCTCAAAGTGTCGCTGCAACGACTGATGTACGTTTCTGTGCCGACCATGACCCTTCCAAATCTTTTTCTCATCCCCAAGACCTGTGGAGCTGGGGCTTTGTGCAGCCTTCTCATGAGCTGTGCAGAGTGGCTTCTACATGTTTCCCCTGTCTGCCTTTTCTGGCAGACATGGATGTGTAAGCCGTGCCAGCGTTTGGCCCATAGTGCATGTCCTAAATAGTTATTTACACAGTTTGAGTCCATTTTAGTCAACTGGGTAAATAACAGCCCTCTTCAAAAGATTTATAAATCCATAAATATGTCTTTATACATACCCAATAGACAGAAATAACTCAGTCTGTCAAGAACATATCCAAAGAGGTGTTTCCCCTACAGACAGGGGCAATACGTATTTTAAAACTTTCTCTACTGTATTATTTGTACTGCGTTTCTTTTTTCCTCATTCCTTTTCAATTTTCACCATTTCATTATGGCACCTGTGGCACAAAAAAAAAAAAAAAAAGAAAGAAAGAAAGAAAGAACGAAATCCCCCAGGTTTGGCCCTCTGTTAAATAACCTTATCAGCTGCACAGTGGAGGCATATAACAGGCTATATATTTCAACCGAGTCCCGTTCTTTCGGACTTTGAAAGTAAATCAAATAAAATAAGTCATCCAGGAAATCTGTAATGTTCTGACAGATTTCAAAATACAGTAACAATTCCTAGTTAGAGTTTCAGCAATTTGAGGGGTCTTGAGTACCTGATAATTTGCCAGAGTAGCAGCTGTTGTGACCAATGGAAGAGTTTTAGTAAAATTCTTACCTAAGCATAAGAATGAAAATACAAAATTCAATCTTGGGCATTCTGAAGAGAGTATATGTCAGGTAGGTAATTAATAAAATACCAAAAATATTCATTTTATTCAGGGATGTAATGTTTATTCCTGATTTACATACTAAATCTTTCCCCTAATTCAAATTATTTATCATGCAACTCTTCCTTATGACATCTGCTTTTATTTAATATTAACACCTGTGACCCCTGGCAGGAAATTGATTCTTTAATAGTAAAGTTCCCTTAAATTGGCATTGAAAAGGAAGGCCTAACAAATGTATTTGGTCGAGGGATCTGCTGCTGTTGCTATGACATTGATTTTGTCTACTCTTTAACTTCCTCAAAGCACTTCCAAAGATATGAGATTGAGTCCGTATTTTGTCCCTGTCAATTATTTGCTATTTTCTCCTTTCAGAAGAGAAAAAAGTACAGCTCCGAAATACTGGAGAGTGAGTAACTATCAGAGTTTGCCTTAAGATCTTAGTCTCTTGGCTTTGTAACTGCTTTAGAATGGGGTGTTTTCAGGACCTCCAAGCTGAGTCTCAGAAGCTGAGGTACACATCGGCAGATATGTATGTGACTCTTGTGTGTCTTTTTTGTTCTACTGTGTGCAGCTGCCCTACTGACCATAATTGGGTCTACTCTAGGAAGCATGTGAACACCAAGCAAATAATGTGCCTTTTTGTACTCCTTCCATGGAGGGCAGATACTGTAAAACTCACAAGCAGCTTTAGCTATGACTGACCACATTTTGAGTTTGAGCACTTCTCCCTTTTTGGTTCAAAGTCAAGAGAGATTAATTTATGATCGTAATAAAATAACATAAGAAGGGCTGACAGTGTATTACCATTCTTCACTTTGCAGAGGAAGTCATGGAGGTTCAGAAAGGCTCGGAGACTTGCCCAAAGTCACATACTGTTTGGTGGTAGGTAGAGTTAGGACTTGAAGCCATACAGCCTGACTTCAGAGCCCACGCTCCTAATCGGGAGTATCTTATTTGATAAAGTGCTTTGTGGGGCTAGGAATGATCCCTTGACGGACATTCTTTCTGTTATCAATTTGTTGACTTGTTCCCCGGTGTCTGCACTGGGCCTGGTGCCGTGCTCTGTCATGGTGACAAAGCATGGAATAAGCCAGAGTGTGTGCCTCCAGTGGGGGTGATCCTTTGCTGGCCAGTGAGAATCTAGTTCTGTGCGCTAAGTCGAACGGTGATTGAGATATTTACAGAGGAGCAAGATGACTGATATGATGAATGTGTATTATGTATTAAGAGCCTATCCCATTTCACTCATTCAAAGATTTATTGAGACCAGGAACATAGTAAATAAGTAAGGACAATTTTCTTGCAGAATATTTTCCACTTGAAGCTCATCTCTTTTCTTTCTTTTGTAAGGATAAATAAAAAGTCTTATTTCTGCATTGAAATTTGATGTAAAACATTTCAACCCTAAAGGACTTTAATGGTCCCTAGGACCTCTAAAATCCACTTACGAACTTCTTTCGGGGGCAGGACTCAGATCAACAATAGTATCTTTGCTCCCACTTAAAAAAAAAAAAAAGAAAGCAAAAACAGCATGTTTCTTTAAAGAGGGACAATTGAAAAGCACTGCTACTTCTTTATAATAATGTATCAATAGTTGCAATGCCTCCCACTGCCCCATCCCCCTTCCACACCAGCTTTTGTATGAGTTCAGGCAACCTATAGGCAGAAGGCAATTCCATTTATTACTGAAGGGACTCTCAAGGCCGTTGTTTCAGACCTGTGAAGCCAGCAGGCAGAGCTGGATGGGAGGGGGTGGGGAGCCAGGAGAGAGGGAGGTGGGGAAGGGCCACATAATGTTCCAGATGACTAAGCAACGATTTATATACCAGCTCGCCTTTTTACATGAAGAAGAAAAGTAATAACAGCCCAAACCTGGGCATTTGAAACAGTCAGCTGTCTGATGAATAATGGGATAGGTGGGAAGGAGAGCTCTGATTGGATGTCTTAATGAGCACATTTCGCACAGAGTTTGGGCCGCAGTTCCCCTTGACCTTTGCCCTTTATTGACCAAACTGACACTTCATTTTTCACATACTTCCAATTATGGCTTAGCTTAAGTGTTGCCCTCCCTCCTTTATTTCTTTCCTATGGACAAGTTGAGAGTGGTTGAGGCCACAGAAGATATTTTAATTTGAAAAACTACCTTAGCAACTCAGGTTTGGGATGTAATCTATAATCTGCAGTTTTTCAGATGAAAACACAAAGTGAATACTGCTTGTTTAGAAACAGTGTTCTTTCTTTCTTTGCAAAAAATCCCAACTGATTTTAGAAGCAAAATGTTTATAATAACCTAAGAACCCTGAAAATAAAGAAAACATGTTTTAAAAATAGTTCTTTTTTTTTTCATGTCACTTGTCTGCTGGTCAGAGTGATTTGAATGAGCTACTTTTATTTACATTTACTTCTTAATCCTTGTACTTCTCAAAGAACTTCTTATAATTCAGTGGCACTAGAATGCACTTAAAGTGGAGAGAAAGGAAAAGTAAAATATAATTGTGACCGTAGGCCTCAGCCCTTAGACCATTGCAGCCCCGTATGTTACTTTGGTTACACTTAGTGTCGGACTGCAAATTAAAGTGTGGCGTGTGCATATGCGGTGGCAGGCAGAATAGGAAAATGATTTCCTGATGGGAACAGTCAGGTGTAAAAAAGAAAGTGGAAGTTATTATGTTCCACAAATCCCCGTTATCAAAAGGTCCATATTATTAACTTATCAAACATGTTGAATTAGATGTATAGACAGAGAATCGTTTTCCCAAGCACACCCCATACTAGATTTACCATTCCTTTTGATTGACTCATCAAATGTGAATAACCATTTTCTGTTCTCCATTTGCTTGACTTTTAGCATCATGAAAGCAGGTTATCTTAACGAAAACTAACTTCATGTAAAAGTAGTAACTGTATATTTAGTTGGCCATAACTGTTTTCACAGAAAGTGCATCTTCTCACTTTTAGGCAGTATCACTAGTAAACTTGGGGTCATTATTTTTAAACAATTGAAAAATGCATTTGAAATTATTTATTCCCAAATAGATTTCCCTCTAACACGTAAGTGTTTGTCTCTAAAGTGGATGAAGTGTTGCCTACTTTATTATGTAGCCCTCTGGCATATCCATGGCATATTTTTACTATAATATGGTAATAAAAAAATATGTAAAAGGCAGACAAAGGTTCTGCCTTTTTCTGTAAGGTGACCTCTGTTACCAAGTAACTGCTTTACTTATGAGCTTATTAAAAACTCAAAAAAAATGAGCTTTTCATACTTCACAGGCATTGATGTGAAAATGAGCTGTCCTGTGAGTAGTTTTCTTGATCATTTTTAGAACAATTGATTAGCCAAAGAGCTACTGTCATTAGTTGACATTGACTGATAGCAATTTGTCACAAGCTCTGAAGGTCAGCTAGACAGTTGGAGTTTCAGCATGCCTTTGATTGACCTTTACTGATTCCATCCTCATGTGATTGGGTTTGAAAAGGTCTGACCCTCAATTGGAAAAGACAGGGCATTAATCAACAGGGTCATTTCTTATTTTTCTGTTGATTGCTCATTTTTATTTATGTGTGAATTCATGGTCTGGATATCTTACCAAATATTGTACTCTAATTTTTGAAACTCAAAAGGTGTGACACTGGTTTGGCATGGCCTTAAAACCACAGTTCTGTTTTCCCGTTGGTTTGCAGTGTTACAGTGGACTCGGTATGTGGTGTAGACTTTGCAGCTGACATTTGCCATTGTCACCTGTGCAGATGCTGGGGTTTTGTCGTATGTGATGGAGTAGAATTTTGTTGGTGGTTTTGCTGTGGTTGTTTGTTTCTTAAGAAATACCAACACTGGTGTGACTTGCAGAACTTCTCAAATTATACACCAATTCTCTGACTTTCATGGAAGTAACTACATTGGTTTCCCAGGAATCATGTGATAGTTTTAGACAAACAAACAAACAAAAAAGAGTGGTAAAGAATTATATGAATAATGATGTTATATCAATTCATCATTTAGCTCTGCAGTCATAAGATATGAAAACTTTTTAAAAAGTTATCTTCTTTACAGTTTTACTCAGTCTGCTGTAAATTAGAGAAGGCTCCCCTGTCTGTACCAGCCTTAGTCTTTCAGTGAGAGTAGAATATGTTTTCTATTGTACTGGACCCTGAAGTTACTGGTTCCTAATGCTCAGTCCTTTCTTTCTAAAACCGTGAGGTATTTTCCCCAAATGCATCACACATAGAAGAATATATTCTATACTCATGTTAAGAGCATGCATTTTATTGCCTTATGTAAATAATGAAAATGGTGCTCTGAGCTTTAGAATCACAGATCTTAACGTGTAATTACTTAATTCAGTTTCTAAATAAAGCCTTTCTTTTCTCTTATTCTCTCTCGCCTTCCCCTCTTCTCTCAATTCTGCATGGGCTTTTAAACTATAAGCAATAACTTGTTTTTCAGGTCAGTTCTCCTAGACATTCCAGGGCCACCACACACAGCCTGGCACAGCTTAAATGCATTTCAGTTTCTACCCAAGGAGAGAATACATTGTCCCAGGTGGTGCATTCTTCACACAGTGTCATTCTCAGCAAGGCCAAAGTGAGGAAGTTAATTTTAGGGAAGCATCCATTTCACATAGTCCGAGTAGGTAAAAAGAGTCCAGAATTGTAATCGCTTCTGCAAATGGGCCAAAATATTATCATGGGTTGTACTTAAGAGGGGAAATGTAAATTTATACATTCTAGACAAACGATTAAAAATGGATTAAGCACTTAGCTATGGCAGGTGCTCTGTGTGAAGCTATAAAACGAAGAGGTCATGGTAGCTGCCCTCAGGAAGTTTGTGTGTGCTACCGAGAACACCAAGCATATGTAAGTGAAATATTGACTAAATACTGGATATTTTTAGGGAGCTGTGAGTGTATTGCACGACATGCCAATGGCCTAGATTTGGTGAACTCTGTGGTCAGGGACATTGAGAAAAAGACAGGGTGAGAAGGTATTTGGCCCAACTTAAGGAGGGCCACCTCTCCCTTGGTCCTCCGACTGTCATAGAGGCTCTGCATCTCTGGGGCCCTGTGAGGCCAACTTTGATCCGGACCCACTGTGGGACACTTGGTTCAGCCCTCCCAGGGCCTCTGCAGTCTGCCCCTGTGCCATTATTGCTTTCTCCACCATCAGTCACCTGGCTGCTGACTCGTACTTATTCTCTTTAGGTTCCCTTAACATTTTGTGGGTGGTGGCGAATCCCTTTGGCAACCTGGTAAAGTCAGTAAATGTCTGGTCAGAGTAATATTTTTATTAATGCATAAAATAAAATACATAGAACTACCCAAGAAAGTAATTATATTGAAATCTACTTATCAAAATACTTAAAAAAATAACCAAGTGGCCATTTACTAATATGAATTAAATAACAGGGTCTAGCAGTAATTCTGTTGTCTACACTATTTTGAAATAGTTGTGACTAGGCATGATGTTTTAAGGTATTTGTTACAACTGCGTTGTGATAAGTAAATATGATTTCCATTGGTGAGAAAGTCACAGGTCCTGCTAATAGTTCTGTGGTTTGTTATTAATCTGGATACACACTTGAAAGAAATGCTAATTCCAATTAGAGGGTAGTGAGAAGAAAATGTAAACTTTTCCCTTTCCAAGTACATGGATGGATCTTCTGAATTCTAAGCATGGACCCTTTTGGGTGGGGGAGGGTCTGTGTAACCCAGGTTAAAAACTTACAAGCTTAATTTAAGTGTCATCTGCAGGAAGTATTCTGTGAACCCGCAGAATGAAGGAAGTGAGCCTCTTCTGTGTTGTCATGGTATCCCGTGTCTTATCCTTTCTCACATATTGAAATGAGCCATTCATGCATTAGCCTTCCCAGGACGCTGCTGGGAAGGCACTAGTCTACATCTTTAAATCTCCTGTGCCCAACATAGTTATGGGCACATGGCCATTGATGGATAATTATTTATTAAAGAGGATCAGGAACTCTCATGCTTTCAAACTGTGATTGCACTACATTCCCTCAGGACTGGTTTCTTCTGGATGCCAGATGGCTAATCTCACATGGCAATCTCTGTCGAAATGTAAATAGATACTGAGGTCTCACCTGTCCTAACTCTCAGAGATGCATTTGAACAGGGGGACTCAGGGAAAGAGTCAGTGGGTAGCCCTTTTCAGAAGTTGGAGGTAGATGGGTTTAGGGATGTACCTTAAATCATGCCACCCACATAGTTGCCTGTTCTGCCTACCCGTATTCTTGGGTACCATCCTCTGGCCCTGAATGAGCTTCCAGTAGAGGATGGATGGGCACCGGCAGTAGCATTTTAGTATCTTATGAGGGACGTTAGGGTAGGGGGAAAGAATGAATTCTGAGACAAGACCCTGTGGCAGGAGTAACGGTGCCACCCTGAGAGGACGCTTTTATGTTCTATGCCGTTCCCAGCAGCAGACATGATTCCATCCCCTGGGATGTGATATTTTGCTCTGCTCCTGAATTTATCTCGCTCTCCCATGAATGCTAGCACTAATTAAGGATAGTGGTAGAGGTTTTGGCTGTTGGCCTAGCAAAAACTAACCCAAACAGTAAATTTATGCCAAGCGTTTTCCTTAAAAAGGGATAGGCGTCGTCTACCTCTTACATTGATTGGTCCCAGAAGTGTAGTTGGTAAGTTGGGTTTTGCTCAAGTGTCTGGCTTTGTGGATTAGTTCAGTCTTGCAGATAATTTTCCATAATTACTTAACCTAAAAGCATTCTGTTTGATTAGTACAATTAGCTTTGGCTTTCCCCCATTTACCAATAGCAACCCATATGCATTCCCTCCTAGACATAGATCATCTTATTTCCTAACAAGGAATGAAAGAAGTAGAACTCCCTATTGTATATGTCCATAGCAGGAGAAAAAGAAAACATGACCTTACCTGGAAAATCTTAAATTTTCTTCAAAAGCATATATTTTTAAGAAAGGGGGAATTAAAGCGTGAATGCAGAAAATATCAAAGTTGCCAATAGGCTTGTTGCTAGATTATTAGCATTAGATCAGTGCTGTCTCTTTAAAAATTTCATTTGTTGTAGTTTGAATCTTTCATTGAGTTCTCCAATTACAATGCACCTATGACAGCAGGACAGGGAGCACCTTGAGACCCTTTTCTACTTTGATACCTTAGGCAAAAAGGATATATCTTAATTTAAAAATGCATTTTCACATTCTCCACTTCACTCTAAGAGAGGAAATTAACAAAGTTTATAGTATCCAGTAAGATAAAAATAAGTCGATGAAGAAGTTATAATGAAAGGGAAATAAAAAAGGGGCCAATCTTAAGAGTAGTACAAAACAATACAAGTGTGAATTATAAGATCACGCACAGATGTACCATTGTTGGAAGTAGGCAATAATTTGGCTCTGAGCTTCCTGGCAGTCAAAATAAAGAGTGAAATAGAATTCGTTACAAGATTTACAGCACCCATGGAGGCTGTTCAGAAGAATCCCTTCAACTGGTAAGAAGACCTAGAGAAATTCTCCCACATGTCCTCGCACAGGGATCAGTGAGGTGGCACAGACTGGCATCTCCAACATCCTCTGTAGGGCTCCTTTTGCATTCCCCTTAGCTCCTAGCACAGTCTGCAAGGATAAGTGCCTAATAAATATTTGATTGACTGATTTAACTAGGTGCCTGGATTCATATTCAGCCCATTGTTATTTAACTCCTTGGTATATAAGCTAGTCTTTATTTCCGTGGTTGAAACAGATGACAGCTTGCCCTAATATGAGCTAAGATACTGATTATTTGGTGATGCCATGGGCCCTTTTCTCACATTTCTATCTCCTTCTTCTGACCATTTGGTGGTGGGTCAACTTCCTTCTTTAGTCTTTCCTCCCTCTATCTGGGGCTGGGGATGCAAGTGAGAATGTTCTTGTCATCCTGGTGATCGTTCCCTGAAACAGGGTTAATGGAGCCACAGAAATTCAGGTACGCGGTAGTTAAAACGGAGATGTTGAGGGACTGAGCTGGGATGCCAGAATGGTAAGATTCAGGTGGCACAGTCTTTAAAAATGGAAGTCCTGATGGAATATGATCTCAACACATACATTTGGAGGTGGCCGGCTGTGTGTTATGAGTATTTGGTTTACCACATCCCAGCACCAAAAACATCCCCTTATGTGAAAGGAATAAATTTAGTGCAAATAAAAGGTATTTCTAGATATTGTGAATTTTGAGCTGATGAAAGGAATACTCCCAAAGGTATTAGAGGTGAAGACAGAAATAGTCCCATTCACTAACTTAATGAGTAGTAACTGAATAACCACTATGGACCAGCCCAGTGCCAGAACTGAGGTGTCAGAGTGAAAGAGGCCATTTCTGGAATCAAGAAACCAACAGTCCAGCGGAGGGGCAGACAGTAACCTATGGTAGGTTAAGTCTCATGACTGAGTAGGTTCAGCGTTTAGTGTAATTTGGAAGTAGAGGAATGGCACCTAACAGGCATAGATGAGGCAGTTGCCTTGCATGGCAGGCATTCTTAATCCATCACAACACCCTTTCTCATCAAGTGATTTCAATGGGACTCTGACATGGGTACTTCTTCACACAGCACTCTGGGTAATCACTACCTACCCCCCAGAGTTACCTCTCAAAGAAATTGACTTCTCTTTCCCAATCTCTCACCTTGCTCCTCTCAGGGGTTGAGACTATGTAGGAAACTTGGGACAGATGGAGAAGTAGCAGAGCAGGTGAGGCAACAAAATTAGTTTGTGTAAAGGTATGAAACCAAGAGAAAGGCTTCATTTATGCCTCCACCTGAGCAAGAACAGGTTGTTGGGAAGCAAGATTCTAAGGAGGTGAGAACAAGAGGTGGCGGGGGTCAGCCCAGGAAGGGTTATATATGTTTTCTTCAGGAGTTAGAGTTTGTTTGAGAGGCAGTGGGGAGTCACTGATAACGTTAGAGTTGTGTCAGGGTCAGATCTGCGTGAAGGAGGAATCACTGCGGGGAAGGGCTGGAGTTAGCTCTATGGTTTTACAGAAATGTTGAGGGCATGAAGCAAGGCAGAGGGAAG
The DNA here is from genome assembly GCF_057876585.1 of Rhinolophus sinicus. Classification (NCBI taxonomy): domain Eukaryota; kingdom Metazoa; phylum Chordata; class Mammalia; order Chiroptera; family Rhinolophidae; genus Rhinolophus; species Rhinolophus sinicus. The sequence continues at coordinate 143,393,986 of NC_142502.1, read as the reverse complement.
GGGCTGGAGAGAAGAGGAGGAGACTGGACTAGACTGAGAGACTGAGTTGTCTGTGGGGTGGGGGTTTGGAAGGGTTTAGGATCATGCAAAGGTTTCAGAATACTGCCATATAGACCGCAGGTCATTTCTGGCATCCTCTCTGTCTTAAGTGTAGCTTCACCTCTCTACATATGGGGACAGTATAGCTGGTCATTGCTGACTCTGGTTTTGCCCCACACCCTGGGTGGGCAGACGTGACATTTTCCCACCGCTTCCTGAGGGTGGCTCGAAGGAGTCCAGCTCCCAGTCTCTCTCTGCCACCTTTCTTTCCCTCGGACAAGGTTCTGGCTCCATGGGGACCAGGAGCTGTGTGGAAAGGAAGAGGCCAGCCACACTATCATGGGAATTTGGTGACTCATTTCATCAGTTGACTGCTCTGAAAATGAGGTGACTTCCCCCTTTGCTTGACAACTGATTGATGAACATTTCCTGAGTATTTGCAGAGTAGATGTTTTGTTTCACAGACCTTCATGCTCATGGACTTCCAGTGTGTTCTAACCCTGGTGCGCTTCAGCTTTCCACTTCCCAGGCTGTTAATTTTTCTTTTTATGTAGAATCTTGAAATTACCTGCCCAAGACTTTCTAGACCCCAGGACTGGAACTAATATACTGCTGTGCCTGCTGATACAACTCTGCTTATATTCACTTTTTGCCAGAATGTTAAAGGAAGAAGGATAATTTTTTTTTTTTTTATACTGAAGTAGTACTTTTTTTTTCCTGACTAACAACACTATCAGCTGATACTTAGTATGTCTACATTGAAAGTTGTCTTTAAAAATAGTGGACTTCATTTTGTGTGTCTGGACTTTGTTTTGTTTTCAGTTTTTACCTTCTTTCCCAGGATGTGGGTTTGTGTGTTTTTTAGGATTGTCCTTTACTCCGATTCCAGATGTCCTGATGCTCTTGATAGGCAAGGAGTCAGCATTGGACAACATTAATTGCTCTGCTAAGTAATGGGATGTTACTAAAAGCTACCTAGGGAGAAGTGGAAGCATTACTTTTAGGCTCCAGGAATGTTCCTTGGGTTCATTTTTCGTAACAGAAGTGGAGGCAAAAGGTTTGCGTTATGTGGGTCAGAGTCATCGTCTTAGTAGCCATAGTCCTTAGATTTGATTTTCATATTTCAAATGGAGGCAGTTGGTTTAACGTGTCTTATTTTGCAGCTGGAACGGATTCTATTTTTAATCTGTAAGTCGAATATGGCACGGAGCCATGTGCTGCCGGGATCCAAACGCATAACTCCCGTTGATATCAGTGAGTTTCATGATGGATTGGAAAGAAGTATGTGGCCTTTATTCCAAATATCTATCTGACTCTTTAAAATGAAACATGCTGAACAAATCCTACCACTTTTCAAGTTAAAATGAAGTGTTTTCTAATGTAGCAACCATGCTGGCTTAAAGGAATAATGCAACAGTTCCAAGTAGACACACACACATAACCGTAGAATTGGTTTTCAGGCAGAGAGAGGCAACTGGGCTCAGGAACCTGGGCGGCGTAGTAAGGGACATGGCTGTACTGAGCTACACAAAATTGCCTTTAAGTAGAAAAGATAAGAGGAGAAAGCCTCTTCTTTTTGGATGGTACTCTGCTCATGGGAGTACACACATTATTGTTGGCGAGTAATTCTAGCAAGAGTCCTCCTGGACTTCCTCATTCTTATTATCCAGTGGTGGGAATGATACGGCAATATTCATTCAGAATCGACTGATGTTTGCATTGATAAACAAATGTACTCAAATCATAATTGTTATAAGAGGATTGTTTGATTATCTGGCAATGGCCTTGTTCTGAGATAGCTTCGGGATCACCTGTTCGTTGGGAACATCTGACAGACCTCATGTTTATTACCCAATTGAATGTCGGTAGCAATTGCAGCTAAAGATAAACAAAAATGCAAGTACTTGTTGACCTTGACTTTTTTCCACAAGAGATTGGACTTGATGGCTCTATTGCTGTTGACCTGATAAGGGTTATAAACAGTAGTTTAAAGAAAATATTTTATTCCCAGAGGAAAATGCCCTGTTTGCTGTGGGAAATGGCAGTCGACAAGTATACCCTTGGCCAGATTTTCTTAATCCACCTTTATTTGAGCTGTGGGAAAAGTCATATGGGCGGAAAACTTTTTATGGCTTTAATATGCAATTGCATAGATTGCTATAACGTGTGAACGCTGTAGTTAGCAGATTGAATACAGTATTAGGAGCAGCCAATGATGTTTCTATGATTTATGATACAGTAATATGATTTCTTTGGAAACGATCACGTTAATATAATATTGTATTTCAGAGATGCAGATCTTGTGAAAATGCAATAGACTTGTGGGGCCAAAATGCTCTTTCAGATTCTAATTAAGAACATTAATTGTCATTGGTTAGTGTTTCATTAGGGGCAAAGAGAGAGAAAATTGACCTGGTGAATAGATTTACATGGGACACTGCAGAAGTACACCGGGGGGTGTGGAAATCAACACGTTCCTTCGGGCACAAAATTTTAAGTTCCAGATTTGAATCAAGAGACTCTGGGTCATTAAGGATTCCCATTTCTTGGGGAGGCATAAAGCCTCGGCGACTTGTCCTGTTTGCTCTTAAAAATCCCACTGTATTTTCCTTTCGAGGAGAGGTGCTTTGGCTCAATGCCACTGGCTTCAACTTTTGCTCTTAAAATGTTGTTTTGATGCATAGTGTAGTGATGGCTGAATTGATTTCTGTGCATAAACGGTGGCCTAGATTCTTGCCCTGTGGAAATCCATGGAATTAAAACTGTAGGTTCCCGGAGTGATAAGAGGTAAGCAAATGATTAGATATGCATGCAGGGAAAAAATTGAGATGCTCATAGAATGGAAAAAAGGGTCTATATAATTTGCAAGTTTAATGTAAATGCAAGCCACTAATACAACTAATAATTTAATGCTAATATGTGAGAGTAAGGAAATGCAATTCTAATCATTTTCTATTTGGCGTGTTCTCAAAGAGTTCTGAGCAAAAATGTACTGGATTGAAATATGTCCCTGGCTACCCAGGATGAAAATCTGGTGTGCTGACAACTGTGGCCCTTATGAAACCTCTGGGACACCAGGGACTCAAATTTCTGTCTAGATAGACATTGCGGGACAATTTGAGATTGCAGACTGTAAGCCAGAATTTCTTGCAGAGAGGCTTAGCACACTGGGCTATGAGATTTATCCAGTCGCTATCCAGGCTCTTCCAACATGCCTTTTTAAGTAGTCACTGCTATTAATTAATCATATAAACTACATTTTTTCCCCCCTAAAATATTTGACCTTCTATTCTATTTTTCAAAGTACAGATTTCCTCGTGAAGCTATCTCAGGCAAGTTTTGGATACTCTTTTTTTGAGAACAGGTTCTCTGAATGAAATTTTAACATATAAGTAAAGAGAGTCATGCCATATATAACCAATAGGGAATTTCACGCTGTCTTCGAAAGAGCCGTAATAACAGCAGAGTTCCACTCTCCCCAGGCTTCTTTGCTAGGCCCCATTTCTTTCCATGTGGATTTCTTTGGAGAATAGCTGCTTGCTGACTTCCACTTTCCTATGAAACTTTTTGTGAAGAACAGTGGAAATTTTTGCAATGACAGATGCCAGTGCAGATTATTATGATATCCATTACTTGGTGAATGAAATTAGGAAGAGTTTATTTTTGACATGGAGCATACCTTTCCCTATGACAGAAAGACTATAACCTGGAAGCTTTTAGAAACAACAAGAACAACAAAAAACCCCCCACACACATCCTCAGGATTTCAGGATTACTGGAGAGTCTCTGGTTAATATGTTAGAAATGAGCAGAGGTGAGTCTGCTCCCTGGTCCCCTGCAGCAGGAGGGCACCCAGGACTCCCAGCTCAGGCTCCTGTTGGCTGCATGCGGGGTACTGTGGGAGGGGCGCATGCCACATTCTTCCTAGTAGTCACTGAAGGATGTGGCAAGGACGTGAATTGTTTGTGGCTGGCTCTCTATCCTGCTGCTAGGAAAGACTTGGGCGTTTATCTGCATTTTTCTGAGCACCAGTCGCTGTGTAGCCACCTCCTAGGCCACTTTGTGGGAAAGCTTTCTTTACGGTGCATGACGTGGCATTTCTTGTCACTTCCTCAAATTCCTTCCCGCTGCCTATCAGCATTGCCCTGGACTTATCTGGGTTGAGCTTCAGCCAGCCAGAGCTAATCCAGGTTCCTATTTCAGAGGAGCAGAATGACAGCAATGAGGCTGCCATTTCTCAGCTTGTGAGCTGGGGTCCTGGGAGGAAGAAGCCAAGAGAAGAGGGGTTCAAGAGTTGGGGGCCATTAGCTTGCTTTTCATTGCCTGATACCCTGAGTCTCCTGTTTATTCCCCTCAGTCTTACTTTTCCATAAGGTTGACCATCTAATTTATTTTGATGTAGAGTTGGATATAAGTTTTCCATCTCCCACCTAATGAAAGGGTATCTTTACCTGAGCGTGCTTTCATTCCTTCCACTGAGCTTGGCTCTGACAATTTGGAGCCTCTCAGAGGTACTTATGAATTGAGAAGATTTAGAAGATCAGAGACATGTGGCTCTTTTGTTCTGATCTTCCATTATTTAACAAATATTTATTGACTACCCACTGTGAGCCATGTCCAATGCTGGGTGATGGGGAAAAAAAATCTCCTAAGAAATAACATATTTTTTTCATGCCTTCAGTTTATGAAATGTGTCCACCCAACTTAGTTTGTGAGCCTTACACCAACAATCTTTTAGCAGGACAGCTGTTTATATCTCCATTTTTAGATGAGAATTGCCCAAATCTGACAGGGTATAAGTGGGAAAACCCCAGTACTTGAATCAGCCAGGTTTTTCAACTTTGACACCTTTCTTTTGTACCAGGGTAAGAAGTAGTCGAGTAAGTGATATCTTTTTGGTTCATTTATTTCTGAAATGCATTTGCCATTTCTTACTCTCTCATTAGGAAGAGAGAAGAAAGAATAAAATTAGGAAGGAGCTTTAGAAGGAAGTGATCAGGCACTGCTTAGCATTATATTTCTTTTTATTCATTCATTCATTCATTCATTCATTCATTCATTCATTCATTCATTCACAGAATACCTCCTGTATACCAGACACTGTGCTAAATCCCAAGACAAAAAATATAAATAAGACTAATTCCTGCCCTCAGGAAATTTAGAGTTCAGTGTTTGTTGTTCCTTTAGCTTCAGAATTAAGAAATGTCTGGGACAAACATATTTCCTGATGCTGTTCTCTTTAAAAGTTACCTACTTTTTCATTCAATTCAGTTGACGTTCTTCCGAATTTTCAGACATGAGGGGTTTCAGTGTATGATTAGGTCTGAAGCCATCTCCCGTTGGTCTCTCCTCCCAGAAAAATGGCTTAGGTTTCCCTTCTTTAGGTAGAAGAACAACCTAAACTCACTTATAAAATGGAGGTAATATTAGTACCTACTTACAGGGTTGTTGAGAAGATTAAACAAGTTGATATATAGAACTTAGAACAGTGCCTGGCAGGTACTGCCATTATGTATATGTTATATAACATATAACATTATGTATATCTTAGCTGCTATCATCATCACCATCATCGTCATCAGTTTATGTTTGTTTTTCTCTATGGAAAAAGAGACTGGGTTGTGTTGGTGCTCATTTCTGAGTGTGAGTGGTGACATAATAAGGAATTGAGACTATGGTACTATTCCAAAATATGCCTTCACTTTACATGGAGAGTGTTTATCTCCCTTTTGTGTCAGGACAGAGGGCATTCTAGACTTGGTGGGCCACTGAGATTTCCACTCATACAAGACTCCCTTCTGTTGTCCATCACTCCCAAGTTATAAATCTGTCACTTTTACTTTCGGAGGTGATGATGAGGAAATGAATGATTAAGAAGAGACTTAGACTGCAGAGGATACTTTAGTTACCCCTAGGCCATTGGTCCACTGGTTTCTTTTTAAACAATGGCTAGTGTTATTTCTACACCACATATTAAGGTGTCTGTGAGAAAATAAGGTTTGCAGTGTCAATCAAGGTGATATGTTGAATGGCGTGTCTCTTATGGATAGTCAGATTGAGGTAGGGTTCTGTGTTCCTGGAGGACCAAGGCCGAATTACCTCACAGAAGCCCAGTCAGGATGGAGAATGTCTCTGCCCACTAACAAAGTTTCTTCTCACATCTGTGGTCTCGTCTTGTCACAGTAATCTTTGGTCTTTGATGAAGCTACCGGGCAGTTTCAGGCCTTTGAATTTCAGGATGCCATGTTATCAGCAAATTTTAAGATACAGGAAGATAATCCTTAGTATTACAGATAAGTTTTAATAGTACATAGACCTTGAGGACTAGGTTGATGGCAATTGCAGTTGATAAAATCTGGTTCAAAGTATCTCTTGCCTATGAATAGTGAGTATGAAATGTTGATGCTGGGAAGTTATGGGGAGTCAAAACTAGACTTACAGCAGGTTCTTATTATTTATAGCAAGTCAGCTTTACTCCTTCTTACACCTGCAAAATGACTGCTGGTGCTGCTCTCCCCCACCTCACTGTTCATGTCTCTTCTTTCTCTTCTTTATTCGCACAGTGCTGTAGCCTCGGCATGATGACAGCGTAGAGTCTGTTTCCTGTCTTGACTGTTTTAACTTTTTTCTATCCACTCTCTCAGGGCATCGTAATGTGTTTGAATTTTTGTATGAGTTGCAAATCCATCCCTTTTCAAGGGAGTAGAGGTAGTTTCCTAACAACCAAACGTGATCTAGTTCCTTTTAAAGAGAGGAATTTCTTATATGTGTGGTGATGACTCTGTTCTGTTGTAACACATACGGTGACAGTGTTCAGAGCCCCTCACTCCAAAGTCAAGGATGTTATGTAGAAAGTGAAAAAACACAGGGCAAGACTTGTGAGCATTTCATTGAGATTTTCCCCCCTACGTGTTACTTCTTAGTATTTTCTCAACTTTCTATTAGGAATATTTTCATATATAGGGAAAAATAGAATGAATATTGTAATAAATGACTAGAAGCCACCATTGCATTTGAACAATAGTTAACATTTGGCCATATTTGCTTTTGTCTATATACATTGATACACGTATATATGTGTATATGTATCACTATATGTTTCTCTTCAGTGAAAAAGGAATATTTAAGAACCCATACATTTCTGAGGATATAGATAAATTAGTGATGCCCACATTTCCTCATCAAAGCATTGAAACGCTGATTTTGGCATCTTAGAAACAAATGCTGAAACATCAGTAGAATACAGTCGTGAGGGTTAGCTCATGCTGAGAAGTTATTATTTCAAATACTTATTTACGTGTACTTCTCAAGGGGAATGTGGAACCAGGAGAGCAGTTTCCAGGCTCTTGGCCTCACGTGGAAAGGTGCTGGCTCGGTTATTAGATGGCCATCAGCTGTAATCAGATGGCCATCCGCTGTGGCTGGGTGGCCATCAGCTGTAAACAGTTAGCCATTAGCCACTAATATAACTGCCATGGCCACGCTAGGGGGTGGGTTGGTTGGTTGGTTGGTTGGCAGAGAAGCAGATGGCGGATTGCGGCTAGCAAGTGCAGCTAGCAAGCAGATTACATTGCGGGTCGTGTTGATCCTACTTCCTGTGTCTTGCCCGGCCACGAGTGAGACTGGGGTGCAGGAAGACCCCTCATCGGGATACTGGCAGATGTTTGCCTTTGTGTCTCGATCAGCTGCCAGAGAGAATATAGTGGTATGACTCCCCTATCCATGGCTCCGTTGGTGTTCCTTTTTGGCCTCACCATATCCTGTGTTCTTGTGCGGGGAGCTGGACCAGAGTCCCTGCATTACAGTGAACTTTTAAGTGTCTTTCTGTGAGGCTGTCTGGTGGCCTGGGAAGACCACTGTGGGTGGAGTGCAGGGGCCAGTGCCATCCTCTGTGCTCTGGGTTGGACGACACACGTAACCTCACTGAGACGAAATTTCTTCTGTAGACAAAAGATGTTGTGCTGGATAATTGAAATGTATTCCTTCAGTTCTGAAATCCTGAAATTCTAAGAACCAAGTTGAAACTTTGCATGCAAACCTAGATAGAATGAAGAACTTTCAATAAACATTTTACGTATAGATTGAAATTTGCAGAAGGTTAGTAAACTTCACATAATTTCATGGTCAGTGAGGAGAAATTCTGAATCTAAGACGGCATTGGTAAAAGCAATCAAAAAGTACAGACCATCCCCAGTATCTTGGGTTTTCAGAATATCTGGGTACAAAGTACTGTCATGGATTTGATTTTTTTATGTAAAGACATAGCTGAAAGGTCAAATGCATATCAGCTTTTTTATTGGATGTGAAATATGTCTTTATTTGGTTATTATTAAAATTTTCAAGTGATTTACCTATTAAATATTTGTATTTTGCTTCCGCCCCTGCCAGTATACTTTATCTATGTGGGGGTGGGGTGGGTCAGGAATGACTGGAATAGATGGGTGAATATGTTATATCCAGTGTAATATTTAGTTAGATCATGTGTGAGGTTGCCTGACGAGATTTAGAGAGGATTTTCATTTGTTCTCTTTGATAAAATGTGTACTTCTGAGAATAATGTGAATAGGTCAAATATACAATGAGCTTTTGAGAAATTATCTTTTCTTCTCCTTCCAAGAAATGATGAAGAATTTTTAAAAATCTGCTTATACACATCAGCTGACAGTGTCAGCATTTGTTTGTCATGTTGGCTTTAATCTCTTGATAACAAGCTGACTACATCTTTCCCAGCACACAGGGGTAATAGAAACTTCACTCTGATATTAGTAAGTGAAATTTCCAGCAAAATCCTGTTAGAGTAATGTCCGCCCTAATAAAGGGCATTAAAAGTGGGGGTGTACAGGAGACGGAGGTGTTCCTATTCCTGATGTAAATAACTATCCTTCTGCTGCTTACCTGCCAATCTTGGGTTCCCTAAAGTTAATTCTTCCTAAAGTTTTTTGTTTTTAACTATTTGATGAGAAGATTACACTGCTACAGTCCAGCTAAAAGGGATGTATTATTTGAACCTCTGCCATTGTTTTTAAAAGCATTGTTTGTGTTGTAATCCTTTCAAAGAGCTAGCCAGTAGCTGCTTTCCTGTTTAAAGAGTAAGCTCTTTCCATTGGCAGATCACCTTCATTTAATCCTGTGAAAGTGCATACTTAATTCTTAGCAACAATGCATTTTTAGCATCAAGAACTGTATTACCAAGGAAAAACTAAATATGGTAAACAAGTAGAAAAATAAGCCTTAGTTGTCTAAGAAGGTAATTGAGTCTTGCTTTTGGAGCCTTATATATATATCCCACTTGGTATAATTAGCCTCTGTAAACATTTGAACTACTTTGTAGTTGAAACACTATATATTTCAGGAAGCAGATGAAGGAAGGTTTTTTTTCAAGTTGATTCCTAATATAGCTGGGTTACTTTTCATCATCGGTGTTACTTTGGGGTTTTATTGCATTAAAATGTATCTGTGATTGTTAATATAAGCCTTCAACCAATTTGCTTAAATATTGGAAGCTGGCAGGATGTGAACAAGCATGGCATTGTGGAGAATATCACCCAGGCCCTAGTCAAGTGTAGAATGCTGCAAAAGCATTGTGCTAATTTTAGCTTACAAAGAGGATGAAGATAAACTGCCTACTGCTAGTTTGCCATATGCTATCCTGGTGATAATATTCAAGTGCAAAATATTCCATAGAGAGTCTTATTGTTTCAGTAAGAGAAGCTTGGATAAGAGTTAAGCAAATTTCTGCTCAGTAAGTTTATAAGAAATAATGAAGTAAAACAATTCTCAAATGCAGGTAGATGAAATCTGCTAAATTTATTTTGGCGTTATTGACTTTCATGGGAGTTGACAGAATTAGTTTTGGTTTATATTTGATCCAATTTTATCTATTTTTCACATGTAAATCTTAAAAATCAATCTGAATAAATATTGATCTCTTTCAGAGAAGCAAAAATATAGTTTGGATTGCATAAAACTGCTTAAAAGACAGTATCCCTTGAAGTTCAATAAAGGAATAAAGCAATCTGTTCAACTGGTTTTAAAATAACACTTTAAAAAGCCTTTTTAAAAATGAAAAAGTCAAAATCCATTACATTTCCATATTTGGCAAATTCAGCTCCTACAGTTTTTACCGAAGAGTGTTTGACCTATTTATTTGTCACTGAGACCACTTCACAGTGAAGGGATTGTTAGTTCCTGCAAAACTGAGAAAAATCCAATGTGCATAGCGCATTTGCAGATGGAAACAGACTGTGTAGCCGGATTTGGAGGGTGGGTTGGCTGGAAGCTTTGTGTTAACAACTGGTGAAAAGCTTGACCTTTGCGTGACCTAGGTCAAACAAACCCCCAACTCAAGAGTTCTCCTTTGACATAGATACCTGTTTAGGGAAGGGGGCCAAGAAAGGAGGATGCTGATAAAATTGTTATAGACTTGCAAGCTTGCTTTTTTAAAAGTTCTAGTTCACTTGATTATTTTCAGGCATGGTGTCCATCTTGGAGTATTATACAAAAGACTGTAGATCTGTTTCTAAGTGTCAAAGGGACAGGATGATGGGGAAACATTTCTTTCTTCTCTCTCTCTCTCTCTCTCTCTCTCTCTCTCTCTCTCTCTCTCTCTCTCTCTTCCCCTTTTCCCCCTCTCTCCCTCCCTCCCCTCTCTCTCTTTCTCTCTCTTTTTCTATGATATAGGCAATGCATAGTTTTGTTTTTTCCTTCCCCAATGCAATATGATCTGGGTTGTGATTCACAGAGTTGAATGAATGGGTTGAGCTCCACTGATGAAAACATTTGATAAAGTGGAAAATAAAAGCTCTGGCAAGGATGAGATGGCAAGGCTTCCATTGTTTGTCCCCACACTTTGTTTTTATAGGGGTTCTCACAGGAACAAATAATTGGAGTAAATAAAAGCAAAATAGCACTGTTAGTTCGTATCGTGGCCTCACACATGCTCACAAGTCAACTTTGGCAGGAAACTAGCAAAGGTCTGTTCCCAACCATTTGCGTTGCATCTTTATCTCTCCGGTTCATTGTTTGCCACTGAGAGCTTAAACCTCAACTTCCCAAGTAAAAGCTTCCTGTTGCTTGCTTTTAAATATAGTTTTGTCACAACAACAACCCAAAAATGGAGGAATGTATTAAGGAAGTCCACTGATGAAAAAAGGGCTAAGACAAGTCTAGTCCAATGTGATTCTAAAACTACTTCAGGATTCAAATGCTCATGGCTGGTTACTGTGGGGTAAGCGTCTCCTTTTGGGCATTTTTTGGCTACTGGAACCATCTTTGTGCCTTCACATGAGGTCACAAATGAAGCCAAACAATGAAAATGCTGCTCAGTGCTTCTCACATCTGCCCTTTTGCTGTGTTTGGTTTCACTTAGTTGTAACTTTGAAGCATTGTTTGTGGCTGGGATTTTCTGCCCTTGCACTTGCAGGTCAGAGAAGAACCCATCCTTTATTAATTGTGCTCCTGATTCGAGATCCTTTAATGTCAGTGTATCTGAAAAATTGTATCCATTCCTGTGGAAAATATGGTTCTTATTCCACCTTCATGGAAGGGGGTTACTCTGATACTTCCTGCAATTTGGAAGGAAAGTGCAGCAGTTTCTCAGGCCTTGGATATAAACAATATTGTTTATGCTGTTTCCACTCGTCTAGTCCTCTGTTTGTGCAGGCCCTAACACAAGTGAGTCTGTTTTGCATTTAAAAAATTAGTGTATGTTTTCAGAATCTATCAAGTTAGGCCAAGAAATGCCATAAGGATGTATGATTGGGGTTTACTAAATTTTGGCTTTCAAAACGTAGTTGACAGCCATTTACAGTCTGGCTCTCCATGCACGTGATGTGTGGGACTTGGTGCACTCCTTTAATTCCATGGTGGAAGCAACTGATTGGGGTCCCCCTCCCCTGCTCATTGCATACTACACCAGAAAATTATTAACACCACCCAAAAGACCTTTTTTGAAGAGAACTTGCATTGTGCCAGAAGGTGAACCACATGGTAAAAGTATAGTATGTTGTAGATATTTAATAATGAATCTGTTATAATGGCTCACAGTACAGTGAATTAAAACCTAAAAGGAAGTCGTTCATTAAAACATGAAAAGAGGGAGCATTCACTCACTTACTCACTTGTGTGTGTGTCATGAAAGGAGGCCAAGAGGCGGGCTGCAGGAGCGGGGCACACTGGCCCATGCGAGCTGGACAGTGTCTTCACTGAAGACAGAAGAGAGAAGACGCAGCCATAAACCTTTCAGTGTGTGTGAACTCTCACTGCTCTGTAAATATAATGCGTGTTCCGCAGGAGAGTCAGAAACGAGAAATACACCTGCAGGTTGTTTCCTCTGGCCTGTGAGTACAGGACACAGACTTCCCTGGCAGTTTCCTAAAGTGGCACTCTGAGTACTGTGCTGAGGTCTTAATTCTTAATCCAGCTCTATTTGCTACATTCCACCCTGCACATACATGGTCGATAACTCTTTCACTTGGTTGCCTTCTTGACCCTGCTTTTGAGAGACTGCCTCCTGGGCACTAAGCGAAGAAAATTGTTGCTCTCCTCTGGTTGGGTCCAGCAGGAGAGGATGTCAGAGGAATGCAAATGCTCATGCTTTTATGCAAGTCTCCAGCTGATCCCCAGCTATGCAGTCCCAGCCGCCATCAGCTTGTTCCTGGAGAGCCCTAGAGCAGAGGCCCCCGAGAGCTCCTGGGTTGTTGGTGCAGATCTGGGTGTCCTGAGGGCCAGGCGTTCTATAACGAACGGTGTAGTGAAAAGTGCGGTTACATTGTGACTCTTGGTCTTTTGTGGTAATCAGTTGGAGAACTCTTTCTTTTGTCTGATTCAAGAGACTAGACATTTGTCTCATTGCTCTAAGAAGAGTTGCATCTTCTCGGTTATGTTGTTGAACACATTTTGGGGCCTGTTACTGCGCCCTTCCTTATGGATATGTCATGTCATGCATTCCCATAAACAGGAGTCAGAGGAAGCTGATGCTCCACCAAGGTGGGCTTTAAACTTTGAGGGTGGGCTTTGGGACCACATTTTCTGGCAGAGAGGCCTGTAGAGCATAAACACATAAGCATATGACCCATTGTATTAAAACAACCTACATTCCTTAAGACTAGTTTGTCTAAGAGTTCACCGGCTGTCCCTTAATACAGCAAGGCAACTAGAATTAGCAGAGATGCTCGTACTTACCATTCCATAGTCTGACCTTGAAGGCATAAATTGGAGCTGAGTCTGGGGTTCAAGTCTCTCGTCATCTTCCCTGACACTTCCCCAATGACACGGTCATTAACATTTGGACAAGAATGTACCCTCTGATTCTGTCTATTGTAACTCATCCTCTCCCACTTCAACAAGGGGCCTTGCTGTCTTCCTAACTGTAATATTTGTGCCTTATTTCATAGTTATATGTTGGACCCTGAGTTACCTTAAGGACTGAGGGATTTTAGTCTTATTAATACTGTTATTACTGGGGTAGTTCTTTCCTTAGAAATGAATTCCCCTTTTCAAGTATATCTTTAGAAAGTGGTCTTGGTTTTCTTCCACCATCATATCAATAATAATAAAATAAGCCAAGAAGTTATAATTACTCTTTACATAGCCTCCGTGGAGTGGTTAAATAGAATATCCACTTGTTATGATGTTAATTTCCATTCATTGCAAATGAACAGGAACCAAATATTCCTGACCGTTTGAGTCCACCTCTCGCCACACATTATGACTCCCCTAACAGTAAACCACACAGTTCACTGTCATACACTCTCTAATGTACTTTCTAATAAATAGAGCCAGCTAAAAATAGTGATGTTCTTCATTAAATGTAAAACGATCATTTTAACTGCTTCTACTTTGAATGACCCATACATCACTTACTCAGGCCCATTTAAGGGGAGAGAGCGAGAAAGAGAGAGAGAGAGGGAGGGAGGGAGAGAATGAAAATATGAATGGATCATCTGTGTGTATTTCATTTGGTGGCAATATGAGTGGAATTTAGGCTAAGGATGATTCTTTAGCCATCTCGTTGTTTCCTGTGAAAGTATTATTTTCTTTGACATATATCGGTGGTGGTGTGATGGCCTGTATAGAAATATAGGTTAACTAGGCTAATGAAGATCACACTTCATTAGTTCGCTTGTGACAAAAAAGAGTGGCACTTGTAACAGGAGAAAGTGGCATGATGTAGGAGGTATTCTTTCAATTAGTTGAACCAGCCAACCAATTGTTCCATATGTGATAGCTCTCCTCATGGAGAAATGAGGGTTAAGCAACCTCCTAGGATGATGCATAATGGGAGTCTTTAAATTTTTTTTGAAAACAAATTTTGTATTATCTATCTATCTATCTATCTATCTATCTATCTATCTATGTGTATACACACACGTAGCTATACATATACATATAGATAGATAGATAGACAGACAGACAGACAGACAGACAGAGTGGAACTTCAGGACACGGAGTTTAACTTTTCTGTAGAGAAACAAAAGCTGTAAAGATAAAGGTGCTTTTCTACTGCTTTCCCTGTCCCACGCCTGCATTAACTTTAAATAAATCTACATAAATTTATGATTTCAGTCTGCCATTCATTCAACAAACACTGACTGCCTACTACTGGTAGCCCCTGAGGGTATACAGTGGTGAACGAGACCCATTTACTGTACTTGAGCTTATAGGCGATTGGGAATGACTGTTGTATAAACAGGCCGTGGAAATACAGTGTAAACCAGCTATAATGGTTTGCACCTGGAAATGCACCGACCCCTGTCTTGGAGGATCCTGGAAGTTCTCCTAAAGAAGGGACATTTTTATAGTATTTCACATTTTCCCAAGAGTTTCCACGAATAATCCCACTTGTTCCTCACTATACCCCTTAGAATTACGTAGCTAGTTCCTTATTCCCACCAGCCTTTTGTGGGTGGAGGAAGGGAGGCTCAGCAGAATTGAGTCACTTCACAGAGGCTACACAGATAGTAGTGGCCGGCCTGGAACTTCAGTCCTGGGCTCTGACCTGGAGGTCAGTCATGAGTACATATGTTTGGGAAAGTGGGGGAACTTTGGAAGATGAGAAATAGTGGCCTGATCTTGTGTAATCACTGTTTGACCATCTGGGAATTTGCCCCTGATTCATTGCCAAGTTTAGGAAGACCTGGAATGATCATTCCATGTTCAAATAGCTTAGGCATAGCTTCAAAACACTCACTTCCCATTAAATAAATAAAATAAGGAAAACAAGCAAGTACAGAAGAGAGACAATTAACATGATCACTCAGAACAGCTGTCATAATTTGGGTTTTCATCCTTTCTTTTGTGAGAACGTGGCCCCAGATAGTCACATTTCATGCCTTGAAAGTTTCTAGGCTTCTCTGATGGAGATTACCTTCCTATACAGTGATTTTTTTTTTTTTTTTTAATTATGTGTTTTTTTTTTAACCTGCTCCAACTCATGTATTTTGACAAGAGAGAGACAGATATCTAGCTTTGGTTCTACAGTGACCCACCCTTCAACTTTCCAGTCTTTTCCTCAGACCAGACTGTCTCAGCCCTTGTTCTTTCCCTTGGTTATCTGTCTGTATTACAGGAATGGGAGCCTGTTGTCCCCAAATATTGCAGAGATGCCTGACTCACAGAGAGTTAGTTCAGAGAGGTTTCTGGAAGGAAGAATTCTTTGGGTATGAATGAGATAGAGGGAGGATGGCCGTGTTTCTCACACCCCTTTGGTATCAGATACGGAAATCGCACTCTCACAGACCATCTGGATTTGAATGGATGAGATTTGGGGCTGTTTCCCAGTTTGGCATGCCAAATGAGAAGAAGACAGGACATGCTGAGGCGTGGGAGCTGTGCTAGAATCTTAGTGACACGGAGCCACTGGACAGGAAGAGGAAGCTGGGGCAGAGCCGAAGCATCCCTGTTATTCAGAAGAATGAGGGCTTGGAGCACCTAACCTGGGAGTAGAAGCTGGTTTCTGTGCAGGCAGCTGGGTGGTCCAACATACAGCATCCAAAGGGTGTAACAAGTTCAGGCCTGGTGTTTCAAGATACCCAGTCTGATAGGTGGGGCCAGCCATAAGGAATTCTAGGCGGCAGGCCAACTCAGAAGTCAGGCAGGGCTGGGACTGGCATTCTGAGGTCTGTTTTGAGGGAGAGGATCCCCTCCAGCTGGCAATTCATGGGAGCAATATTTAGCCCTGGGAAAGAAGGCTGGCAGAGGCTGGAGGACGGGAGTAGTAAAGAGATTCCCAGCCAGCTTGTGGTTGGGGGCAAGAGTAGGCCCAGAAGAAGACCAAGAGCAGAGGAAGGAATCAAGAGACATGCCTACACTGGAAGACCATATCTGTATGAAGAGGCCGTGGTAGGTGGGGAGATTTAAACTAAAGGTCTGCGGTTGCTTTTGTGAATCTTGGCCTAGGGGACTCACAGACAGAAGCCGACAATGTCTCTTCCTGTCTCTGTGGGACGATTGTCTCAGAAACCAAGGAGGCCTGGGTCCCAGGTAGAGTTTCTGCAAAGGCAGCTGCAGGAGCTCAGAACGAGGCAAGAACAGGGTGGTGAAGAGAGCTGGAGCGGGGTGCTGTGGTATCAGCTCCTTTTCTGGAAGGGACGATTTCTGCCTGTGGTGGATGAGAATAATTCATGGACTCTGCTTCTTCCTTGTCGCCTCAGGTAGATCTCAGATTAACATGTAGGTGACATCATCACTGAAAACCCCACAGTCCTGGAAACCTTCTCCCCCTTGGGCGCAGTGGCAGCGTGAGTGTCCTTAGCGTCCTTCTGAGTGTCTTCCGCTCCAGGCTGCTGTTGCATGAGGCAACCTTGTTTGTATTTCTGTATCCTTCCCTGGGGGTGGGGGGGAGACTTTCCTTTTCTTTGATACATAAATGGTGAGAGAAAATAAACTCTCTTGCGAGTTTGCGGTGGGTCACTTTCCTCTCCTCTCTGGTTGAGCAGCCTGGCCGTACCTGCTCAGTGTGAATGCCCGGATTTCATCGAGTGCACGGCAGTCCCCAGAGAGGGCAATTTCCTCCCAACTTTCCTGCTAGCAGGACTTCGGATTTCTGACATGGAGAGACACTGAAACCCATTGATGCTAGAAAACTAAGGAACACTCACCTGCCACTCTGATTGCATGCTTGATGTCTCTTTTTTTCTCTGTCTTCAGTAGAAGACTGAAGGCCACGTTATGGATTATGCTTTGGGCTGGGTGTAGACAGCATACCACAATGAGAAAAGACATCATTACCACTCTGGAAGATCTTTCTAGAGGTTGAAGAAATGCACAGGGATCGTTATTATCTAATTGAGTAGGGTTAAATGGAGAACGTAACCCTAGAGGGGTTAGGAGTATAGCCTTGAGTCAGATCCAGATTCAAATCCATGAGGAACTCTTTTTCCTTATGTGTGCATGAGGGCTATTGCACCCATTGCATGGATGACAGGAGATAATTCAGAAAAGCGCTTATTTAGTGAGGTACGTGTTCTGTGTGTAGCCTGTAATTATCAGTTAATAAATATGAGTTGTTTCTATTGGCTACTGAAATAGTCTTTGAAAGAGTCATAACAAGTAAAGGGTTTTTTAAATATGGAGAAATGGATTGTGTTTTTTTTCTTTATGATACCAAATTTAACCTTAAGTTCTAAGGTTTTTGTGAGGATTAATTGATTGAAAATATAGGCCAAACACAATTTCAAATATCTAGTAAGTGCTCAATAAATGTTAGTTTTTATTATTACTATTATTCTTACTATCTAGATCAGAGATGGACTATGATTGAAAATTAGTCCTGTTTTTCTATAGTGCAGCTCACTTTTCCTACACCTTACTAATACTTTCTTAAGTGATAGAACTTTTTTTACCAAGTTATTAGAACAAAAACAAAAACCTTTGCTATTAACAACTGCCACAGAAACATTATTTAGAGATTAGAGGGCAAGTTATTATGAATCAACCTATTTTGTGTGGGAAATGAGAACTTGTGTTAATAAAACTCGTTTCCAGTGTATCATCATCCACCAACAGGCTGCCAGCTCCGTGTGACAGGCCTATTTAGGCAGTACTGCTCAGGAAGCACAGTTACAAAGTTCCAAGTCATTCCAGGGATCTTTGGGGGGGGGGGAGGGGAGAAAAGAAAAGAAAAAAGAAAAATGGTACGCAAGGCTCGGAGAGTGGGTGTACATATTTTGGATAAGTTTGGCTTCTAGGAATGCGAATGGGACGGACACGATAAGGGGAGCTGATAAGGGTGGCAATGATTGTTTTCCTGCTTTGGATGATGGGTTCAGGATAAATGTCCCTTTCTTTACTTAAAGAAAATATTCAATAGGAAAATAACCACAAGAGCTAAGCCACCGCTGCCAGATGATGTGTTAAACATTTTATGCAGCTTATTTTATTTAATCTGCCTAATAGCTCTAAGGTGTAAGTACTATTACTATGATCATTTTTTCCAGAGGGGAGAAACAGAGGCTTGGAGAGGTTAAATAACGTGCCCAGGGTCACACAAATATAACCTAAGTGGTGAAGATGGGATTTACATGAACCTAGGCAATGGGAGTCCAGAGGGTAAACTATTCTCTCAACAATACTTCCAACACAGGAGGCAGGAAGAGAGGTATTGTACCTGCTCAGGTGATAAAGGGGGAGAGAGGGCTGTCCCACTAACAGAAAGAAGACTCGCCAGTGGGACACATCCTGGTTTGTTCTTATACTGCAGTTAGTCTTCGAGACCTAAGTGAAGTTGCATTCTCAAAACCGGGACCAGAAAAGCCTTTTCCCCTTCCTTGTCCAGCAGGCGCAGGTACAGTCGTCACTGTTTGGAAGGAAGGGAGACTGGCGCATGTACTTTAGCTAGCCATCACATGCTCCCGACACTTTCTAGCTTTGTTTGCCCATAGGGAAGGATCCTCCAGTATCTTGATAAGAAGCACGTTGTGGTCCTGGGACCGGCAGCGCAGCATCCACAGTCCCATGGGAACTTGGGAGAAATGCAGAATCCTCGGCTCCTCCCCACTGAACCGGACACTTCCTTTTAACAAGATCCCTGGTGCTTCTCACGCCCATTAACGTTGGAGCAGCACTGCTCTAGGCACTTAGTTTACCTTCATACTGGGCGCACCAAAGTCTAGTCACCACATTGCAAAACGTGCTTATTTTGAAGGGCAAGCGCCTGCCCCTAATTAACTGAGTGACTGGTACGTGTGGCAAGACAGATGCACAGAACTGGAGGCTTGGATAATCAGCAGAGAGAAAGTTAGGCGTAGTACCAGGCGCATGCCAGTATTTCACAGAGCTTGGCTTTCTGAAGCCGTGGGATTTTTAGATGGCTTTGCAATAAAAGCATAACAAGCTTTTTCTTTAAAAAATATCTCAACTTTTTTCTTGCCCATTTTCCTTCAAATTATATTTAATATCTTTTCATTTGCCCCAAAGACTTGCTCATTTTCATTTCACAACCTAGTTCCATTTTACTTTGTATGCAAAGAAATCTGTCTCCACAGAACACCTTCTTCCTCTTCTCCCCCTATACCCCCCCCCCCCACCATGACCTATGGCACTTCTCTTGCTCCAACTTCATCCTTACCCCCAGGATCTTTTTCTTGTTGGTCTCACTCTCTCACCCACCATGCCCCACCTGCAGCGGTCCTGTCGCCCATCCTGCACACACTGTGACTCCCTCCTACCTCGTTACGTACAGACTGCGAGCAGAATAGAAGGGCATCGGTATCGTCTCATATTTTCATAAAGCTCTCTGCCTACAAACTATAAGGCAGGAAACCAGATGAGTAAACTTGTGAACACTACATCTAAATTAAACATAACCATTTTTTGATGTTTAAGAGCTTTGCCACATATAATCTGTGACTCTAATCCAGGGGTTGTGAAACTTCATTGTACATTTTAATCAGTTCGGAGCTCTAAAAATCACTAATGCTGGGATCTCACCCTCCAAAATACTAACTTAATTGGTCTTGGGCACAGTGTAGCCATCAGGATTTGTAAAAGCTACCATGTGATTCTATGTGTAGCCAAAGCTGAGAATCACTGCTTCTAATCTGCATGTCTGGAACTTTTTTTTTAATCCTACTTTTCAAGTGTAGTCCATATAATTGAGTTTGTTGAAGAAGTGACCTCTTTGATACATGTTATCCTGTCTGTGTAAACGTGTATGTATACCATACATACACACATGCAGACTATATAGAAGTTTAAAAGGAAATTATATGGCGAACTTTGGAAGATATCACAAAAATAAATGGTTTGTGAGTGAGTGTGTGTGTGTGTGTGTGCACGTGTGCCTGTCTATAAGATCCCACATGTGGCATATTTTTGTTTTACTGACTAACACATTTATTTTCGTGGTTATATGAAGCTTTGTGATCATTCATTAATATATAATTTATATATTTTGGGACAAATATCTCAAGCAATGAACTCATTATGCATTGCTAAAATAATATTAAAAAATAAGCAAAGAACTGTTTCCTAAAATGTTTTCTGCACTGTTGATTCAAAACAAAAGTTTATGACTTTTGCATTGTTTTACCTTTACCATTGCAAATGTATTTTCTTTCTTTTTTCCCTTAGAAAAAGTTAGGGGGATTTCCATTTTGTTTTACTGTTAGTATAAATACCCAAATTGCAGTAATATCTTGCAGCACACTCATATCCTGAAGTTTCTGAGACTTCATTAAGAAGTTATGCTGTTTTTGCAGGGATTTTCCATGGTGTTTAGTTGTAAAAAAAATGCTGAATGGATGAAAAATGAGTAAAATCTTTTTTTTTTCTTTCCTATTCATCATTGCTGTTTGTCCTCTGTGTGTAGGCAACTAATTTGCTGTTGTTCCCCTGAGGGGACTTCAAGTCAAAAAGTCATATTAAATTACTAGAATAAGGTATTCCTATCTCAAAAGAACAAAGTACAATGATTCAGTGAAAAAAAAACCTGGAGAATTTATTTGATTTCTTGGTGTACGTGTGGTGTCTGTCCATGGTTCTCTACTTAAATGAACACTTACATAAAATAAATGTTAAGACAACAGTAAATATGAATACTGACTGACTGACAATTCTTTCTATGAATTTAGAAAGTCGAGTTTTTTCCTTTAATCCTATCAACTGCACATTAAAATTTTAATGGAGGAATTTTTTTTCTGTAGTCTATAAAAATCCAGTAAATATTTTCATTCTAGGTCTCAGTTATTTAGTTGGGTTCTTCTCCTATTTTTCAGCCAGTTATATTTTATGCATTATTTGTGTTGACAGTGAAGAATCATGAAGTGGCAAAAGCTTAATAGAATGTGTTATTAATAGTAAAGAAGGTATTCCAAATTTATTTCAACAGGCTGGCAATCCCTGAGTTATAAACACCCAAATTCTATGAATGACCTACATATACACACAAATGTTCAACCTACATCTCTTACTCCTATTCTCACTGCTTCACATCCGCAGGACCCATTTACTGCCACCAAAATTTCTGTGAACAAATCTTGGACCGTGCAGAAGCACATGGCTTTGCAAATGTAGGCAGGGAAAAATGGGTGGGATGGGGTGGGGTGGGAATGGCGGGATGTAACGATAAGTTTGGAAAGTGACACTGGGCTCTTCTGAAAGCCTGGTGTCTGTTGATTAAAAAAAAAAAAAAAAAAAATCCCAACACAAGCTGTATTTTTAAAAATACCTTTACTTATTACTCTACCTGAAATTCTGCCATTTAGAGATTCATTTGCATTAACAAATCCTCTTTTAAAATGTCAACACTTCTGGGAAGGTGAGGGGGGCATCAGTTATTCATGCCTAGTCTGAATTAGTTCTTTCAGATTGCTTTCTACACGGAGTCTGGCTCACTTCAACTAGACTGAAAGGCTTTATGTTTTGATTGTTGGGAAATGATGAATGTGAGTTCAGAGCAGGAAAAGAATAGGCCTGGGTGAGGGGACTACAGGGGGGCCAAGTGCCTCCACAAGGTATTGGGATACTTGGAAACTCTAGGAGATGGAGGCCATGCAGTGGAAGAGAGAGACAGAAAATGAGGTGCTAAAGGCAATTACATACTGCATTTTCCTAGACTGACTCTATACAACAAAATATGAGAAGAAACTCATCTTCCTCCTTATTCTGGCACTTTCTGACATCCTGCATGCACGGCTCAAATGTCAGTCGGAACTTCATTCACTTAATGAATTACTTTGGCTCTAATAATCAAGCCTTGGGACATAACATCATTCATAACTTGCTTCTATGTGAAAATATACTCTAATAGCCAAGAGACCCACTTACACTGAACTTCAGAATGTAGTCTGTGCCTAAATTGGGGTCTACCCAATTGCTTTTACACTGTCCCTCATTCTCTAATCTGCGGTTGGAATTGGGGGGAGGTTGTTAGTCACCCATAAGGTCGTGTGGTCTTGCTGCTCTTACTTCCCAGCTTCATCTTGTCCCGCTTTCCCAGGTTCCAGTTCGTGGTTGTGTCACGCTTCCTGCAGACACACTCCTGTCCCTGTGGCCTGCCATGCTTTCTCTATCCTCTGCCCTTGTAGGATGCGCGCTATACCTCCTTGACTTTTCTTCACTCTTCAGATTTCTGCTCCAGATGACTCACGCCTAAGTTAGTTTCCTTTGTTTCACACACTCCTATATTTATATTTCTTTCTGATTGAGTGCAATTGTACATTTTTTTACTGAGATTATTTTGTTTAGCATCTGTGCCCTCTACCTGGAAAGCTCCCCAGAAACAGGGACTCTTTTTGATTTTGTTCACCATTTGTGTGTTTAATGGTTGGCATAGTGTTTGGGACATAGTAGGAATTAAATACATTTTTGTTAAATGAATGAACGATAAGAGTGACTGCTTATGCAAAAGATGGTTACGTATACAGGGCGCATTTTTAAATGCTACATTTTACTCTTCAAAAGAGGGGCAGTACATTCATTGAGTTACTTTCTCCAAGCTCCGATTCTCCGTTCCTTCTCAGGTTTTTGTGATGTCAGGAGTCCACTAAAGGGCAGCACAAGGCTGTGAGCTCATTCCACAGTGGTTAACTATTAACAAATATTTGTCACCGGTTAACCTCCATTCAACTAGAAAGGAAAAGCCTCATGACAGATCTCTGTGAAGCCAACCTTAGGAAGGATATCTAGATACTTCTTTTTATGAAGTGCTAATAATATGGTTATTTAAAGTTAGCTTATTCTTCATCTCCCCCACTCTTCTTACGTCTGTCTTTTCAGTCAGTGCCATGGGTAGAGCTGTAGCACTGGGTATTTGTTAAACCCCTTCTAGAACACAGCACTGTCATGGCAGGAGCCAATATCTAACTCCAAAGGAACCACCTCAGAATTTTCAGGAAAGCCAAGGGTGGTAATATGATATATGTGCTTTCCTTTGTTTTAATCAACTGAGAAGCACTTTGAATTAAGAACAAGGAAATCTTAACCCCCTAAGGATGAGATACAAAAGGATTAACAGAACCCTAATTAAAGTTAAACTTAGAAGTTAACCATTGGATTTCGACTATTACATATTTGTATATTGGCTGCAGATTTGGAACTATATGAAGTCTACTGTGTTTCTCTTAAAAATATGTGATAAGACTTAGGAGTTGTATTGTTTTCATTTATCTTACAAAATCCTTCCTAATGTCTCCTAGGATACTATGATACGTATTATACCATAGTATCAGATACTAAGGTCCTCTGATAATCTTTGCTGAAAAATTGCTGAGGTATCTGTGGAGGAATGCTGTGGCTAAGATTGATACAACGACTTGGCAAAACCAGGGGAAAGCCAGAGTTCTAGAGTTTTGTATTTATCACCATATATATAAAGTGTGAGTCTGGAATCTGAGCTCCAGGTCAAATTGTCTGCCTAGAGACAGTTGAGTTTCTTCAAGAGAGTAAAACTGAAGATATGTAAGGGGCGGGGAGGGGGCAGTATAATTGATTCCTTGGGAAAAATGCAGAAGGAAACAAATAACTTTTGCTTTATCTTTTAAAGCTAAACTCAGGAAAATGCATAAACAGAAAGAAATTTTAGTTAGGTAAATAGTTTTAAGTTATAATTTCAGGAAGTAGGGGCATATTTCTGAAGGGCTATGGCATACATCATAAAGAACTCTGATCCACCTTTTGGCCAAGATGAACTTACAGATTCCAAGGCAATTTCCCAGCTTTGGAGAATGCATTTTGTTTATGTTTCTTTATGGTCTTTTGAATTTCACGGGTGAATATTCTTCAAGAGTTTGATGATTTAGGTACGTACAAAAAAAAAAAAAAAAAAAACTGTAACAGCTGGAAACTGAAACTATGGTTTTATCCATGCAGTGGAAAGTAAATGCATTCACACATTCATTTAATAGGCAATTGACAGGTTTGTACCATGAACATTGGGGTAACCCTAGGGTTAGAGAATCTTAGAGAGGAGTATGACCTGGTCTCTACTTTCACATATCCCATAATCAAGGCGAGGGAACATATGCCGAAAACAACAGTCCTGGTAGAGTATCATGTGTTGGATGGAGGAATGTCAGAAGAATCACTCAGGATTGGGGAGAGCGATTACTAAACAGCTAGAGTTCAGCAAATGCTTCTTATGGGAGGTGGCGTTAAGCTGAACCTAAAAGATCACCAAGGAGTTTGCCAGGAAGGATACTACAGGGAAAAGGACTAGCAAAGGGAAATGCGAAGAGGTGTGAGAAAGTGGTGTGCATGGTGATATTTTGAGGACGTTAAGTAGGCTGAAGACTGGGGTAGGGCAGCGTGGGCTGCTGCACGTGCAGACTCAGCAGAAGACAGGCTGGAAACACACTCAGGAGAGAGATCATAAAAGGCCTTCCATGCCAGGCTACAAAGTGCAACCTTTATCCTGAAGGCAAAAGGTAGCTACAGGAGGACTTTAAGTACCAGGTTATATGGTCAGATATGTGTTTTAGAAAAACTATTCTGTCAGCTATTGTGCATTCTACACGAAGACGAAACACCTCTTCAAAACCTCTGAAGTATTCTAGCTGGTTCCTGGGAAAGGGTTTTCTATAATTCTCACCCTTATCCTCTTAACAACACAGAAACACCATCCCATCTGACTTCTGCCTAAGTAGACACAGCCATGATCAGGAGAACTGGGCTTGTGGTAGTTTTTACATTTTTCTAACAGCCCGGCACACCCAGATAGCTCCACTACAAAGGAAACCCCACCTCTCCATACCGACGGGATGTTTGCACCACCAGCCCCTGGAAGGGTGGGGACGTTCAACACACCACTGAAGGGGTGAAATACCACCTACTCTCATGTAGATACTATGTGAGAAAGGAGATCAGAAAAACAAGAAACCCTTCCTATTGGATGAAAATTTAGCCACCTCACAACGTGAGCTACTCAGTCATAAGAGTGCTTTTGAAATGACCCTTGTAGACAACTTTCAAGACATGAAGAATTTATTCAGTGTCCAAAGACAGGAGTATAAATGGCCTTGATTTTTGAGTCTAGGTACATTTCTGGGGCAAATGCTGTATTTCTAAACACTTGAAGAGGAGAAAAGTAAAGTTTAAGGAGCAGAGATGGCCCGAAAATACAGTCTCAATACAAAATTGTACGTGAAATGTTCTTGAAGCTGGGGTGGCTTCCAGTTTGGCTTCTAGCAAAACAAGAGGGTCCCCAACCTTACACGTCCATTTGCCCCAGCAGTTGAAAGTTCATATCCGTAATTAGAAGTTTTGCCTCTATGACATAAAGAACCCTCTGACAGACACCACATTTTATTTATATCTGCTGGCCCACTGACATGGGAAGTTCCGATCAGTTGTGATGTAAATCTCAGGCGCCTTTCTGGGTTTTGTTTTTGCCTCGGAATAGGTTTTTTGGGAATGGCAGTCCTGGGGGGGGGCGGTGGGGAGAGGGAGTTTGGAGGGAGAGAAAAATGGGAGAAGGGCTTTGACCTGCAAGGAGAGGAGCCCCTGCTGACACGGTCAGTCTGACCCATTGAATGGCCTGAATACGATAAATGCCGCTTTATCCTGCCTTGAAAGGCACGAGATAGCACAGTCTAAATGCCTGGGCATGCTTAAATAGGCGATTCGGGATGTTTGAGTTGAGCGTGTTTGAAATCTGAGCTCACTGACAGCCTGGGAGCTGCCACAGGTCACCTGCCTTGCTCCGCAGGGACAGGCCCAGGTCTCACAAGAAATTGTCCGTAGACGAATTGTAGTACAAATTCCTTTCTTTGTTAGTTGGCCTCTTTCACTAGACCATGGCCTATAAAATTTTGTAAAAACAATTCTTAAATATTATTTGAAAGGGCAAATGGCCCACGCTGAAAGGTTTGACAGTTTGACATATAGTGCATGGTTTTGATAGCTCGGAAACTGAAAAGTGTGGCCAAGATTCTCTCCCTGCTTGTTAGAAGCCTGGTGTTTTTTAAATAGTGTCTTGTTGCTGCGCAGGGTTCCTCCGCTCCTAGCAATCTGACAGGCAGTGAGTCTGCTTCAGTGATCTTCAATCCTTTCAGACTCATTTGTGGGAGAGCAGGAAAACAGCTAGCACCTTTGAATCCAGCATCCAAAACGCACAGAACCAGGTATCGCCAATTAAGGAGCCATTCGGATAATCATATCAAAGCAGATCGCTTTAGAATCTTCTGATAACAGCCAGAGCCAGGGCCTAGAGAGAAAGGAGCCCTGAGTTTCACTTCAATGAGGGGGGAAAAAAGGGATTTGAGTGGCCCAGTCTCATCAGAGCCTAGAAGTCGCAAGGAAGTGGATTTCTGCATTAGAATGTTGCATATGGGCAGCCTGGCTGTGCTCAGCGCCTGCCTCAGCGCCTGCCTCAGCGGCTGCCTCTGCATAGCCAAAGGCCATTTTCAGGAGCCTCTGGCCCCTCAGTCACTGGCCTGCTAGTTAATTGCCACACGGACTTCATGACACATGGGCAGATAATATGACATTTTCGGTTTCTGTCACTAGCAAACGCCACAACGTCGCTTGCACTAGTTGCTAAGAAGCTGTCAGAAACCATTAGCAATTGGCTCAAGTCGCCCTATGGCATTTCCTCATAGCATCAGCAAAACGAGCATAAATCACCCACTGGAGCCTACTGCTATCCTAATGAGGCTGTAAGCTTGTTTATGGACTAGCATCATTTTTATGATTATTTCCACCTTTTCAGTTTGCCTTCATTTGGCGGCAGGAGAAGTCAGCTCCAGGACTGAAGTCACTGCTGACATTTTACAAATGTGGTTCAGGGCTGCTGCCTGCTGCCGTGTGGTCGGCCGGCGGTTCTCCAAGTTTGTTTAGTGATCTTAAAAATAAAAAAAGGAAATAAACCCTCCAGAGACCGCATGGAGGTGACTGTATCAAATTGCAGAGTGAATGGAAATGCTCGAGGTACAATTGACCATTTAGACTTTCCTCTGAGGTTGAGATGTTGCAAGATCAATTTTCAATTTTAGAAAGTGGAAGAGGTTAAACAATTTATTAAAATCTATGAAAGTGTTTGCTTTTAGAATAGTCTGTTTTATTATGCTCTTCTCCTTCCCCATCTTCTCCATTTCCCTAACTTGTGTCGGGAAGGAGCAGGGTTTATTGTTTTAGGCTTTTCTGAACATGCACCAGTATTTACACTGGATTGAAAGCATTTGCTTCCAATGAAAATCTTGTCTTAGATTACAACCCAGCAGTGTAATTTCCCTCCCAGATGGGAGTAAAGTAGCTGTATTTGCCTAAAAACAGTAGGAAGAACAAACTGTGCATTAAGCCAAGGCTGTTTTTGGCTTGAGCTAATGATGTAATAGAAACCTTTTATTCGGGAGAGGTCACTGCCAGGGACTGAAGGGGGTGATCTGGCTCCTGCTTGAAAGGTTTCTCCATTGTATCTACATAAGTCTTCACTTAAAAAATTCTGTTCCTAATGCTTCTGCTTTCATACAGCAGAAATAAACAGGAAAGGTTCTGGTGAGTGTTACACATGGAATGCAGAAAGCCTTCCTCTCCTAATGGAGTATATAATTCAGGTGCCCTCAAGGCACGCTTTCAGGAATTCTTTTGCCTGAGGTAATGGGAAGCTAAGGCTGCTTTAAGGCCTTGATTATCTATTGATGCACAAAGCTGGAAAAAAGTCATCTCCTCCGGATTATAGTAGATATTTCCATAAATTATCAATGAATTCTCTTCTAGGCAGGCACTAGGCATTGCCTGCTAAATTAATCTGAAGGGGTTTTGAGATGGATAGAAAGGCTATTTTTTTTTTTTTAAAGGTGGAAAACAATCATGGAGAGGTGGTGAAAAACTATGTCATTAGGTTAGAAGCTTTTCATTTTTAATCAATGATCAGGTAATATGTTCTTTCCTTGGTTACCTTTTGCATATTGCAAGTGGCTTAGCCCATTGAAATTTTACATGCCGTTGAGTTGTTTTCTTTGCTCATGTTTCTTTAATGAATTGTTATTTTATATGGTGAAACGCTTCTCTGAATAAAAAGCCTCTTTAAATACTGGACTTTTAAAGAATTTGTTAGGCAAATCCAAGAGGACTCCTTATAAAACACTTCGTTATGCAAATAAAGAGTTCTGTGGGGGGTGGGGGCGTGGAAGGAGCACTGATATAGGGATGTGGGTGTCTGGTCCAGCACAGACCCATCAGCTGTGTTTCAGGCTGGATGACCTTGGGCAAGTCACCCAATAGGACACAAGCACTTTCTTCATTGATACATTGAGGACTTTGGAACTGTGGGTCTTTATGACCTTTCCTGCTGAGAACACAGCTATGGTTCTGTGGGACCTAAATATATATATATATATATATATATATATATGTATATATGGATTTTAAGGACAACAAAATTATAGATTTTAAATTAATAAAAATCAAACTCAGAAAATTTCTGCAAAGATTTTGTGTGTGTGGCCTATACTGTAATCACAGCAGAAATGTTCAAATTAGTCTATTTTTCACCCAACAAAGTTTTAAAACTCTAACTCAGTACAAGTCAATGCAATTTGGGGGCAATTTTCTTTTTTGGGGGGTGGGGTGGGGGAGTCTCCTGAGGGAGCCGTTAAGAACAATTGAGTAATGGCAAGGTAACTGCTATAGATTAGACTGAAATGACTGACGTCAAAATAGAGAATTCTTTTCATATGTAGGATATGTACGTTCACAGAAATAAGGAATACTGAAATTCAAGAAGTGATGTGAATGCATCTGAGGCTAGTTTCAATGTACAGTCATTGGGAAACTTTTCTTACCCAAGTACCCGATTCTTTGGGCCAGTTAGGCTGCTCTCCAGTCACTTACGTAACTCAGTAAATGTGTTCTCGGGGACATCTGTTACCTCATTGCTAAGCCTTATTGTCATAGCTCTTCTTTCTGGACCCAGATCAACCTGTCCCTTTCGAAAAGCCAGTAGCTTCCACTAGAGTGGGGCTCCAGGTAGAAAGGAATGTTTGACAGAAGCTAAGCTACTTTTTAGGTTAGTCCACTGTTGTTTTCCCTTTGACTTTTATGCCAAAATCCAAAGTGCTTACTTTCCATTTGTACCTTATGACTTATTTTGGACAGTGTATATGTGGGTTGAAATTTTTTTTCATCTTATTTAAATATGGCATTGTAAAAGGAATATTACATTTTAAATTTTATTGTGTCACAGAGCCAAAATATTTTCTGGAAGAAACAACTTAAATGTTCTAACAAAAATCAATGGAAAAATAGGATCCAATAGATAGGCATGTGTAAGCAGGTGACTTTTCAGTGAGGAAAATTTAAATCTAGAAGAAATTTTAGAAACTGCCTGGATTACTAGGGTAATTACAGTTCCAAACGACAGTTTAACATCACTTTATTTGATTTAAATAGTAACTGTTTTCTAATTAGAAAATAATTTTGGGAGTTTTCCCCTTATTAAAGTTGACGCTCTCTTTCTATGGTAAGAAAAATTATATTCTATTTGAAGCATTCCTATGTCAAACTGCTTATATGATGGATTACCTACATTTCCATGGCCTAATTTAATCTTAAGATAGATCACTTGTGGAAATAGTTGATATCTTAAATGCATCTTCTCACAAGTTGCCATCAATGACTATATGTGGGATGGAATACCCAGGCAGGGACAGCTAATGACTGCTACCATATTTAACTTCCCAAAAGGAGTTACATTTAGCGTGTGTCAGCTACACATCAGAATAATTACAAGGGCAACAAAGCTACTAAAGAGATCGGATATTTCCTTCTATTCCCTTTGACTTTTCGTACTGTTCTTTGGAAGAAGTTCCTTAGACCTGACTACTTTTGAGCCTAGGCCTTGTTCTGTCTCTGTCTTGAAAAAAAAAAGTACCAAATAAACTATTAATCATTTATATTGCTCTTTTGGTTTTGTTTATATCCAAAGGCATTCTATTTGAATAAAGCATGTCAAGGTAGCATCAGTCAAAATTTGATTCACTATGTTTGCAGGTGATGGCTTGGACAACAGTGTAGCTTCCCCCAGCACAGGTGACGATGATGATCCAGATAAGGACAAAAAGCGTCACAAAAAGCGTGGCATCTTTCCCAAAGTAGCCACAAATATCATGAGGGCGTGGCTGTTCCAGCATCTAACAGTAAGTGGATTCTAAATGACATATGTAAACTAAATATGGACAAACAGTTTTGATAGAAAAAAAATGGGGAAAAGATGATTCCCTCTGGACCTGGAATATTCATAAATCACTGTGTTCCCACAGTTTTTGCAAAAGTGTTAGCACTTATTTCCTAGGTACGTACCCTCAATGAGGAGTTTGATTTGAAGTTCACTATTGTAATGTTAACTTTCGCTAAGTTCTAGGGGTTTAGGAGTTCTTGTGCACTTGTGATTTTAAGTATGTATGCTAATGATGTTGCTTTTCTCAGTGTGCCTCTTAAGTACTTAGAACCAGCTCCCCCTAAGAAGAAAGTAAGACAAACCCCAGAGAGAAGGACTTAATTTCTTCGAATGCTTTCGTGGACCTTTATAATGCATGGTCCGTGACAATTTAAATCTTGTTGCAGTGGCAGGATGCTCACATAACTTGCTTTTACGTGGTCTGAATGCACTGGCTGCCAATCCAAAACGTTCATGTGAGTCGGAGCTGCACAGGGAAAGTTGTCCCTGTATTTAGAACTGTAAAGGAAAACAGCAATATAGAGTCAGCTCTTCCTGTGTAGTCCCTTGTGACTTTTCAAGCAGAGTAACAGTTTATATTGTCTGTGCGAGGATTGCTGTTTTCACTGCAGGAATTCTCCTGGAGATGTGAGAAACTGGAGAGTTGGGGCTTTATGCCACCGAAGGGTTTGTTTTGTTTGGTTATTGTTCTGAATGAATTTCATGTTCAAAATATTTATAATCATAATATTGTGGTGGATATTTTTGTAAGCGCATACCGATTTCATGATATCTAAGGAAGAAGATAAAATGAAAATTTATGGGTGAAATAATATTTTAAAAATCAGCACAATTGTTGACCCAGGGGACTTTCACTATGAGGGACAAAGGGTGAATTTAGACAGGTCGTAGCCTAACCTCGCCTGAGACGAACGAATGTTAAAAATCGTGGCTTTTTAAAAAATGTCAGGAGCAAACCTTTTATGTTACTATTTTTAGCATAGTTTGCTTTTCATAAAGTCATTCATTTTTCAAAGTTAGTTTATGACACTTAATTGTACATTGTCACAAATGTGTTCAGACCTGTTGACCCTTACACCCTTACCTACTTTCAAGGCCATGGTCCTCAGTGACTTGTTCTGATACAGGGAGACAAGCAGGGTGTGTTGAAAGCCATGCTGGTTCTGCTCCTCTGTATGGAAGCTGTGCCTCCAGTAACACTCAAGAGTATACATTGATCCAGATTTTCCAGCATCCGTGAATAAAATAAAAACTCATAGCAGCAGGAATAGCTAAAAAACAAACAAACAAACAAACAAAAAAAAAAAATTTCCACCCTTCTGTTCTTCTCATGATGATTCCAAATTGTAACTAGATGATGCTGACAGTTTTGGAATCAGCTTTAGGGACTGCTTAATGCTGGTAGTTAATTGAATATTTAGATTATTTAGCTGATTTTAAAATCATATTAGGTTCACCTAAAACTCGATTCAGGTGCCATTCCTTACTTATCTGACACATGTTGCATATATGTGGTTAGTTTGAGATCGGCCTTGTGCTAATTTGCTGCTGGGGATCACTTAGCACTGCTGAAAGGGAGAGGGGAGGACTAGGGTCTAGAGGGGTAGCATGAAAAATAAATGGTGTGGCATTTAAAATCAGCAGGAGATCAGAAGTGACAATTGGTCAATGGCGCTGATGCAACCAGGCTATTTCATCACCAGAGCTAACCAGCTAATCTTATCTGGAGGATGAGTGCGGGGAGGGGACAAAATCAGGTCTCGACCCTGAAGTAACAACCAAACTATTTCTGTTTCCTATACTAACAGAAAAAATGAATAGATTTCATCAGCCTCCATTGCAATCTGCAAAGGAGCTTTGGTTTTACTTGAAGCTGAGATGCCCCTGAATAAAATATAATCAAATATTGGTTCAGACAGAATCAAGAGAGAGAGAAGCAAGTTCTTTTATTCATCCGCCAGTTTCCTGATTTTCTAGGTTATACCCTTGTGAAGAACCTTGCAGAGAGCTGTATTAGCTTCTTTAAAAAACAAAAAAATCTTTTTAACAGCCAGCATGATTTTACCTTCATTGCAATGCTTTTTGTGGTCCATGTTCTTGGGGTGATTGTGACAGAACATATTCACGAACTGCCTGATTTCCTTCCGTTTTGGGGGTCTGTGCTGGCCTGTCTCACTGCCCTGGAAGGGGAAGCTCATTTGTCCACGTCTCCCTGGCTTTGTCTGAGTCCTCATAGAAGTTGTCTCGTGGTTGGTTGGATAGTTCCATACCCTCCTTCTCCATTCCACTGCCATCTGCTCATACAAAAATATTGATAATTATAATGGTCTCTAAAAAGAAAATGCTCTCCTAATACCATCTAAAAAGCAAAGCTGGAAGACATATTTTAATTTTCTCCCTCTTTCCTTTCCCCAATGAGAAATAGTCCCTTCCCTTTTCCCTAATTGCAAGTGCAAATAGATCTCCAGTTACAAGGAACACCCTTCTCCCTGTCTCATGATGCATCTTCAAGGATCGCACAGGCTGCTTAGGTAATATTTATAGCCAGGGGCTGATTATATATAATAAATTCTATGGAAAAGCCTATGGCATCGAAAGAGAGCTTTGTTGTGATTTGTCCAAATGTAAGAAACTACTGACATCTCAGAACTAATCCTTTAGCAACTTTATTTAAAGTTCTGAGACGTCTCCAGGGATGCACAATTAACTTGGAAAACTGTGTACAAATTTTAAATGTAGCATATTCTTGCTATATGACTAATGCAAGTTAGCTAGAAAAATTCTTTCTGAAACCTCTCTAGATATACAAGAGCAATTGAAACACTGGCTAATTAGAACAATAGCGATAACAATTTATTATCAAATTGTAAAAAGTAATCTATTAAATGCCAAAGACATATTATAAAACCTCACACACCTCTTTAAAAGCAAATTGCTATTTTTTTTCTTTTTCAAATAAATGGGTCAATCTTTTCATTGGGTTTATTCAGTTAAAAAAAATCTGCCTTTGAAAGGGCTTTCAAGCATTTGTGTGTTAGAGGAGTAGAATAGGCCCTGAATAAAAAAAAAAACCTTTCTGGATTTGCACCCCAGCTGCATAAGAAAAATGTGCCGTTCTGTAGTAATCCACAGGTAGATTTAATCAGTAGCACATTTTACTACTCCAAAGAGAGAACTAAAGCTTTATTCTTGGACTCACAGTCTCTAGCAAGCTAAACTGGACATACTTGTGTATAATGAAAACAATAAAAGAAAAAGGAAACAGATTTTAAACTTTGGTGATATGGGGTAAAAGGAAATTTCAGTGATGTAAATTTCCAGTTTAGACTACTTAGTGGAACATTTGCCAGTTTTGATAACTAGAGAACGTTCTTTTTTTAAAAGAAACAATTCCCTGGCATTGAAAAGAGTGACTGACAGATAATAAGACAGAATTAGAAAGAAAATAAAAGCATTTATTAATCGAAATGCTTGCATTTGCCTGAAGACAAATTACTGCAAACAATTAAAAAGTACTTAATATTGGCATATGAGTCACTATATAGTGACAGTCAGTTCAAGGTTTCTTTTTCCTTCTTAAGGGCATTAGTCGAACTGTAAATATAACCTACTGTGTCATAATGTTTAAGTTGGATGTGTTTGGCATATTACCCGTTATTTTGCTACGTAGTGTTACAAAGACGTGTACCCTAGTGAAAATGAGGGAAAGGAATAAATATAATATTTAAGGTGAAAATCACGGGTCTTTTTGTTTTCCCACCCTAACATATTGCAGTTTTAAATATAATCTACATACTACATAGAAAAATGGTTAATACGGTTCTTATTTAAAATATGCAGTGACACATTTTCCTTCATGGAGCCGCTGTATGTCCCAGGAATCCAGAAAGTTAGAAGAGTGGAGGTTGTTAAAATGCATCCTTGCAGACTGAGGTGAAGAAACCATTCACGGGGTGACACATTTGGCACTGAGCAGTAGGGGAGGTGATCTGATTTCCATGCACATTCTCTTGGATTCCCTATCCTCTCACTGATTTTGAGGATCCCATTTGGTACTAAAGAGATAAACTTGGTTTCTGAGTCAGATACACATGTTTTACTATTTTGTTTTGTTTTATTTTGTTTGTTTCTTTTTGTGAAGTCTAGCCTGGAATGAATATATATATATATATATATATATATATATATATATATATATACATACACACACACGCACACACATTTTTGTCTGTGGTCAAATTTGTGTCTTTATTTCTGATTTATAAGACTTTCCTTTCAATATGGATAAAAAGCCAAAGTGAAGGGTTGTAGAATCTTCCAGGTTGAAAATGGCGTTTCCATAGAAACACTATTAGATGAAAAGTGCCCTGCGGGTCTGCCACTCTAAGGATGGAATAAATGGAATTGACTTGGGAATTGAATGCTCTAGAAGAGACAGATGTTGTTTCATTGGTTTTGCTTTTCGTAATAAGATGTGTTGGAGATATCTTGGTGTCATATCTCTCTGCTTGCAATTTTGGAAGGACTGCTCGCTAAACATTAGGAATTATTGTTACAGTGAAGAAATACTTCTAATTGGTACCCAGATAACTCATTCTGTTGATCAAAGGTCAAAAGGCAGATAGAAGACCAATAGGTAGGCACGTAGGTAAGCAGTAGATGGGATGTGCACTTCTCCCATTTCTATTTCTCTCTATTCCTCACCTGTACACTTTGCCAGTTTTAACAATGAATCTTCTTATTGTTCCTTACCCGCTATCATCCTTCAGCCACCATGTGTCCTAAGAAGGTAGTAGGACAGAAAGACTATATTCTCGAACTCTCGCCTGCAATGTCAATCAGGGTAGTACAAAGTATTTGAGAAAGGCAGTCTCTCCTTGCGACTAGTCCCAACCTATCTTCATGGTCATGTGCTTGAGCCAAGGAGGGTGGTTGGTGGACATAGCAGCTAACTTTGATTCCTTCTTCACTACGTGTTATCTGCAGATATACTGTTAAATTAAGAGACTTGAAAACTGATATGAAGGAGTGGGAAGATTTTATTTCTTCCAGATCTCCACATACCATATAAAAAACGAGCTCTCTCAAATCTGTAAGAAGAATATCTTTATAGTTATTACTCTTTTCCGTACATGCAGTTGCTATTCACCTTCACAGGCTTCAGTAATAATGATGGGTCCAAGCTAGACTTTGCCGAAACTAACCCAGGCTTGGATGACAAATCCCTCTATTTTAATTTTAAAGGATCTCAGCTCTTTAGGAGATAGTATATTTCAACTTTGATTAGATAGGAACCCTGACTATTTTTTTACCCAATTGGGAATCATCTGTCTCAGGAGGAAAATGAAATAGATTATTTAATTACTTGGGGGTAATATTGGAATGCCCTAATTCTTCTGTAATATACATCATCTAAACTCTTTTAATAATGAAGTGGTGGTTTCTAGATTCTGGGGCAACTGCCTTTTTCTTTTTCTTAGCTGATTATTGAAATCCTAATGGGATGGGTGATGAATTTTCTTAGGTCAGGTAAACTGAAAAGGCTACAGCTGGAATTCTTCACCCAGAAGAATCGGAGTTAATACTAATGATCATTGTGAATTAGAAGATCAAAGGCGAAGCATCAGCCTGTTCTCCAAGTTGTTGCCCCAGAGGCCATTAGTGACCTGGCAGAGCTGGCTCCCAGCCTTCCACACACCTCCTTCCCCTTACCCCAGCCTTTCTTCCCCATCACAGTTATGCACCTCTGACCTGGGGTAATTACAGTCGCTTGATGAGGAGGCATGGGGGAAAAGAAAACAATCGAAAGTAAAAACAAATGTCCAACTTTAAAATTGCCCATTTATCCAGGTCCATAGAACTCACAAGCAAATGAGCTCTGACTGGGGCTCTATGTTATTTTCGGGGTGTGATTGAGATTTTTGTGCTTGGTCAAATGGCTTGTTCGTTTCACTGATGATTGGTGTCTTCTGTAAGGGACTTGTGTGGAGTCTGGTTGGCAGTTTGTCAGATTGTTCTAAAATTTTTCTTTCTGTTTCCAAGGCTGAGTTAAAAATACACTATAGTTTGGTTTTCTGATATACTCTTAATCGGGCTAATTAAATAAAGGATTAGGCTCAAAACAAAAGTGCCCATATAATACAATTTATTAAGTTGCTGGTTGCTGAGACACATAACTCTGAACACTAGCCAGCCATTTATACTTCAAAGCATATACCAATAGCATGTCTTCCTCTGATTCCTCTTAGTGATGATGTATTTTTGAAGACAAAATATCAAACTCAGTCAATGAATATGCAACTGCTCCTCCTCAATTTATTTTTCAGATTAAAACTGGAGCCTCACATAGATGTGTGTGAGTGATTTCTTGAGCTAACTCAGTCCAACCCATAGGAATTTTATATAATATAAGCTTGGCTTTTTTACTTTCTTAATGTTTAAGATTCCTAGTGAAGGTACTTTGCTTTAAAGTATGAAGGTTTGACAGAGAGAGAATCAGATGGTTTCGTTTTAAAAAGGATTCCAGAGATTTGGTTTGGGTTTGGTTTGGTTGGTTGTTGTTTTGCCAGTAGAAGTAAGTCTATATGTCATGGAATTTAGGATACTTTGTTTGACTTAACTGAAAACATCCCCCTCACATCTCAGTCTTCTGTGTGTACATATATGTCCCTATGTGTGTGGACATTTTTCTGTGGGACAACTCTCTCTGAACTCCTGCCATTTGTACCAATCCTCGTGGGGAAAGTGGATCCATTTTGCTTCTTTTCATCTCCTAATACGTTGCTATGTTTAGGGCTCTCATTTTTCTGTTTCTCCTTGTGTAAACCCACACCAGAGGGTAACCAAAGAGTGGAGGCCATGTTGCAGTGGTCTGTTGCTTGGGTCACAAAACCCTCTTGGTCATGACCCAAGCTTATCTGTGCTATACTGAATGCCATGAGGCAGCAAACGTTATTTTATTAAGGCTCCAAGGTCATAATGGTAGTGATTATGTGGATTCCCAGCAAAATGCCAGTTACTGCTCGTCCCACCTTTGCAGAGGCCTGAAACTGGTACACTTGACTTGCCTCAGTGGACTTGATATTCGCCTCTGTGTGTTGAGAGCAGGAGAGAGCCCTCAGGAACTCAGATAAGGCACCTGTCTTGGTGGGCCTTTGGCGAGCCTCTAAGAGCAAGGGCATAGCTGAAAGAGTTATGCCGGGCAATTTTCTAATATGTTCAAGACCTTCGAGGCCTGGTTTTTTCCTTGCCGTTGCAAAATGCCTTCACTCAGCAAATTATAGCCCAGTGAGTGTGGGTCCCTGTACGAGGTGTGTTGTTCTATCTTTGAACACTATAAAGAAAAGATAGACCTCAACTAACTTGATGTTATAAGTGGGAACATCCTAAGTTAGTTGATATTTAAGAGCTACACATTACTTGGTTTTTAAATATATTGTGCAAAGTGTTGTGAAATGGAGACCTTAGTGTGACTTAAAGAACTACTTGTATTTGAATGTCCTCTTGGTGTTATCCCTTCACACACACACACACAAATATGGGACAATATATATGACACCTTTTGGATGTCTTTGCTTTTCAGTTCTTAAAGTTCTGTGGTGGGTTTTTATCGGTTTTCACATTAATTCTGTTGTTAGCACCCCTGCAAGGCCTATGTGCTGTCCATGACACGAATGACCTCAGAGAATTCAGTGTCCTAGGAAGTTCTTGGGATGTCAGAGGCCAGAAGGTATCATCTGTTATGGGACACTCATCCTAAGAAAGATCAATGAGTGGAGATTATTTCTATTGCAGTTTTTAGAAGTTTAGGGATAATTCCTGTCTGTTATTTAAGGAAAAATCAGTTCCCAAACTTCTTGGGGGAGAAACTCCACACAAATGTCTTGATTTCATTTTTAAAGAGAAATGAAATTATCTCCTGTCTACATAATGTTACCTTTATCACGTGTTTTTTTAAATGATCTATGAATTGCTTGGCTATTTTGACATTGGATCATTCTGTCCTGTTAATGGCTGAAGAAAAAATTGATCAAAAGGCTAAATAAAATTATAATATGTGTCTCTGTGGTGCTTTGTGGTTTAATATTTTTCACATGCACTCGATTCTTAAGACAATCTTGTAAGGTAGGCGGGATGACAAAAATGACGTTTAGAGAAGTTAATGATTTTTTTCAAGGTCAAAAGCTAGGAACTGGCTGAGCTGGAACCAGGATCTCCTGACTTGAATTTCCATGTGCTTTCCACCACGTTGCCTCTCAAACACAGAGCAAATCAAATCGCGTTGTGGGAGTTCAAAAGTGTAATTATAATCTCATTCCATGAGTTAGCTAATTAGTATTTTTAAAATAAAAATGTGAGCCAGAGAGTTT
This sequence comes from Rhinolophus sinicus, assembly GCF_057876585.1. Taxonomy (NCBI): domain Eukaryota; kingdom Metazoa; phylum Chordata; class Mammalia; order Chiroptera; family Rhinolophidae; genus Rhinolophus; species Rhinolophus sinicus. The sequence continues at coordinate 143,354,965 of NC_142502.1, read as the reverse complement.
GGCATAAAACTTCATAATGCAATCTGATGGTTATTGGCAACTAAAGGTCAGGGATGGTCCTTTCATATCTAAATCTTTCTCCGTAAGCGTCTGCCCATAGAAAAGGCATAGCTATAGCTATTGATATTTCATGCAATTGTAATAATTATGCATTGCTAGACTTTCAGAATTTAAGCACTGACTGCACCTCGTTCCTTATGGAAGTATGTAAATCTCTACCTGTCTGTTACTAACAATGTCTATAGTGGTTTGGGGGTGAGGAATCTTTCCTCATGTGAGTCCTAACTAAACCCTCTAACACAGAATTTAGTTCCTTGAAGATTTTTTGCCTGTCACGTGTCCAAAACACAAAAGAGCTATGTCTTTAATTTGCTTATGAAGATAGAGGAAACTGCTTATGCAGCCCCGATTACTCTTGAAACTACAATCCAACTGTCGCTTCTCAGCCCAGAAAGCTGCTAAACCCTGGAGAATTAAGCCAGCACTCTGGGGTATGACACTGAGGTCTGATCATTTTCAAGCTAGTAATAACCAGAATCCTAAAATTCTTATGAATAAAATGTAATTTTAGTAATGTTTCCATAAACAGTGGTAATGGTGGCGTTTTAGTAGGCAGTGACATTAGTCACATCGAAATTGCACCACGTTGGCTTTTAAATTACTCCACCTGTCTGTATGAATAGAATTTTCAGTGTAAAAGCAGAGAGACAGCTGCTGCTAATGTCTTCTTCTCCCTGTGCAGATAATACTGGCAGATCTACATGCATAAAGGACTGGTTTGTGATGTAAAATGGTACCTGACCCTGCTGGCTCCTGAGCTACAAAGAAATACCTTTAATTATCAGTGGCACTGTTTAGTTGTTGATATAAAAATATCAGCTTCCAGGGGTGTAACCTCAGGTTCACGCCCTCTAGTAATGTCACCCACCATACACTCTTTTTCTTCTACCCACATCCGTAGCGAGATGGGTGAGCATTTATCTTGATGTGTTTCAGAAACATGCAAGGCATTAATACTTAAAAGGAAATCATCTAATACTGTATGAACTTGATTGATGATCTTTCCGTTTGAGAACTTTTAAAGATTAGTGGAATCTGCTTCCTTCTTTCCAGCCAGAATGGAAGTATGGTATACTGTTTATACCTTCAAAGGGCTTAGCATCATTCATCTAATACAAATCCACGGTCTCATGTGAGGATCATGGCCAAGCATTTCCCAGAACAGACAGGGTAAAAAATAGAGGGGTTTGAGAATATCAAATGTTTTACTAGGTGCCTATGCTTCCTGTTGATAGACGACGAAGCTTACTTTCTAGAAAAGAAGCCCATTTGTTCTTGGCCTCTCGATTATGGTCTGTTATAGCAGCTTCATGGAAATCAGAACAGGCCAGCCAAGGGGATCCTTCTGTTCGAGATGCCTGTTGCCAGCAGTGTATTTGGTGAGACGGTAAATAGGAGATATCCTTGTCTGGCTCATTTGCAGGCATTCTTTTTGACTTCTTTCACACAACTGGTGTTTTTGTGTTTAATTTAACAAGAATGAGTAGTAAATGAAAGCTGCTGCCTGAAATCCCACTGTGAGCGTGTTTTGCACTAGGCTCCCCAGTGACAAGGCAATTTGTGAAATTACGTGATGGAGTAATTAGATGAAACCAGGACTCCTGATTGTTGCCATGCATATGTGGTGAGGGTTTGCTGGGAAGAGGGAGGGGGAGAAAAAAATAGATTATTACCCTGGCAAGTTGGCTCAAAGCTTCTTCATTTATTTGTAAACAGAATATTTAGTGACCGCATAGGAAGTAGCTGTAATCACCAGCTCATAAAGAAACCACAGCAGAGCTTTTGGATTTTTGCAGAGTGCTCATGTAAAATTTAAGCTGGGAGGCAGAATCCCTGTTAATGTAATTAGGATCTAATTTACCACCCTTTGCACAGAGATGTAATAATGTCTAGATATTTACTCTATCTTTAAGCACGTTACATATACCTCAGTGCAGCAGTTACTGAAGAGAAACAGGTGTGAGCACTTTCCTAATTCGTTTTTACACTGTAAACACATAGCAATTTAAGGGAAATATTTACCAAAAACGAAGGGAAAGGAATGTCTGCAAATGAGGCAGTAATGGACAGTTGCCCTTTATGTACTGATGGATTTCTCAATGGTTAAGTAAATTAAAGCAAATGCTAGAAAAATCAATAGGCCAGCATAGTCTTGGTTGTGCTTCATAGACTTCAGGACAGAATGACAGATGTGGTGTCTATGACCCATTTAAGTATTAATGCTTGGAAACCTGCTTCTGCATGCAAGGTTATATAGGCTTAGAGACATTCTGCTATATTAAATTACAGACAATACTATTTTTTAAGTATATGTGGAATTTATATGTTTCAGTCAGGTTGTTCTTATGCGTTACATTTATACTGGAAGATTAGTTGCTTAGTTGTTACAATAGCTCCATAAATCAGTTTTGAATGTTCCCACACAGAAACATCTTCATAAGGCTGTAGTTGGAAGATGACGATGATGTATATTGAGCTTCCATGTATCGTGAAGTGAATATGCTCAATAACACTCTATGTTGGAAACCAAATTAGATTTAATTAAGGGGTCGATGCTTGGAGCCTTTGGAAAAATCTGTAAAATACCATTCAAATGTGGCATTGTAATTCAGTTAATCTCCAGGGCTACAGATGCTATACTTTACATCTGAACTAACGTGGATAGCTTGTCACATAGGTTGACTGTCATAGCGTGTGGAATTTTGGGGCTCTTCTAATGTTCTATGTGGTAGGTATTAACCTCGGAGAATTAGAAGGCTGGCCTTTTGGTAGCACCATAGGGTTTTCATTTTCCCATCTATTGTTCCCATTACCAACTCCAAGAGAAATGATGTAAATGTGGTCACAGTGTTGATGGTTTGTTGCCTATTGGAGACAGGAAGACGAGAAAGAAGCAAGGCAAAATGAACTTGAGAACTGGCTTTAGGGACCAAAGCTGGTTTTCATAACCCAAATAAAATGGAGGGTGAAAATCCTTATCCTGGTGATTTGGGAAGAAGGTGCCATTTGTCACAGAGAGAGTTGGGCTGGCTTGAAGTGTCCTGTTTACCTTCTTATGCCAAGTAACCTTAGACAGTAAGTACTCTACTTCTTTCTTTACTCATGATGAAGCAGACGTGGTCCAGCCTGCTGCTGGGTTTTGAAAATCAGTATGTAAAGGTGACCTTGTAATAAACCAAATCGGTGGAAACATTGCTAGGTTGATAAGATGGAAAGACGAGGAATGATTATTTAGGTTTTAAATGAAAGACATTTTCTGGATTTTAATTTTCATATAATGTAGCGTTAATATTCGCAACGTTCCTCTGAGTCTGTATCATGAGGTTTAGCAATGTGCACATTTGGAGATTTACTGAGGTGTACATAGTAACTTTAAATAAGGAAAGTCTAAATAATCAAAAATGGAAATTACTATAGAAATGAAGATTCTTCTGCTTCTTCTAAAGCAGTGCCTCTTAAACGTTAGTGTGCATTCAGATTATCTGGGGATCATTTTATTTAAATGAAGATTCTGGTTCAGAGGGGCGGGGCCTGAGACTGCATTTCGAACACGCTCCCAGGTCATGCTGATGCCGCGGCCCACAGACCACTCTTTGCATGGCAAGGATCTAAGCAACACGCGAAAGCCCACAGGTTTTCAGTGGGAAGATGATTGTGTTTCTCTGTCTTTGATTTTTGTCCTTTCATTTTGCTCTGATTTCAAAACTCAACCCATTGTTTTTATCATGTCCATTGGACAAAGGTGTTGTTTTTCCTCTGCCACCTTTCAATTTGTTTTCAGTTACAAGAACTTCCTTTTGAATATCAAAGAGTTTTTAAAAGGTAGACATTATTTTTTTTAAAGCAGCGTTAGGTCCACAGCAAAACTGAGGAGAAGGTACAGAGATTTCCCATAGTCCTCCTCTCCCGCATAGTCTTAGCCTTCTCAATTAGCAGTGCTCCCCGCCACAGTGGTAGGTTCCTTACAATTGGTGAACCTACCCTGGCACATCATTATCACCCAAAGTCAATAATTTACATTGGGGCTAGACTGGCTGTTGTCTCTTCTATGGGTTTGGACAAATGTGTGACATGTATCCACCATTATAGCATTATACAGGGTAGTTTTACTGCCCTAAATGAATATCAGAGGGATTCCGCTGGGTCTCTGAAATACGCAGAAAGCTCCTGATAGACCAAGGACGCTGCAGATGTGCAGACTTTTTCTTTGGGGCTTTGTTGACTGTGCACTCGTGTGTTCAGGGTAGATGAAAAGGTAGTTCTGAAGGTTGAATGATACAGAATCTTTTCCTTCACCCCTATCTAGCTTCAGTGCTCTGGTAACAATGTGCAGTGATGGAAGTTGTCATGGAGTGAGGGCAGTGTGTGCAGTGGTTGTGCTGGCTCCCAAATTCCTCTTCTGGCCCTCCAGATCTGATAGCTTTTGTCAGTAAGAAAGTAAAGAATCACCAGCTACAAAAACAACACATGCATTTGAAGGAGAAATGCTTTTGTTCCTAGTACTACCCACCAACTTTTTGTCTGCTCCAGGAAATCCTTTTGTATTGGGTTGGTGCAAAAGTAATTGCGGTTTTTGCAATTTTTTTTTTTTTTTTTTTTTTTTAACCTTTTAAACCGCAATTACCTTTGCACCAACCTAATATTTCCGCCGCCTTGTGTGCTTTATCTGCCATGGGCACTCTCAAATTTCACAGCATCCTGGAAGATGAATTTGTTTCCAAAAGGGAGCATCTGAAAAGTATTTTCTCTCTAGTTTGGCTAAGATCTAAGGAATTATTGTAAGTAGCACATACCTATTAATCATTGCTTAGCAGGTAAATTCTCTCACTCATTAGAGTTCACATGCTGGATGTAGTTTCTTGAAATTAGATCATTTATTTTGGTCTAAGTCATTGAGGATCAAAGGTCATAAGGAATCCAAAAGCCATTAGTCAGGGTTCTTTTCTGGACCCCTTAGATGTCATTGTGCGAGTCACCCAGGGCAGCCCGGGCCTGGCCTGCTGTCAGGGAGCTGGCAGGGTGCCTACTTTATTTCCAGTTTGCATAGATAAAAAGCAGAGCAGCCACTCTCAGAATCACTATAAAAATAAGCTTACATAAAATCTCCATTTGAAATACAGTATGTGTGTGCCCCTGCATGCTTTATCTTATGGAAGCCATGGGACCTAGAAATCAAAATTAGGAAGAGAAGCATACATTTGATGGCATTGTGGATTCGTCTTTGTTTTGGTGCAGCCATTTATAATTCATTGTGAATTTAGCGAAGACCAGATTTTTCACAAAGAATTGTAATGATAAGCGAAGTGTTTAATTTGCTAATGTAAAATAAAAATAAAGGCATCACTTTAAATGTTGTCAAAAATATATATTGCCATCCCCTCTTGATAATATTGAAGTCCATTTGGCAGTAATGAGTTTATGTGTATCAGGAGCAGTGGGTAAGAGATGTAGTCAAGTCAATTCATTTACTTCCTCCATTGAGCCCGGTGGGTCTCAGACCCACACCTTGAAGTGAAAACATCATCAATTATCAAGACGACAGGCGCCCTGGACTTACTCCCTGAAAGTGTTCGTATTGGACCAGAAACCGTGAGCACTCAGCAACATTCATCACTTCAGTGTTCAAGAGAGTGATTGAGTACATGGTGGGGTGAATTTCCGAGGAAAAAAGGCCAAACATACCTGCATGAAACAGAGTACATTTGAATTTTTAAGAGTCAGGCTATAAACATGCATTCTGTTTGATATTAAAAGGTTATTAATTGTTAAGGAGTTAGTTTGCATATGATCGTACAAGGAACAACTGTACCCCCATTGAACAGATGGAACATTTTACAGAAGGAAGTGGGATAGAAAAGGCTGAAACTCTACGAGAGATCTTAGTGTACAATAAAGTAGAGGCTGGAAAAGAAAATTCAGAGCCCTGATTGTCAACCTGCTGGATCTCACCACGTTCACACCTTGACACTTAAAATTATGGTGTGTTGTTGCTCTGGAAGCTGTCTTGCGTACACAGTTGACAAGATCTGATGAGAACCTAGGCAGAAGTCCATATGACCTCATCGGAGCCAGACCTTTTCCACACTTATTCAGAAGTGGTCACAACTGCTCCATGGAACCACTGGAGCTGTGGGGTCGCTGCAAGGGTGCTGTGCTCTCCCTAGGCCTCTCTGTGGCTCTGAATCCTGCATTGCAGCAAGAGCAAGTGGGGTGGGGTGAAGGGTAGGACAGGGGGAAGAGGTTATGCTGGCAGCAGGATGAATGCAGGGCCCTTATCTAGGAATACCTTAAATTGTTTGGTTTGTGCGGAGGTGGCTGGAATGGTTTCCATGATGTGATGGCCTAATCCCATCACACAGCAGGAAAAAGCAACTTTCAGAAGCGTGCTTGTTATTTTTCCCCACCATAAATTATGGCTAAACTTTAGGCCACGTCTACGCTTATCTTTGAATAACAACAGAAATTAGGCCACTAAAGTTTTGTGGGTTTTTTTCCCCAAGTAAGTTCACATGGTTTTTGAGTGCCTACTATGTGCAAGGAGCCATGCATGTCTCGGAGCTTTCTAAGCTCTTTGAAAAGAGCATAGATCTAATTGGTGGTGCAGTTTGTAGAAAGAACTAGAGTGAGGAGAACAGGTAGGAGACAATTACAACGGTTCAGGTAAAAAGGCTGTGGTTGTGAGAGTGTAAAGAAATGGATGGGTGGAAGATATTTGGGAGGTAGACCTGGCACCTCATAAATAGAAGCATTCATAGCTGGCACATGTGTGCTACACACTATGCTGAGTGCCAGTGGGGTGCCAAGGTGGGCCCTGGGAGCTGTCCATCCTCGGTGCAATGAGTGTAGAGAATTTACAAATAATAATGGAATGACTAAAAGTCAGTCTATTTATTATTATCACCATACACCCACAATACAAATAATGTCAGTGAATAAAATACTCCTCCCTGCTGGGGCAGACTGCTCCCACCCCACCCCCACCTTGGTAGCGCTCCCCCCAGCACTTTCTGTCTTTATCTCATTGAATTTCCCACAACGACCCTCTGAGGGATATCCTGCTGTTGAGAAAACCAAGGTTCAGAAACATGAAACAACTTGCCTGAGGGAACACAGTAAGAAGGAGGGGAAGGATTTGAACTCAAGCCCGTCTGACTCTGATGCTGTTTTCATAACCGCTCATGAGTGGACATTTGCAGAGAAGGGCATCGAGGGTGACGTCCTTGTTTCACGTTGGGCAGGTAGGGAAGAGTGTTACTAGCAGTTTCTTTCACAGAAGAAGGCATGTCAGAAGACAGACCTGGCTTTAGGGGAAAGGTGAGGAATTCAAGTGGGGATATGTTGTGGTTCTGGTGCTGGTGGGCCATCCATGTGAGTTGTATGGCCAATAGTTAGAAATGAGATTGCTGGGGTGAGAGCAGAAGGCTTTGGGGTTACCGCCACTGAAGCTAAAGATGTAGGAATACATAGCGTCATGGAAGCAGAGAGCGCTGAAAGAGAAAAGGAGGAGGTCATGGACAGCACTTGGGCAATGCCTATTTTTAAACGCTCTCTGGAAAAAAACAAAAACGAAAAAACCCTAGAGCAAGAGACAGGGGAGCAGGCTGGAGGTCTATCAAATGTGGAGGGGAGCTGAACTGTTATTTGGGGCCCTTCTAGCTCCAACAATTTAATATTCTTTAAAAAGGAAGGAAAATTCAAGTGTAAGAAAAAGAGTCCATCCCCAAACAGAACCCATCACAGCCCCCAAACTGGCTCCCCTTCCTATCATTTTCATCTCAGCTAATGGCATCACCTGAGCCCCGACCAGAAACCTGGGAGTCATTCCTAAAAGTCCCCTTTCCTTCTCCCTTCACAGATAGTTGCTCACTCCCTGAGCCCCAGCACATCTCCCTTCTCTTATTAAACACTTCTCCATTCTCTTAGTCCTTCCCAGTCCCACTGCCACTGCCTTGTTTCCTGCTTGTGCATTTCTCTAATCAGCCTCCTTGCCTCTAATGTTGGTCCCTTAAGAACAGTCCCTCATTTTGCCACTAGAGTGTTGATTTTTCTAAAACAAAACTTGGCCAAGTCTCCCCCCTACTTAAAATCCTGTGACATCTCCCTGTTGCCCTCAGAACACAACCTCTTTGGCATGCCATTCAGAGGACACTTTGAGGTCTGACACTGGCCCACTGAGAACCCAGGCTCCTCTCTTGCCCTTTCCATACATGCTCCCCACACTGGGCTACAGCCAAGCCGAAGGCTTGCGTTCCCCATAGGTGCTGAATGGTCCTGTACTCTGTGCAATTGTACATGCTGTTCTGTTATCTGGAATGCATCACCTCTATGACCCCTTCTCCATTTCACACTTTCTTCTGTATCCTTCACATCTTATCTCAACTGTCACTGCTTGGGAAAGCCATTCCTGGTCCTCCCCAGGAGAGAGGAAATGGCCCCTGCCACCAGGCCCATAGTACCTTGAGGGTCATCTGATAGAGAGTACTTATCATGGTGACTTTATTTACGAGCTGCCTCCCTATCTGGAGGTCAGGATTTAATCTCTCATCTCTATATCTTCAGAGCCCTGTTATAGATGCTTGGTGATATTTTCTGACCAATTGAATGAGCAAAGTTTCAAAAAAGTGGTGACCAAACTCGGAGAGTTTTATGAAGTAAAAGGACTAAGAAGGGTCCTGGAATGGGGCTGAGGAAATCGTCAGTGATGTTTACAAGGCTGTTTCAGGCCTTCGGAAGGGAAAGAAGTTGCACTACGAGCCACGTGGGTGATTCTGCAATAGAGGCAGCAAGGGTAGACCCTTTTGCTGTTGCTTGAGGAAATATACTAAAGGACATAATTTGGGCAGGAGCTTGAGGAAGTGGTAGCAAGAAGGGGAGGTTTTTCTTTCCTTTTTAAAATATTTACGAGAAGGGAGATTTGAATATGCTTACACATAGAATCAAAGTCAGCTATCTTTCACGGGATGGCTACTGTGTTCCATGCAATGTCTTAATGCACGGCCTAATTATTCACTTAGGCAATAGAGAAAGACCCTTTGAAGGTAAAAATAGAAAGGGACAGATTCAGGGATCAAGGATCAAGGACAAGTTGGCCGTTGGAGGGGTTGAGTGGGGAGTATATGGGGTGACATCTCAGAGTAAGAGCTTAGCAATAAATATGAGCCCAGAGAGGAAGATGAAGGCAGAGATTAAGAAATAGAGAAGAGGGGAGTCTTAGGCGCTATTCTGCCCCTAGATCTTTTAGCAGATCAACCAGGAGGCAAAGTCAACTGCTGGGTGTCCGAGAAGTAGGCTTGGGAGCTGGAGGAGAGGGGAAGTCATTTGGAGAAAAATTGTTGTTGGGAACACAGTAGGCAGACCAAGACACACATACACACACACGAAAAGAAAAAGATAAAAGGACGTTTACAGTGCAGTTGAGAATACACGTGGAAATAGTGGTAGGTACCACACAGTGACCAAGGACTGGCTAGACTTTTAATAAGTACATTTCATAATCAACCTGCTCTTCACATGTTGAAATTAAGGCCAAATAATGAATTTTCAGTGGTGTTCCACAGGAAAAAGAACTGCATTTTCTATTCCTGAAAAATGAGCATCGTGGGGAAGATTCACTGAGCCTCCGTCTGAGCCACTTAAGTTTGTACTATTGTATGTAGGGTAGTGAACTCGAGATTGCACGAAAGGTTTTATCTCAGTTTTGGAGGAAGTTAGCATGTAATTACTGTACATTATCTTTCAGTGTTGGTTGTATGAGAACTTTGCAAACTGGTTATTGATAACCTTCGAATGTGAGTTTAACAAAAACCATGCAAATGCAGCTGTCTGCTAAGATAAAATATTTTTTCTTACCATGATATATGAGAGAAAGGGGGGGAGGGGTTAATTTAACTGCAACAAATCAGCACAATATGGTAAAATATTTGAGCAACTGTAAAGGTTAACAAGTAAAACGATCTCAGGTATGTATGCTTTTAAAGTCATTCCTCTGCCGGAGGCCTCATTTTTAAAGGTGGAAAGGAGCGATGGCTGACTTGAACAGATTCCTTTAGATTCACAAGTTGAAGTTGAATTGATCTTGTCATTGCTCCAGAAGAGTCCACTCTTGTCATTTGGTTTGATGGTAAATACTATACACTTGGCTTCCTGAAATAAAAAGACATCCCACACGTAGTGAACAGCTCATTGCCCTACATAGAGAGCAGTTGGCTCAGTGAGATCAGCAAGTCGCAAGATGACTCATTTGAAGTCTCCATGTTTAAACAGTAATGACTACTGACATGCAAACATGCTAAAAGGCAGATACCTAGATAGATGATAGATAGGTAGCTAGGTAGATAGATAGATAGATAGATAGATAGATAGATAGATAGATAGATAGCTGGCTCATTGGTCTTTCGAATATGTTTTAGGAAAAGAACTAAATGGAAGTCTTCTGTCTCGTACTGCAAGGCAATGTCATGACAATGTTGGAAAGCCAACACCCAGTAGCTGGCTCATCGCGGGCATTTCTGCCCTTGTCTTCAGGATTACCAGAGAGCCATGCGCGCAGCTACACAATGCATAAAGGCGAGGGTCATTTCTAGGACAGATAATTGAACATTAATACTCACTGACATTGTCGAAGGAATGATATGTCAACCTGACAGGGCCTATGTGCTTACATCTGCTGATTGGCTGCGGACGAAGGCTCTGTGTGTCAGGATCAGACCCCAGGCCTGACTGCAGCAGGACCAAGGATGACACCGTCATTAATCACGAGCTGCCATCTTGGGCCAAGATAGTGTCTGTAAAATCACTCCATATCCTGTGTGTGGCTGGCAAGTTGCATCTGTCGTGTTCTAGAGTTTCGAGGTATATCTCTCAGTAAAAAAGAACCAAAACACCACTTCAGACTATTTGTGTAATCTCACTAAAATTTTTAGTGGGCCAAATGTCTTCGTCCCTCCTGCTTTCTTTCCTTCTTTCCCTCCCTCCCTCCCTCCCTCCCTCCCTCCCTCCCTCCCTCCCTCCCTCCCTCCCTTCTCTCTTTCTTTCTTGTTTTTCTGAAACTAGCTATACATTCTGAATAAATGGGGCAGTTTTAGTGGCTGACAGGGAGGTCCTGAGGTGGTGTGTCTTTTGTTCCCATGGGAATTGATTTTGATGAGTTTCTGGTTTCCTGATTCACCATAGATATGTAGTATAATGAAGAAATCAAACAAGAATTAAACTGAAGTTATTTGGTATGATTCATTTTTTTGATTCTCAACAAAATATTAAACCCTGTAGGCAGATTTCTGAACAGAGGAAAAAGAATTATTTCCTAATCCCTGAAATCACATGAACAGCACTTTCCTGCCTCATTTATAATAAATCTTTAGTGAGTTAATCCCATTGCTCCAGTAATTCCACAGCCAACACGTTATTGAACATGTATCCATTCAGAGAAAAGAAACATGGAATAATCGTGAGACCTCTGACACTCACCCCGATTGTGCCTTCTTAAAATAGGGGTATCTGGTGGTGGTTACTCAGTGTAGGTTTCCACTGCATGAAATGTTATAAAATAGGGCTCCTGAGAGCAGCCATTATCACATATTGGTTGACATCACAGATTTTTTAAATCCCAGTTGCATTGGAGCCATGAAAAAAAAGCTTTCATCTGTAAAATCTAGTTTCCCTTTGTTATTAAAATAAATGAAGCCATTAAGCAAAATATATGCATATGATAGTGGAATCCATCATTTGGCATCATCAGAATGATGGAATTTTGCATTTTTAAAATTCTGTGCTGCCATCTTAGAAGGTTTGATGTAAGGTGCAGAAACCAATGTGCTAGCGTTTCTCAAACTTTATGCCTTATTACATACATTTTTCTCTTTCATTTGCTTATTTGTATATTTATCTGGACCTCCTTACACAAAAAGTAGAATTCTGGTTAAAAAGGCTACACAAAATGCAGGCGTTTCCCATGCCCCTCCCCCCCCCCAAAAAAAATCCTGCCATCAAATGAATTAATTGTAACTATTGATCAGCTCATATTGTGAATGTGCTGGAATTGAAATAATTTCCAAATATGTTATTTCCAAAGGTTTGTTTTTAATTACAGTGGCATTTGGTTGGCATGCAAGGGCGAGTTCTCACTCTTGATCTATCCTAGCTGGAGCCCAGGCCAAAAGATTCTCTGCTCCCTTTTCTCGAGAGCACACTTTTCTGCCAAATGTGGTGCTCATCCCCTGCCAAGGAAGGTGGGCGAATTGCCACTTCTGACTCCCAGCCACCGAAAGACAAAGGCTCTCAACATCCCTAAGTCCAGGGAGCCAGCGTGGGCTTCACACCTTGAAGGTTCCGGATTATTGATTTTTCCCCCCCTAGAGACTTTATAATATGGAATATTTTCTCAGTGCCTCTGTCTGTCCCCCGGGTGATTTAGGCACTTACAGAAGTGTGTGAACCCTTGAAGGCCACTGGAGGGTCATTTAAGTGTCCTTACTCATCTGTCTGAGGTCTGAGCATGTCTATACTGTCGCTTTCGCCGCCTGTATCTTGGTTTTTTTTTTTCAGTGTTTTCTTTTTTTACATCCTTTTGGTAAGAACATAGTAATTATTTATTTACTTCTGTGAAGCTCAAATAACTTCAAGAAGGGTCATAGCTGCGTATAAAGCATCTGATAGGGAAAACAATCTCCTTTCCTTTTAGCAGCACCAGGTATATGATTTATGGAGAATGCCTACATAAACTGTGCAAACTGAAAATGCAGGGCTTCTAAAAAAATTATGAAGAATTTCAAGATGGTAACAGCAGCACGTTAAACCAGGCATGGGGCTTTTCTATGTGGGGGGGCCTGTGTGTCCTGTGTGACTACCTTTGAAGTTCGCCCTGCCTTTAGATATTCTGGAGCTGAGTGTGTCCCAGCAAGGAGAATTGTAAGAAAACATTAAAACCTAGGGGGAAGAAATTCCCCCTAGGTTTAACACCAGAAAAATGACAAGAAATACCTAGTTTGATAGTCTTCCTTAGAAACTGAAAAATACACACACACACACACACACACACACACACACACACACACACACACACCTATGTATTTTTATGTCGGTTAGCCCAACCTATAGAGTCATCTCGGATTCAGTTACTATTTACTAAGCACTAGATACACACCAGGCGCTATACTAAGCGACTGGATGTATGTTGTCACATTTGACTGCCACTAGGTTTTGTCACCCTCATTTTACTGATGAGGGAGCCAAGGCCCAGAGGACAGAAATGCTTTGATCAAGGTGACACAGCTTGTGTGGGTTCCTGGACTTAAGCTTCAGTTATGTACCGAAATCGGTACACCTAACTGCACTTTTTGAAACCAACAACTCTTAAAATGTTTTCCTTTAGATTTGTCATTTGTCAATGTGTAACCACATCACTGAAGCAGAAATGGACTGAATTACCACCCTCCTGGCCTACACGGGTTGTGACTTTCCATATAGGCCTAAGTTCTTTTAGGAAGTGACTTAGGCTCCTTGCATATGTAATTAGCAACCGTACGTCACACGTGAAATGGCACAGAAAGACACACTACATAAAACAAAACTAGGTCTAGTTGTTTCGTAGAGGAACAAACTACCCAGTCATGGGGTAAGGATATTTCTCTCCCAAAGTCCATTGTAGAAGGGGCAGTTGCTGTTATGGAAGGCTTTTTGGCATTACCAGTTAAATTCCTTACAAAAGTTTTTTTAGAAATGATGACAGCCAATTTAAAAGTGTTCTGCTTTGTGTGGTTGTAGTTTGGGTTCTTTGTTTTACTCTGGGGATACAGCGATACACGTTAACACATTTAAATGGAGGCTCGGTCCACCAACTCACAGTAGGTTTCTGACATTGTGAGGCCCGCTTTTTATTTTATCATTTACAAGGGAAACTTTGAGCTTCAGTAGCGTGTAAAGAGTACGAGACTGAAAAGTAGGAGGCCTGGCCTCCAGGCCTAAGAGCCACAACTTCCTGACCACATAGCCTGCCATGTGTCCACTCTGAGTTTTGTTTTCTGTCCTATAGAATGGAGACAAAATGACCTGTCCTCCCAACCTTGCCAAGTAATTGGAACAGCTCGTCTTTGTCAAAATGTATAAAAGTTCTTGAAACACGCAAAGTGTTGTTCGGATATAAGGGATCACCCAAACTCAAAAAAAAAAAAAAAAAAAAAAAAGTCCCAAACTGGTCTTCAAGTTAACTTTCATTGAATATCTTTATTTCTGCCAATTTTATCTTGGAATCTTGCTGGTGACAGGTCGGGTTCTTTCTCCCATTCATCTAAGATATCCCATGAACGTCTCTGAGATCTGTGAGAACCCCATAGAAATAAGTCCATAGCTGTGCTAGCACTTCCCTGTCCAATTTGATTGGACAACTGAGAAAACATAATTTGGGAAACAAATACTAGGAATCTGCCCAAATTTTGACTAAGACTCTTCCCTCTTCTGTAATCCACGTTGGAGACAGACAGTGAACTCACATCAGTAAATGCTTTGGGGAATTAAAAAGGGTTTGCTTAAGAAGGTTCATAAAGATAAAGGTAATCTTATTACTAACACAATGTAAAGTTTTTAGGTTTTTTGTTTTTTTTTTCTTAAAGGGAAATCTCTTTAGTTTGATTGCAAGATAAAGGTTTTGTTGTTAACCAAGATAAAATATAGTGCTGAATAATCTCTTAAAAATTGAAGTGTACGTTGCAGAGAATAGAGATAATTAAATAGCTGAGACTACAATGGGTAAAGGGAAAAGAGTTTTCATGAAAATTAGCTTAGTAAAGGTAAATTACATTTGAATCTTAACTTCAAATCTGGGTGCTCCGCTATTTGGCATATGTTGAATTGATAATGCCTGTGTGTTAAAGAATTCTGATTGTTTCTTTTGCCTCTCTCACAGCTTATAAAAATGCAAGCAGACCCACCTAATGAATATTAATAGGAATGATGTCTAGATAACACATAAACCCCCTGGATCTGTGGACTTTGGATGGAGTAGTCAGAGAGGATTTCTGTGGCTTTATTTAATACCAAATTTACATACTTTTAAAGAATAAACATCATCTTAATATTTTAATATCAATATTCCAAAGTGGAGATTTTAGTGAAATAAAAAGCTTAATTTTCCTCCCCTGAACATTATATTCACCACGGCCTGCATTTTAAGAGACAGGAAACTGTTAGCTAAAAAAGAAATTAACTTAATCCCCCTTCATTAAGTTCCAGTCCTTTTTTGTTACTTAGAGACAAGTAATAATTATACCCGCAGCAATGCAAAGCATGTTTTACACTTTTGTTACACAAAAGAGCTGCAGTTGTTAAGGTGACAGCAAAAGAAAATGAGAACACTGATAAATACTGATATATTTTTTTTCTTAAATCTTCTCTAACTCTTAAAAGTAAATTTCACTCAGGTGTCTGAGTGGCATTTTAATTCATTAACAGCAAAAATCTACACATGTGATTTCAGAAAATGTCAATCAACTCGATAAACAGTATTTTCCCAGCTAAGGTTATAAACACAGCAGCTAAGTGGGTGGAAGAGATCTACAACGGCTGTACATCCCGGTTCTTTTAGAATGCACAAAAGGTGGGCATTTTGTTTTCAAGTTGTTGTTTTTAGATGGAAATTTTAGCAAGTACACAGTACCTCTCAGAAGTGTGTATTTATTTAAAGCACATTCTCTCTCTCTCTCTCTCTCTTTCTCTCTCTCTCTCTCTCTCTCTCTCTCTCTCTCTCTCTCTCTTTCTCTCTGGCATTGTGAAAAGACTTTTTAAATTTCAGCTTTACAAAGGGGGGGGGGAATCATTAAAATGTAGTTTGTACCATTCCGTTCCATTATTTGTCATCTTTATGGCTGTTCCGTAGTTTTCACTGCACCTTTAATGATAAGCGTGGTCAGGAGAGGTGAGCGGGAATGTACTCGTACTTGGCTGCCGGTGCTGCTCACAGTGTCTGCTCGCTGGGCTTCCGTCCACGTCCCTGTAGATGTTAATGTCCCCACAGACTGCTGGCAGCCTGCTTCCAGCTGTGGCAGGCATGATGCAGTGAATTGCTTTTGAATGTTCTTTACTCAAATAGGCAGTAATTACAAGCTTAAAGAGGTTTAGTGGTCCAGTAAACTACATAATCACCCCTGAATTAGCCCGGGCTCATCAGTTGCAGTCCAGCAAGCTCCAGTCTGCTGTTTGTATGCAGCCTTGATCACATAGCAACCTGATCAGCAGGTGTGGAACAGCCAGAGTCCCCCATAAACACAACTGTCTACTGGGGACAATGATCTCTAATGAGATGAGGCTACACCATCACTGTAATTTAAGTGGGAAAATTAGCACTAGAGAATGAGTACCAGTTCCAGGGGTCTTTAGTCATATGGGGAGCAGCTCAGATTCTCTCTCTCTCTCTCTCTCTCTCTCTCTCTCTCTCTCATCTCCATCTCTATGTCTGTCTCTATCTCTATCTCTATCTCTATCTCTATCTCTTTATCTCTAGCTTTCTTTCTCAGAAAAATCTCACCAAATGTACTGCTTTTCCTTCTATCTTACGGCTACTTTATTCTTCAATACAAGGATTTTTCCTGAATATTTAATGCTGGACAGGGCATCTGTAAAGGCAGTCATGATTACTGTCAACAGATTCATTCCAAAATGGTATCATTGTATTTCATCTTCCTTGTCTCAAAACCTTTTCACTTTGATTTTTAAAGTGGAAAAAAAAAAGTGTTCTTCGAGTTGGGGATAGGTCTCCTTTTAGCTGGCATGCTTTATGAAAGAGTAGAGATGAGCTGTATGTAGTTTAGAAAAAGATCCTTACTTTATTGGAGTTTATCATATAACTCAGTCATGAACTTTGTTTTCAGAAAAGTGGTCCATTATGGTGTGCCATTGTTTTGTTTTATTTGTTAAAGTGAACTTCTTGGGTAAGAGACTGTGTGTCAAAAGAGTCTCCTTTATCCTGTCTTCAGTCCTGTGCTAGGTCCTGTAAGATGGAGAACGTGAATTTTATTACGTTGCAGTTGGCGAGTGAAGGGAACCTTTGTAACAAACCCAACAACAACATAGAGTGGATTACGGAGAAGCTTAGGGGGAAATTATACACGTCAGCAAAGACAAACAATAACACAGTAATTAAAGGCATGGGCTCTGGAACTTCTTAGGGTCCAATCCCACCCAGCTCCATCCTACTTGCAAGGGACTGAGACTTTGTGCCTCAGTTTCCTCATCTGTAACAGAAAGGTGAAAACATTTACCCCAAAGGCGTGTGATAAGATTAAATGGGTGAATACTTGTAAAGCACTGAGAATATTGCCTGGCACAGGGTAAGCATTCTATAAATGTCAGTTAAATAAAGTAAATAAAAGCTGTACTGTTTTGGGATTTGTAAAACTGAGTGAGAAGGATGAATGATTGTTGAACTGGGGCTACTACTTTTCTGATGTTTATCTGAAGTCATGTACATATAAATGCTAGTAGAAGCATTTGGGGGTGTCTCTAACTTCGACAGCACTCATTTATTCAGACAACAAATATTTATTGGGCAAAGGACTGAGCTAGTTGCATTGTAAATGGGAATAGCATTTGTGTGCTTTTATTAGTGTTTGCCTAAAATGAAATGATTCCAAATGTAATTTAACTCATATTTGATTAAGAATCACATAAGAAATGAAAGTAATTGGCAAAACAAAAAACAAAAAACAACCCAACCCACAATAATTTACAATTTATTCCAAAGCAGACAATTTAAGGCATATTGTACTTGGATGGAATAGCTGGCATTTGTTTCTATGACCCTTAAAGAATGCTCTAACCTACCATCATTCCTGTATTTATAAGCAATGCTACAAGTACTAATAAAATGATGGACATATTAATTTCCATTGAGTTTTGTATCTTGTAGCAGAATCTCCTGTTGTTTCCATTAATAGAACTGAGTTATAGACATAAAACACACACACATACATTAAGATGATAGCTTCTATATAAAATGAGCAGTAATCATCATATATATTCATGATTAACCCATCAGGAATGAGTGGGGTTGCTCCTCCCATCATTTAAAAAACAAAATAGTTTGGAATTGAGTTTTCCCAATTTGTCTGTTACCACCAAGTTTCAAATTGCAGCTCTACTACTTACCAGCGGTGTGAACTTGAGAAAGTTATTTGTCCTTTCTGTGCCCAATTTTCCTCATCTATAAAATGGGTATAATAGTTGTGCCTACCTCATAAAGTTTTGTGAGGATTAAATGAGTTAATACATGTGAAGTATTTGGAACAATGACTTGTACTTCCTCACATGTTACCGTTATGACTTCTCCCACTCTTACTAACATTACTGAGCTATGATTTATAAAGTCCTTTGGGTGGACACCAGAGGGAGAATGTGAGGTGGGGTTCTGGTGAACCAGCTTTCATCCCTACCTCGTGATCTTTGCCTGCAGGGATGGTGGATAGGAGAGCAGTATCTCTCTCCTGCACAGAAATATTCAGTCACTGCTCACTACAATTAATTTTGTTCATGTGCCATTATATTTTTAAAATGTTTAGCTTATAAAATGGAATGGAGAAATGGGAAAGAAACATCAGTGGGAGTGTAGCCAAGTGGAGAAACTCACAGGAGGGCAGACCTGGCTCCTGAACTAAGCATCTGTGAGCTCTAGTGCATGTTTTCTGACCTAGCCAAGCCTCAACTTCCTCATCTGTGAAATGGAGCTGAGCCCAGTCCCTACTCTTGGGAGTCACCAAGAGTAGAAATGCATTGGTCCTACTGACAAACAGAGTTCAAATGAACTATTATTTCAAATGGGGAGGGCTTTCAATGAGGACACCAAAGAAAAGCATGAGTTTTCTCCCCCATTCCGACCCCCACCTTACTACTCCTCCCACCCTGTTTTTCTTATTGGACTTTTCCTTGTTGGACTTTTTCTTAGCCATGGTCTTCTACTAAGACAATCAACATTCAGGAAGTTGATTAATAATCATATTTGTTCAAAATAATTTTTGCACTCTTTATGAATTGTAATACTTTTAGGAGGAGGATATAAGTAGAGTCAAAATTTAATGTCTTTAATGCATATACTTAAAAAATACTCCTGTAACATATACAGAGGGTGCCAAAAAATGTATACACATTTTAAGAAAGGAAATAAAACTGTATTAAAATGGTAATACTCAATATATACCGATAACAAAAGATGAATACAAGTCATGTTTGACTTCTGCAATAACAAGAGGTGCTCAAAGTGGTTACCATCAGTGTAATTTTAATAATTTTTTCCTTTCTTAAACTGTGTATACG
Source organism: Rhinolophus sinicus (assembly GCF_057876585.1). Lineage (NCBI taxonomy): Eukaryota > Metazoa > Chordata > Mammalia > Chiroptera > Rhinolophidae > Rhinolophus > Rhinolophus sinicus. The sequence goes on along the minus strand of NC_142502.1, from coordinate 143,335,609 downwards.
TTTTTGGGGCACCCTCTGTATACTCATATAGCTACTAAAGAATAGATCTAAGCCACAGTTATTATTATAGAATTGCAAGCAACTTAAAAAAAATCCCCAATACAAAGAACTATGAAATCTCTTAATACAAGTATTTTTCTTTATTTAGTGTTTTTATTTCATATTTAGTTGATATTTACAAGAAATTAAAAGATCACATAAGTGAGACAGGCAAGGCATTGTAGTATTGGCCTCTTATAACTGACTATGCAACAATGTTCTCACTGCTATGTAATATAAAGATAGTCTCACTGGTGCAAAAGTAAAGGTTGCTATGAAATACTACCCAGTGTTCAACTTTTCCTTCCACACTGTTGTCATTTTCATATGATAAGATCAATTTTAGAGATTCCTACCTGACTTCTCTACCTGCACACTTCCACTAGCAACTTCTTAGAACCACTGCTGGATATACAGAGGGATTGTCTGGAAAATGGCTTGATGAGGCTTCAGAAAATGCAAGTGCTGCCCAATCAGTGGGGCACAGTGAGTCTGAGCAACGAGGCAAACTGCGCGTTGGTCGAAAGCAGATCGGAATCCTGTGACTTCACTGATGGTGCTCCAAACATGTTGGGCTTCTTAGCCAGTACTGACACCACTGTTCTTTGGATACCAGCATGTGTGAGGACGCAGGACTCAACCACTATGCATTCAGGCTGTGTTCTCTGACTGCACGGTGCACTGCTTTTGTAATGCAAATGGGAGGCACAAAGTGTCTCTTTGATAATGTGCAGTCAGAAGACAAAAAAGCATTCACTGAAACAGTAAAACTAATTCATAAAGCTGAAAGACAATAGGGAAGCATTATGGATTTTTTTTAAAGGGAAAAAGTATCCTAGATCAATGTAATTGTCACAGTGTAAGCTATTCATAGTCAATGCATAAGAAGGAAATGGCGGCAAGTTTATTTAAAGTGGGAGAAGTCTTTTTAGGCAAAAAAATTTATCTTAAATATAAACATATTTGGTTAGCAAGTTTCTGCGTATGCTCTGAGAGGTCACATATATAACTGGTTGTTTTTCATTTAAATCCACAATATCCCCTTAGTGACAAAAACTCAGTAGAAGTTTTAAAAGAACACAGAGAGATAATGGTTAAAAGCCATATGGTAGTTTTTTTTTTTTTTCTTTAAAGGGAGTATCTCTCCATCACATACCAGAGTTTAGCTCAAGGTCAACTTATATTAATGCATTAAACTTAGCTGTGGAGGAGGCAAAGGGCTGGAGGAAAAAGGATAAAAGAAGTTCCGAAATTGTTCTTCCAACATATTCAGCCCAGCAACAGAACATTGCCTTGATAAGGGTTATATTGGACAGTTGCCATAATTTCTCCTGTTAGATCAGCTCCCCCGGTACCTATTCCCATACCTTTTAAAGTATAGCATGTAACATTTTGCTTGAAAATTGCTTCCACCTCTATTGCTTTGTTATAGCTGTTTTGCAGTTTCAGTATAGAGGCAGTTCTGTGTCACAAGAAATTACTAATCTGAGGCTTGAGAAGGGGCAGTGTAGCCTTCCATTATCTCACCAGCGAGCTCTGTACAGGATTATTTTCAAATTTCCTACTGCCATTACAATGTGCTGTTAGAGTGGGCAAATCAGTGAGGGAGGGAACGTTATTGAAACTTGGTTACCAGGGTAGATAAGATAAAGTTCATCACTGTGTTGGCATCCGCATTTGCAGTCAGGGGTGGAAAATTTGATGAAAGGAGTACATTTGGTCAAGGATATGGTGGAGATATAAGGCTGGACATTTTCCATCTGTGTGTACTGAAGAGTTTCTCTTTTCCCATTGATGCTCTTCCGAAAGAGTCTGGTTGATTGTTTAAATAAATACACTTTCCTCCATTGCATTGTAAACTTGTAAATACTAGACAATCAATAGCAGAATCCCACTCCCATTCTACCCTCAAGAAATAAAATTGGAATTGTGCAGAGATAAGTTTCTTTAGAAAGTTGTCATATTCTGTAACTTTTCTGTTTTTTGGAGCTGGTAAAATGACAGTTCAGACTTAACTGTTACATAAGCTATTTTTCAATTTTTTCCCCCCAGACATTCTTTATTTCTGTTACGCAGGACATACATTCCAGGAATCATTTCATTCTTAGGGGGTTAGTAAGCAATCATTGCTATCCTGGGTCATTATTAGAAATCGCACTGCAGATCCGGAAGCATGTGAAGAGTCAGCAAACAGTTTCTATTTCAGCAAGAGACTTCTAATGGAAGAGAGGAATCAGGGTGTTGATTATTGAAATAAAGATGACCCTCGTGTGAGTTATTGCCTTTAGCTGGGGTTCCGCTGCCCACAAGCCACTTCTTTCCCCTTTGAGTCCAGCATCTCTTCTCTCCCCAGCAAGCCAGCCTAATACACGTGTGCAGGTTTAATGCTGGAAGGGAGGGTCAGCCTTACCCATACATAATCACTGTTTTATGGCTTTCACTCATTCCTGAGGTGTTAATGCAGATCAAATGGGAAACACTCGAGAAAGGACCCTTGCAGCTACTGCACTGCCTAGCTCTCCGCTGGCTCAATCGTTAATTCTTATTGTAAGATCTAAAGGTAATTTTGTTTGCTCTCTCTTAATGCATTGCAGTTCTCCCAGTGGTCCTTGCATATCCTTTCTCAAATTCCCATCTTCATCAATTGTTTGCAAATAATTAAGCTTTTAAAAGATAATGGCATGAAGCTAAATGTACACAACAAAGGTGAGATCTCCTGTCACTGTCTATTGGACCAGTCAAATTCGCTTTGATATCCCAGAGTGATTAGGGTGATTGCTGTATCTGGGAAGTGCAACCCGTCTTTCCTTCACAAGAACCTACTGGTCTCTCTTAAACTAGTATCCTTGCCAGTGAGGTGCTGTAACAGGAAAGGTGTTCAGGAGAATGGCAAGGGGTGACCTAGGCCCGTGGTTGCAATGGTTTGGAATGAATTTCCCATTTTCTTCCTAAAATGGCACTTCTCTTTATCTCTTGTAAAACAACATCTACCTTTGCCCATCTTATGGCCTCACAAGCCCGGTGGAATGCAAGAGGACTTTGAATGAATGTTTTTACAGCAGCCTTTCCTGTGGCATGTTGGGTGTTTGTCAAGTCAGTGTTTTTTGTTTTGTTTTGTTTTGTTTTGTTTTTAAGCCTACAAAGGAATATCTCATACTGTCTCCCAAAAGCTTATCTAGTAAAGATGCATAGGATTTAAGATATTTAAACATACTGCATTTCAGTTAAAAAACTGACTTCTTTGTAGATTTTTGTCTGACTGTGGATTAGATCTCTGAAGTCATGGCTTTCATGTGATTCTAGCAATTACATATTTTTTTCAGGAAATTGAAAGTTTGTGGGACACCATGGCCAAGAACTATGAGAAAGAAAAAACCATTCAGTTGACCTACCATAGACAAGGGTATAGGTATTTTGTCGATACCTTTCCTACCCCTTAACAATGACCAGATTATTGTGACATTTAGTTTCATACAGGCTCATTCATTTCTATTAAAAAATATATCCCGAACAACTGAAAATTGTTTAATGGAGACAGAGTGCTGGGTCTCCATAGCTTGAGGCTGCCTTGCAATTATGCTGCATGAAATTAGATACAGTTTGTTCCAATTACTTAAAATCAGATCACATGAAAAGTGACAGAGAGAAAAAAGGGTAGAACTTTCCCATTTTATGATATTTAAATTAAGAAATCAGAAACTGCGTGACGTGAAAATAACATCTAAACTTGTACTGAAATTTTGAGGGCTCTTTGAAGCTGTAACAATTCAGGTAATTTTAATGATCCAAAGAGAATTTTCCTGACACCACTTGCATAAATAAAATGTGCATTCCATTTGCTTTATAAGAATGGATGTAAAACTTGATCACAAACAGGCATGCAAGAATACTCTTGAAAATACAGCACAAATAAGTGACTGTGACAATTCTCAATTTTCAAAGTAACTAAAGGTAAATGGCATAAATATTAATTTTTATCCAGTTCTGGTCATAATATTAAGATACAACTAACAAGCCAGAGCAAAGGTGTTGCCATCCAACTATCGTGAAGAGAGACTGTTGACGTATTTATTAATTCTATTGAAAACCGCTGAAAGAGATTTCCATAGGACCTGCAAAACTGTAAGCAAAATACAGAAAATGTTATAGATTTGAAAGGACTTGTGTAATCAGTCTACAACGCAATATGGCAAATACAGTAAGTCCTCACTGAACATTGTCAGTAGGTTCTTAGACTTGAATCAAAACAACATATACTGAAACCAATTTTACCATCGGCTAATGATATAACCAAGAGCTAAGTTCCTACAGCATTTCATCAACATTATAAGGACATGACATTGAATGAAATGACTTTATTCAAGGACCTGCTCCAGTGACAACAGCTGGACGCTAAAAATGCGCATATTCCCAAATCAGGCTTATATTCTGGAAGAATTGCTAGCCTCAGTAGCCTTTGACTTTAATGGCCCTTAGGACTCCAGTTGACAAAATTGAGGATTGGAAAAGTCCCTTGTTCAAAATCTCATAGTGAGCGAGTAGCAGCATAATTTATACAATATAACAGAGTCATTTATGCCAATTATAATTCTTCAACCAGTGTAGACATGGAACTACTATATAGCACACCTTAATTCAGGATTGTATTCATAGGCTGAGCGGTTCATTTGGTTTGTATTGTGTGGCAAGCCTTCGCGCAGTGGGAGTTAGGCTTTAAAGCTGGGGTAGTGGATTGCTCTTAGCTCAGTATCCAATCATGAGATTCGCCTCTGATGACTAGCATTGAGTAGGGAGATTGTCACGTGTGATCTTAGCCGATTGTGAGGCTTATATACTTTTATTTGAGAAGAGTGGGTCAACATCACTTTTAGGAATGAAGTGAGGCACGTAGTGTTGTGGATTTCTGATTGGATTATTTACACCTCTTGTGGGCTTTGAAAAAACTTATTAAACGTTTTGCTGTTACATCTGAGTGGTGAGTATCTGTGTATTATGGCAAGTCACAGCCATTCCTCTATCCCACAAATGTTTACTGATTTTTCGGTTATGCTCGTCTGGGATTTCAGGATGGTGAACAAAAAAGCCATGGGCTTTGGGGTTGCTAAATGAGTGGGAAGAGACACATCAACAAGAAAACAAATAATCAGAACAAGTGTTTCAGAGAGCGATGCTTGCTATGAGGGAAAAAAGCAAAGACTGATGGGGGAGTGATGAGGTGGGCCGGTGGAGAGTGGAGTGGGTAAGGCTCGGCATTGGAGCTGAGATGTGCAAGTCACACTGGAGTGGCAGCCTGAATAGCTAATGGAGTAGCAAGCTTGAGGTATTGGAAGCATGAGAAGGAAGACCGTGTGGCTGGGCAGGAGGGTGGGGTGGGGGTGAGGAGAAGGCCACAAAATCCAAGAGGTAGGCAGGGCTGGATAGTGGGGGCCTTGCAAGCCATGCGAAGCAGTCTGGAGGTTTTTGAGCAGGGGCCACGAGGAGAGATTACGGAAGGTGTTTGCCACATCTCTCTTCCATGGTGAGGCTTAGACACTGGAAGGGAAGCAGGAAATATCACTGTGTTGTGTGGCTGCTGACCATACCTTCCCCTGGTCACTTTCCTTACCTGTAAAACAGGAGGAACAATGGATTCCATTTATGTCCCTCAAAGGGATATAACGGGGATTAATTACCATCCTGACTGTAATATACTTGGACCTCTGTAGAGAAAGGCACTATATTCCATGAAAGCAAAGCCTTATTCTAATTGTGTATTTATTGATTAAGTGACAATCAAAGATAATGCTTATGGGAAAAATTGCTACATCTCTGCTCTCCACAAACGAATCCCATGTGTATAGATATAGAACATATTTAAACTTACATATAAGAGCATTAAAGTGGTCATTAATGAGTCTTCTTAGCATCTAATCAGGTATTATTAGTGAGATTAAAAGCTATGTTAATTAACATTCAATAGACCAGAATTTAGTTTCCAATGGCACAGATAGTTAAATTGAGCGTTAGGGGTGCCCTTTCCCACTCATAAGAGAACAGGTAGTTGACTATTAGAACATTTTTTTACTTTGGGAGAGTTTATTGGGATGCAGTGTTTCAAACTAGCCAGTGTCTCTATAGATGAAAACTATGTCCTTAGCTCCTCTCTCAGGCTTTAGAAATGTATATTTCAGATTTAGATATAATTGATTATTGAACAAAAAGTATTTGTACCAAAACGAATTTCAGTAGAATTCCAAACATCCTTACAAGAAGGTATGGATTTCATTTTATGATCTAATCCTGTAATACTTTTTCATCCTATTTTATGAGGAACATAGCTGGGCTTGTTCGTAGCATGCAAAATATGCTGGTCTTTGACCTTATATTGGCCTATGTTCAGAATTCCAGCATGTGTTGACATTCAGATATGGAAACAAACTTTGGTTGAATTTTGTTTGTTTGTGCTTTTCAGGAGAGCTAAATGAATAGTGGTTTAAAAAATGCGCCCACTTTGATTTTGATATTTGCATCTACTAGAAATCTGGTGTTTGGAGGAAGAATGTCATGCCAACAAAGTGCTTAACTACTGGGGATCTCAGCTGAAATTTTTGGTCCAAAAGGTTCAGCTTTAGAAGTCTGTGGTTCTACTAAAAATACTACATCAAGGTGGAACACTTTCATATTGTCAAAAGGGCTTGTCTTTATTTTAATCCTATAACACAGAGCGAAGACCATACTAAACTTTCTGTGTTTGCAACAAATCTGTTAAAGGATAAACTCAGTATCAAGGTTCTGCAAGTATCTTAAGTAGCCATTTATACACTTCACTAATCTTTGTAATTGGCTTGTCTTTTACTGCCATTAATTAGATGATGTAGTATTCCATTAATAAGAGTGACACACCTCAGCATTTTTACCTTTAATTATAGACTTTACTAGGCACTTAGGTTAGTGACCAGTAGCTTAAATGTTGCCTGATATACACATCTCTCCCTCTTTTTTTTTTTAACAGAGCATATCTGTGTATTGTTGAATCCCTAGCTCCTACTGTTGCACCTGACATGTACTGTGCGTACCTTATCTGTCCAAAGTATATGTGCATACACCTGTCTTTTTTGTTCTCTTTCAGCACCCTTACCCTTCTGAAGAACAGAAAAAGCAGTTGGCACAAGACACAGGACTCACCATCCTTCAAGTGAACAATTGGTAAGTAATTTGGCTTTGTGTGTGTACACAATCTGCTTCCCCCTCTGGCAACCTGCAGCTAAGGTTTTGCAAGAAGAAGACACCCAGTTTTTGCTGTTTTCCCTGGTGGTTTGTTGATCCAAAGGTGAAAACAAACTGTGGACTCATAGGTGAGAGTACTTGCTAGCATGGAAAGGAAAATGATGTATTGCTTTCCACTTCCTTTATTAATTGACAAATTTTAGGCATAGTATATGTCAGTGTTTAATTCACGTTCGCTATGGTTCTGTAAGTGTCTCTGTCTCTATGGCTTATTTTCCCCTTCAGGATAATCGATAGAAAAAGTGGCATCATCCTATTTTCCACGAAACAAGAAAATCCACCATCACGTACCAGTCAGGTTTTAAATTCACTGAATAACTAAATTCAGTTAGATTTTGTTAAGGCTATGCATTCCAGGATAGTCCCTCTTTTCCTCTTATCTCCCACCTCTCGAAAAGGAGACATTGCTTATGTTTCTACTTTGAAGCTCTTCAAAACCTGATACATCTCTGGACGTGCAATACTATATAAATGTGTAAATACCTGATTTGGGAGGAAGCTGAGATTACGTACTAAGAACCAGCCAACAAACTTCTGACTTAATGTATGGCGGTGTGGCAAGGAGGCTTCGAGAAAGTATGATTTATTGCCCTTTGTGCATGTGCTGAAAGCTAGGTTCATATAATCACCCAGAGCTAGTGTCACATTTGAAGGGTATCGAAATCCAATATCCTCTAAAACTAAGTGTATCTAATTAATTGTCCTAATATTTTTAGATTAGTGTTTATGATGGGGAAACCTTATCCTCTTTGAAGTAAAATCCAAAAAACGGCCCAAAGCCTGGTTGGGAAAGGGGAGAACTGGGAAAGCCAGTTTGTAGATAGAAGTGTTTCTTTCTGTTCAATAAGTGTCAAAGATTAATATTACAGAATCTCTGATTACATGGCCTAATCCATTTTGGTGAATAAATTTGTTCTCGATGTCCATTGCACCTACATTAACAGACCCTTCTCTGTTAGAGAGCCTGGGAGCCTTTGGGAGAGATTTCAGATATATTAAACTCCATTACAGAAAATGTAATTTCTGTCAATATAATCCCATGTATTCTTCAATTTAGTATTTTAGAGATAACAAGCTACTTACAATATATTTGCCTTTGGAGGATTAATTTACAAAGTGCACTATCTTCCAGACACAGACAGATTCACATAAGCATTGCTTGTAAGGGTTATCAATTTCTGTGACCTTTACCGCAGACTTGGGAGATCAATTTTTTGCAGCCCTTTTTAGTCAAGTGGATAGAGAACCAATGGAAGACATACTAGACCTAAATGCGTTACTAGGAGTTGGGTCACTGCTGAGGTTTTGTGTTGCGTTTGCCTATTTTCACCTGCTATTGTATCTGAATTTTCAAGACTGTTGGTACTATATATTTGAACTTCGTCTTTCAGATTCTTCTGGATGCCATTATAGAGTACACCATCAATTTTGCACACATACCTAAATTCATATATAGTTTCAGGGTTCAGCTGATGGTGAGGCAATTTTAATATAATGAAGGCTGTATAAATGTCACATTTCCCTGGGAAATGTTCCCCTGTGAAGGCCAAGGAGTGGCAGGGTGAGCTCTAATTACAGAAAACAAAGCACGGCCACTCAGGTGATCTGTCGCACATGCCAACTCACGTCCTCGTCCTCCTCACTGTTGCTAGCAAATTCACCCACAAACATACATAGTTACCAGCGAACAAATTCCAATTCAAGCTTGCTTTCTACAGGTAGACAATCTTACAGGATATTTCCTGTAGATGCAAGGTCAGGCAGGCATTCCTGGGGCACCAAGCAGTGGGCAGTTTGTTCTTTTCCTAGATTCTGTGCAGTCAGTGAGCACAGTCCGACTTCCTCAGCTTTGCAATTAGAAGGGGCAGAAAGGACCTTAAAAAAGTTATAACATGTACCATGTAATAATTTTTCAAAGTATATGCAGACTTTACCCTAAACTCCATACTGATGTTCAATTCTGTACAGTTACATAACTTAAAAATCACTTTCGCTTCGTTATGTGGGACGTAAGCACAATTCTGTTCTCTCTCAGGTGGCACTGTGTAATGTGCATGTTCTCTCCACTTCTCTAAGGAGTTAGAAGTGACTTCTGCTTGCACTTCATTGCTTCGGATTTGGCAACTGTTTCAACTCTCACAACTCTGTGGTAGAGAATTTCCCTCAAGTAACGGAAAAGTTATAAGAGATACTGTTTCTCTCAAGTTTGATGAATAATGACATTTCCATGTTTGATTTGAGTTTTTAATGGTTTATTCGTTTTTCATCCCCACCTTCTCCTTTTAAGGAGCTGGTAATAGATTTCTTTTTCTTTAGGCTTTGAGTAGGAAATCTGATGGAAAAATGGGGAAACCCAGATGGTACTGTATTGACATCAAAAATCAGAATCTTACGCTGTGACATGCTTGAAGGCTAAAAAATAGCATAGCCACTGAGTGGTTTTCATTTTACTTTATCATAATGAAAATTACACAAAGCTTTTTTGAGAGCTTGGAAACATTTTCTTGTGTTGAGCTTCAAGTCCAAGTTACTTCCTTCGGGAAGTAATAATTTTTTTAAAAAAAAATCTTCGTTAATATTTTAACATTTCCCTTTTACTTCATTTAGCCACCACATTTCAAAATGCGTCTTCCTTCTTGAAGTTCTTAAAACTTGTTAACACACATGTACATTTTGTACAAACTATGACTCACTGTTGAAGAGATTTAATAAAATGCTGAAGGGCAGTTTGGGTGTAGATCAGTCATAATTATTGGCAGCAACATAATGTATGGAAACACATCATCTGAAAGTGAAAAATATAAGCTCACATCTAGTTGTTAGCTTGTCATAGAAACCCTGGTTGATGCAGCTTTAAGTTAGGTTTTGACTGAAAAATGAGATGAGAAAAGTTTGGTGTGTTGTAATGCTTCTTTCATTCCATTGCTGAACTAATTTTACATTTATTTAATTGGCATAAGTGATATATCTTACCCACGTTGGCAAACTAGATCAAAGCATATGGGATTTAGGGGAAGAAGAGACAACAGGAAGAATTTAAACAACAATCTAAATCTAAAACAAGACAGATTTGATGAATGACGAGAAAATTTGGCTTAAAAGAAGTAACTGTTATAATTTTTATATTTGGGTTACCTGCCAGAATGAAAACAGAGACAAGGAATCTGAAAATGGCTGGTATTAGTATTTATAGGAATCGGGTCCTGGGATGGATGGAATGTGACATTTATTAGATCGTAGGACAAGTCTACGCCAAAACTTTTTCTTTTTTTTGAGAATTGAGACACGTATGCAAATAATTTGGGTAAAATATTTTTACCCATATTATCTAAGTATTTGAGGTAACTGCAGTTTTTAAAAAATCAACTTCCATAACTAATTGCTGAAATATTTCAATCTAGCGTGCTGTGGTAGATTTAGACTTGAAGCATAATAATTTTTGAAATATGATCTACGCTATAAATGTATATACTCTTCTTCCTTCGCTCCCTCACTCCCAATTGTGGTTTGATCCAAAAATGATAAATAACAGCATTTGGGGTTTTCTCTTTTTTTTTTTTTTTTCATTGTTGTGGTCGTGACAAATACTTCTGTTATATCAGCAGTGAAAACATATTATTAATATGTTGAATGTTTTAGTCACTTAAGCAGAAACTTCTTAAATTTTGAGATTAGATGTTGCTTAGGTCTTTAAATTCTGAGGTAGAACTTTAAAGAAAACACACACACACACACACACACAGACACAGTCAGTACTCAGTTCCTTTTTTCTCCTGACTACACCAACTTTATTTTTTATATTGAAAATGTGAGTATAGAATGGTCAAATAAAAGCTCCCTTATATGTTTTCACAGCAATGTTGCAGACCTGGGAATTCCTTGGGCTGAAAACTTGTGCCTGTGATTGTACCTTATTTGCTGGATGCCTCCGACTCATCCTGCCTCAGCAGAGAGTTCTAGCCTAGGGTGCACTGAATATATTTTACAGTTCCTTTGTTTACTATTTCTTATCCAAACATTTTCCCATTAAGGCCTAAAGTTAAATGATTATTCTTTTATGTTCTGAAAAGGCAATATGGAATTTAGGTGCAAAATATATAGTGTACGTGAAATACAATATATATGTAGAGAAAAAAATTACTTGTCAGTAGGGTGCATAAAATTCCAGGGAACATCCTAACATCTGAGGTGACACTTCACAGAACTATGGCAGCTCTGCAGTTCTCAGATTTAGTACACACACCAGATTTTCCTACTTACTTCATTTATTGCCTTCAAAACTGCAAAGCATTCAGACATCACTTTCCTTTTATTACTAGTGGGGGAAAAAGTATGTTACCCTTAGAGATTTATGCCACTGGCAGGTAAAAATGTAAACTTATTTTTTAAAAATAGGATCTCCCTTGTTATAATAAACAGATTCAACTGTTAAAGGTCAGGTTTCTTTCTGAGTTATGGTAATAATGTAGCAAACACTTTTATAAGTAATCAAAGATCCTATAAATATAGGTACCTGTGTAGATGTAAATGTTAAAACATTCACAAATTATCCTTTCAACTTCTGTGATCTAAAAATCAATCGGGGGTCATAGGGTTTCATAGAATTGCTCTGCTTTTTCTTCCAACATAATTTAATAATACATTTTACAGATGTTGTTTAAACATTAGGCACAGATTGTTTTGTCAATAAAGCTAAACAGAGGCATGACACAAAAACAAGAAAAACAGATGTGAAAAAAACGGCACCGTGCAAGAGGCACTGGGTCATTTGTTTGTTATTCAACTACAAGATTGAAGTGCAGGGTGTATGGTGATTTTCCTTGCCTCGGAATCACCCAGGGATGGAACAACTTCACACACAAAAGGTAATTTTGTTAAGCAGGTGGTTTATTTTTTTTCTCTTGAGAATTTAAGTATAACCTACATTTAAGGTAGACTTTTTAAACTGATCAATAGAGTAACAGGTGCAGTATTTTTAAAAGAAGAAGGAGCTATAAATAGAACAACTCTCCAAAACATTTTAGAGTGGGTTGTTGTTATCCAAGCTACAGTTAATTGCTAAGCTTTTCACCTTGAGTGTCAATTCTAATAATATTACCTTTACAGGCGCTTACTCTGGGCTTAGATTATAACAATCAGTAATACTCACTAGATAAAATACTGTCTAGTTGCTCATAAGAAAATATTGAAATCAGTCAAAAAAATGTTTAGCTTGCATATTGCCTGAGACAGAGCTGGCGAGGTGCCAGACGGGCAGGGTGTTATTAGGGAACCTGAGCAAATAGCTGGCAGGGAAAAGAGCTGTGAATTGAGAAAGCTTCGGGTATTGTCATGTCAGAGAGTCTTAGGAGTTCAACAGAGACACTGCTTTTGTCTGCAGATTTTAAAAATTTACAACAAATAATCCTCTTTGAAAATGACTCTGCAGTCTGTTAAATAGACTTTATTGTAAGTTTTACTCCACAAGTTTACTCAGAGCTCCCCTCCACACCCTGCACTGTATTAAGTCACACTGTTCGTACCATGAAAGTTGGCAAAGGGGTAGGTGTTGGCCCATTGCGCTGGGTGGAAAAACCCTGCCGCTTCTACTAGGGGACCTTAAGTCTAGGTGAGAGGAGAAACGGGAAGGGACGGGATGTAGGAAGGTGGATTTGACACTCCAAATACTGTTTTGTGGAACCGCGATTTCTCCTCCAGCCAGCATTCGGACGGTCTGTGTGCTTTTCGGGACAAGCCAGGAGGGTGGTACCTGAAGCTGAGAGTCAGTACCACCTGAGTGAGTATTTCAGGACCGCTTAGGGTTGGGGTTCAAGTGAGGCCCAGAGTTGCCTATGTTGGGAGTCTGATTTATCTATTCTGGACCCAGTGTTTCTGAATACCTGGGATCCCTTTTGAGGCAGTGACACCAGTGGCTTGGGGATTGACATTGAACACGGTGTGTAGATCAGTAGAACTTATGGCAAGTCCTAATTTGTTGGTTTCAGTCTCTTGGCATAAGTGTTTGATCCGAGACATGGAAAGAACTCCCTATAGTTCATGCAACCTTGGCAGAGCAGGACGGGACTGCCATTAACTACAGGAGAACATGGGAAGTGAGGGCGCTGAGAAGCGCCAGTCAGGATGGATGGGGAAGAGACCCGCTCTGCAGGTGGCTGAGGAACAAATTCCTGGTAAGCTTTACACAGGGCAAGTAAGGGGAGGGACTATGTAAGGGAAAGACCATTTCAAGTCAAAATGTTTCATCTGTCGCCCCACTGCTCACCAGTTAGATGTGTATCCTTGGTCAGGTCACTTTATCTCCATGGGCAGCAGCATGTTCTGCCATCAGTGGACTGGTCGATCTAATTGGTGGACTCGAAGCCTCTTGCAGCTGCAATGTTCCCGCCTGTATAATAATGTGAACCAAAGGGAAGCAAGGTGAACGCTCTCAAACTGACTCTGATTCCAGCTTTACGCTAGGATTGGGAAAAAGGGCATATCCTTTGATAAAGAGACAAATAGGAAAATTAATTAAAACATCGTTATTTTCCTTCATCTTAAATAAGCAAATCAAGCAGTGTAAAATAGAAACTAGATGAAATTAAGCATTATCGCAAGACATGAAAAACATGTATGCTGTCACTTTAGGATTCATAATAAAGATAAATCAGTTGTTTTTAGACAGTGTGCTATGAGCCTATGAAGGGCATGACAGTTAATAGGCTTGAAATTTCTGAAGTTATTGTACGGCAAAAATTTGTTGTTTCCTCAGGCGTTCAATCTTTTTCTCTAGTAATTTTGTACATGACAAACTTTTTAGTGGGTGCATTAATAATCTGCAAGTAATGGGTTGTCAGGTGTCAGTTAGATAAGATTAAAAGACGGTTTAAGCATTATCCGTTTGCTTCTTTGCATGAGTTTTATAGGTCAGGAGAAATAACTTTTTGAATTGTGGTTATATGCACATGTTGGTTCTCCCCCCACCCCCTTCATTTGGCTCTCCTCCAGGTATACGTGGAAGAGCTGTATTCCATTACATAAATCCTGCATGTAGGAGCAGATTTGAAACTCACACTATGCGAATCAAGGGGACAAACGTCTCAGCAGTGTTCTGTAAACTTATTTTAGTTTTTAAAATGTTACTCTTTTTCTTCTGAAAGGAAACTTTGTAAGGGGAAACAGCCTCAGCTGAGAGGGACCTTGAAGCTTTAGACTTGAGGAGTTTCCTAGCAAGTCAGGTTTAGGTCTATTCTTGTCAAATCTGTCTTAAGTGTGTTTACATATCGTTCGCCTTTCTGGTATTTTCTGCTTGCACGGACCTGATCTCCACCTATTTTGTGTCAACAGTTGCTGAGGCTGGTGTTGGGTGATTAAGCACTGAGCACTGAAGCACCGAGCGGTGCCCACAGAGACCCCTCTCTGCTCTCACTTACATCATCTTCTTGCTTCAGGCTGCGCCTACATAAAACAAACAGCATTTCTGAGTGGTTAAAAAGTCAGCCTGAAACATGAAAAAAATGGGGCAAATGTTGCCTCTTTGTTGAATAAAACAATTTTCTCAAAAATGGAGTGGAGCCAGGGCCATGGGGGAAGGAGTGTTTCTGAGGGGGAACGTGGTCTTGGATCTGGTCTGCACCGCTCCGATGTGTGAATGCCCAGAGCTTTGTGCAAATGCTTAGTGATTTGTTCTGCTCTTTTTTTAATTTGTAAGGGGAAAGAGAGCATTATTAAAAAAACCAACAAAAAAACAACAACAAAAAAAAAACAAAACCCCTCCAACACCATGGATGCTTGTACCTTTGGCAAATCCAGGGCTCACCTGATCAATGCCCTCATCGTGGTTGATATTTTCCTCTTTGTTTTATTTCCATTCTTACGGGGCTTTTAAGCCTCACCCATTAATATGGGAAATCGTGAACTCTGTTGCACACTTGACACCTGAACAATAACAAATAAACAAAAAAACCATAATCAGTTCCCATCCTTGAGAGCTCCCTTTTCCTTTTAACCCTCTTAACCAATGTGATTAAAGGACCTAATGTCTCACAAGATTAGATCCATCACTGAAGAGGGGGGAAATATTTCCTTGCTCAAACACATTAACTCCCTCAGGCCCATGGGGATTGTTGGTCTTGGGTTCTCAATGTAACCCAGCTCAAAAGTGAATTTCTCGTCATTGGAGAGATGTGGCTGAATATTGATA
The DNA here is from genome assembly GCF_057876585.1 of Rhinolophus sinicus. NCBI lineage: Eukaryota > Metazoa > Chordata > Mammalia > Chiroptera > Rhinolophidae > Rhinolophus > Rhinolophus sinicus. The sequence continues at coordinate 143,320,122 of NC_142502.1, read as the reverse complement.
AAGTCAGTGTTTTTTAAGAATAGTATATTGCCTGCGGATGGAAGTAAAATGCACCATGATTAAAAATATACAAACGTTTCCAGTATTTTCCACGCTAGGATGCTGATTTAAATGCAGACCAGTAATTCCGAGGGCAGTTGTCTGGTTGACAGGCTTTGCTGGCCTAGATCCCTAGAACATCTGCTGTGGCGACTTTATTTGATCCCTGGTTTGGGTCAGAGTTCATATGTACTTGGAAAGGGCAGGGAGTAGGGGCTGGTGAAAAGCTCATGGCAAGAATTGTACATGTCCAAAGATGTCAGATCTTCGTCCCTATGGCTGGTCACCTGGCAGTACTGTTTACCGAAAGGAAAGCACGATAGGTTATGGCAGGGATTCCCATCCTCGGGGCCAAGTGGGGGGGCTCAAGGCAGTGGGGGGCCAGAAGAGGCATATCAGAATCATTCTGAGGGAATGTAGTAAAAAAAAAAAAAGCCTCTTGAGAATTAACTTTGGGTTGTAGTTATGCTATTTCTTTTGAAATTGCAAATGACAAAGGGACATGAGATTTTTGAAGTTTATCAAAAGGGAGCCTGAATTAAAATCTTCATAACCCTGTGTTATGGATGTTATGCATCATTGGACATGCGGTTCATACCTTACGATGTTACACTGCTAATTAGAGGCAAGGATGGGGCTGATTCCTAGTCCAGTGCCTCTTTGATTTCACCATTATATATTTATTTTTAACAGCTTTATTGATGCAATTTACCCACTTAAACTGTAAAATTCAATGGTTTTTAGTATATATGCACAGATATGTGAAGCTATCTCCACAGTCAACTTTGGACCATATCCACCACCCTGTACCCTTTATTTACTTTACTTAAAAAAATTTTTAATTGAGATAACATTGGTTAATAACATTATATAAATTTCAGGTGTACAACATGATAATTTGATATCTGAATACTCTATTGTCTGTACCCTTTAGCTATCACCCCACCCCACACTTCCATCCTCCACCCCCAGCTCCTGGCAAGCACTAATCTACTTTCTATCTCTCTAGATATTGCCTATTCCAGACATTTCACATCATTGTTATCATATAATATGTGGTCTGGCATCATTCCTTTAGAAAAATGTTTTCAAATTTCATCTACATTGTAACATGTATTGTCAGTATTTCATCCCTCTTTGTGGCTAAATAGTGTTCCATTGTATGGTTATGCCACATTTTGTTTATCCGTTCATCATCAGTTGGTGGGCATTTGCATTGTTTCTTCCTCTTGTTGCTGTAAGCATTCGTGTACAAGCTTTTTGTACCATTAGGTATTTTTAAGAATCATAATGAGAGTATCCCAGCAAACCCGTCTTAGGTTTTACAGTTTGCAAAGCACTTTTTATAAACACTAACTCACTCGATCATCACAATTCCAGCACCTAAATACTACTGTGATCTCAGAGCCAGTAAGTGGCAGTTTCCCTATTAGTTCTCACAATCTTTTCACTGGATACTGCTCTCTACTCACCCTGCCATTGGCCAGTGTTTTCACTGTGAGGATTACGTGTGATGTTTAAGGAAAAGATTAGCAACTCAGAGGTGAAATATACATTCTCCAAACTTTCTCGGTTGTGGCTTAGATGCCCATAAGCATGTTTCAAAGATTCAACAATTTCCAAGAAGAGGTCATTTTGTTAGTTTTAATGTCTTCATTTGAAAAATTTTGTCACATACTCCTCAACTGAGAGATTTTTACCTTTTAGTCTGAGTGGTTCCATTTGTATTTTAGGACCGACACATTACATTTTGATACACATTAACACATTATGTAGAACTGAGGTTTCAAGCTTTTACTAATTGAAACAGTTACAGTGAGCATTGTAGAGCTAGGCCTCCATTCAAGTCAAGCCACCTTCATTGTGTCATTCGATAGCCTAATCTGACAGGTGAAAGTCAAAATCAAGCTACATTTTGAGATATTCTCCCTTGGCACGAGTGGAGACACCAGGCCTAGGAAGCTTTTGGTTGGTCAAGGCTTGGGGACTAAGGCAAATAAAGGAGAGCTCCTCGAGAAAGATCAGAGATACTCCAAGAGCGTGCTGGGATTCCTAACACCATATGCATACTGGGGCTGGTTACTATTTTAATGCAGAGAGGTTCCAAGTCAGGGGAAATTTTATTTGGAAAAATAAAAAAGTATGCTTGATCATTAGGTTGGCCAAAACCCGAATTGCCTGGGACATTCATGGTTTATGCCTATTGCCCTGCATAATTATTAATAGTGTCCCTTTCCTCTCAAAAATGTCCCAGTTTAGATACTAAATCATCTGGTCATTCTATTTATAATGGAGATTGGCAGAAAATTAAAGTTAGTTTTAAATAAATATATATATTGTTTGGTAATGTTTAGGAGATGTGTAGTTAGATGGAATTTTATTGACTTTTTGTGACTATGGGAAAATTAGAATTTATATGAAAAAATGGTTCAGCTTCAATCAAAGAGAGACATATCTATTCTTTGAAGATATTATTATACCTATTTTAGCTTTTTCATTGCTGCAGGAGATTTTGCTATATTATCCTGGATTGCTCTATTGCTTATTCATTGGTGCTAATAATAATTTTAATTCCATGTACTAAGCAAACCACTATTTGTCTTATATTTATACAGTTATACAAAGTCAAATTTGGCAAATTGTCACATTTAAGTAAATATTTTATAAATGTCATTTTGTTACTTATGCCTTTTGTCAATGGATACTTCAGATATTTTTAACTGTTGGATATTTCTTGTGCTACGTCTGGGGAGATATCCCCACAATCTTATTCCACTGAATTTGGAGGCTCATGCTTTAGTGATCTAGATGGTAGCAGAGAGCAGCAAAAGAAATAAGGACCCTCCACCCACAAGGGAGCTACTTTTGTTTTGAATTCAGATCAGATTAAAGGTTTAGCAAGTTTATATATTTTTAGAATAAAAAATCATTTTACAATTTGCTTTCAAGGAAAATTTTGTTATGTATAACCAAGTGATGAAATATTTGGAAGTTATTTCAGCATCTAAAGTCCAAAATGATACATAGGTTTTGTTTTTACTTTGCATTAGAATTTTCAACTAATTAGTGATTTTTTTTCACTAGTTGCTTTGAAGAAAATTTTACATGTGATTAACTTCCTCAGTTGTCTTAGACAATTTAAGTTCTTTGCAGAGTAATTTGACAAATATACCCATCACTGGAAGAGAAGGGGAGCCTTCCCAGACTGATGATTGATGGGCTTATTGTGATTTGAGCAAATTCCAATATTATGTTTCCAGAGTGGGTGGGTAGCAGAACCTGTGCTCCCTTCTCTCTTCCTGTCCACTCACCTCCTCTACCCTCAGGCACCCTCAAATGATGTATTGCAGTCCTGGAACTGTTGGATCCTGGAGGAGGTTGAGAAACTAGAAAAAGATGCCAAAAACATGATTTCATGAGGTTTGACTTGAGATTAAGTCAACTTTCTTGAGCGTCTTAAAATCATGTTTTATGAAATTTCACAGAGAAAGGGAGTGTAGAAAGCTTGGACCCTGAAGACTGTCAGTTATGGATCATTAAATCCAATAAATAAATGTAAATCTAAAATGAAGAATTCCAGCAAAAGATTTTGAAGTTGATTTCTTATTTTAAAGAACAGAGAGTTATTTGGGAGATAGCTAGAACTCTTTCCCTGAAGGGTTTATTTATAAAACAGGCCTTGAAGATATTAGGAAATGCTGACTTAAAAAAAAAAAGTTATATATATATAGTTATTTATATATATACATATATATAATTTTATTTAACTGATTGTGATAAAGTTGAAAGAAATGCTATGTCAAGGGAAATTCTTGGACTAGAAAAAGGACAAAATTCTGAAATTCAGCAATTACCTCCCAATGTGAAATTTTATATTTGAAGATTTTTCACAAGGCTTAATTCTATAAAAAATATTTATAGAAATTACCTAAATGAATTCTATATCAATTAAGGATTATATATGCATGTTGTTTATTTTTAACTGAATAAAGAATAGCATATGTAGAAATCACCAGTACTTATACTTACGAATGCATGGTATTAATCTTTATTATTAAAAGTATGTACGTAGGTCTTCCTAACTATACTTAAATATTAATCAAAGATGAGTACAATTAATACTTTCTTTAATGGATAGTAGATGTATAGAAGGCATCTTTACTAACACATCCTGCTCTTTAATAAAATCTTTTCTTTAATATTAAGTTGATAACTTTAGGTTTTGGGGCATAGGAGGGTATTGTAAAATGGTATTTCTCCATACTTAAATGGGTACCGCTCTTCCTGCTGACGGTTCACTTATGCCTAGTTGGCAAGAAGCTATGGGGATGAGTGACAGTCATGTCATTGTTTAGAAACAACAGCATTTTGATTTTATGTGGTTCACTGAGTTGGCTGTGACATGCTAACATAAAATGTGGGCTTCCCGTCATCGTCAGTGAATAAGCCAGGTGGTAAACAGTAAGGAATAGAATTAACGAGTACAGGTGAAAGTGCCGTTTCTGAAAGTGAGCAAGTTTTCCTCTTCATTTTGTTAGTATTACAGAGAACCATGAAAGGAAGACAAAGGGCATAAGAGTATAGGAAATGGGCAAAGCTATGTGGAAAAAGTTGCCTGTGGAACTGGGGAAATGGACCTTGTGTTTTAGTTCAGATGGATGCCCACTATAGTCTCTCTACCTCTCCTGGTTCTCAGGAAGAGGAAACTAAATTTAGTAATCCAGTTTTGTGGGAAGCAACCAGGGCAAGGAGTGGAGGATAAACTAAAGGACAAAGGTCAACTTTAGAAAGCTGTTCTACCAGATCTTGCTCAGAAAACTATTCAGGTATTCAAAGACTGAGAATAAAAGGAGATAGGTAGAATTAGCAGAATGAAAAAAATTAAAAAGCCTAATGATTAAAAACAAGAAAATCTAGGGGGCAAAGAAAAGAAAGAATAAAGCTAAACTTCCTGTATTTCTTTTTAGTGTAACTCAGGATTTATATCCCATCCTCCATGTCTGATTCCTACTTAAAAATGCAAAGACTAAAATGCAATTTTGAGATGATCTCATGTCTCAGATTTTTGAAGATTTTGCTCCCCTATTAATCTCCCCCTCCCCTTTATTAGGACTTGTGTCCTAAACAAATAACTAAGTAAAAAGAAATACATCTGTTTATTTTGACGTGAAATAAAGCTATAAAGCCAATCCATTATCTTCCTTTTCTTTGTAAAACTCCTTGTTTTGAAAAAGGAGATAGTTTGGTCACAGGAAGAAATTCTAATCCATGAGTCTGTGAAAAAAGGAAAGATAAGAATTCTTTACCTAATTCTATCTTCTGCCACCTACAAGGTATCCAGTTCTTCAAGAGTACTTTACAAAAGAAGATTGTGTTTTCAAAGCAAAATGGGATTTAAAAAAATATATACCTGGATGTTTGGAATGTAATATGGAAAGGCAAACAGGATGTTTCCCAACCTGAAAGCATACTTAACTGAAAGGTTCACCTTTTCAAATGCCCAGTTTATGGCAAATTTGAGCTACATTCTATTAGGCCAAGGTAGCCTTTTAATGAGTAAGAAAAACTGTCCTGTTGTTATGTATTCCTGACACTATACATCTGAGTTTTAAGGCCTACAATGTTTGGACATCAATTGCAAAATTGTAAAAGTTTCTCATATCTTTAAACTTACAACCTTTTTAAAGTGAGCTTATCAATATGAAAATTCTAAAGATTGTGCATATTTCATGGATATATTTTATCTTAAACTATTTTGTGATTGTTGGAGAATATAATTTTTTTGTATATTCAAATTGGAATTTTGTCACTCTCTTTTTTATTTCTCTCCCAAAACACTGTTTCTTCTTATGTTCAAGCTCTAATAATATTTATGTGTTCATGTGTAAATATAGATATATATTCGAACACACACATATGAGCTTAAAGTAAGTATTTTACTGATGCTTCTTGAAATGACAGTGTTTTAAGAAGGGACTATAGTCATGTAAGTTCACATAAAATCTTTTTGGTCTTTTTTTGGTTCAGTGTTTAGAAAATTCTTGATAATTTAGAATCTTCCACAATGGAAAGTAAAGCATTCTGTCACAAAAGCAGGGAGGATGAGACACAAGGTCAAAGGGCACTTTAGAAACAAACAGCTGGACCAGTTTATTTAAACAGATACAGGGATGGAGGAACTGACCTCTGTTTGACTTATAGTGGGAGGAGCAAGAATGTCATTTTATTACTTTGCCCAGAAGGAAAATGTTTTGGTATCTGAATTCACCCCAAAGCCATCTAAACACATGGCTTTGCTGTACGCAGCATAATTCCAAAGAGAGTACATATAAGATAGTCTAGGATAATGATAAAATACACTAACAAGAATCAAATATTGAGATGGTTTTAAGATCAAAGAGATGATTTTTTAAAAAACAAAATATTTTGCTATTAGTTATTTTTAGATAAAGATGTCCACCACGACCCCATAGAATAATGTGTGTTTCATATGAGTATAGGAATTGTAATTCACGAACATTCTGAGAGTTTACTATGTCCTATATGAGTTGATAATGTTCATTACCTTGAAAAAAAATTGTTTTAAAGTTTTCAAAAGTGAGAAGTGCCAAGCATATCTACTCATGTGGTCCCACAGTTTAGACAAAGTGATTAGGCATTCTTAGGTTTTCAATATTTTGTTCTTTTTATTTTATTTAATGAAAGGAGTCCCACCTTCCTATCTACATATCCTATAGGTAGCCTAGATCTGGTTGTCAATGACAACAAATGGTTATTGCTACTGAAAGAAAGGCAAATAGCATCTCGTACCTGTGGGCCCTTGGCTGAGGCTGTGGTGAGGAGTTTGCTCGCTGCTCGGGGACCAGAGCAGGGCTGGAATAACTGCACTGAGTGTTGTCCACAGAAGACGTTCCGAGACTCACAGATAAACCTCCGTGTAGTGAACAGAGAGTGGCCCAAGTGGTGAGTGGACTCAAAACCCTAACAAAACCAACATTCTAGAAGGACCTTCAGAATCACAAACGTTTCACCGAGGGAGAAGAGGGGAGAAGCCAATGGGGCATGATGGCTATAGTGTAAATATTTGAAAGGCTATCCTGAAGAAGTGAGATTAGAATTGTTTACCCCAAAGAGTCGTCCCGGTGAAAGCATTTTAGATCAAGTAAGGCAACGCCTCCTAACAGTTGCCTTGTCCATAGAGTGAATGGACGCTCAGGTAAGGCGGCGAGTACTGTATTACACACAGTGCAGCAGAGCCCACCCATCTACTTGGTGGGGATGTCAGAGAGGGGATTCAGGTGAGTGACCAAGCTAGGTGGCGGTTAAAGCCCTCTCCAAATCTGAGATGTAAGTTTCCTGTGATTCCATGGGTTTAATAGTCATGGATTCAAACCTGAGGAGGTTATTATGAACTGGTCTTTGGAAATCTGAATGTATGAGTATGAAGGAGGCAAGCGTTGGAATATAGATAACTCAGCTCACCGAACCTTCTTATGCACACCTTGGCTTGTCTATACACACAAGCAGTACAGTCATCAAAATGCCAGTCTACGCGATGTTCAGTCATGCTTATTCCCAGAATCAACAGTAGAGTTGTTGCCAGTGGTGTTTGGCTCAAAACCAGCTCATGTAAAAATACCTGTACAGTTCGGAATATTCTAGATGGGTGGCACAGTAGTGGCCACGCTCTTATTAGGGTATTGAGAGGGGATGCTGGCTATCATTTGCCAGCTGTGTGTCATTCAGCGAATTGTTAGCATCTCTGGGGTAACAGGTGACCTCAAATAGTCACTCAATTTCTCTGAGCCATGGCTTCTCATCTCATCTTAAAAAAAAAATGCTCTTCCTATTTTTAGATAAACAGTATAAATCATATCCATAAAATATTATGTTTTTAAAAGGACTGAAAGTTATCAGATGGAGTTCCTTCCATCTAAGAGCCTGCTATGAACAGAACCATAGATAAAGAACTGTTGTTGCTGTCTTACCTATGTTAGTTACTATGAAAATTACTTTAGGTATATGCAGAATATTAATATTAAATAATTTTCTAATTGGTCACACAGTGAAGGCAACTAATGAAAAAGCAGATTTTTTTTTTCATTTTAATTGGTTATTTCACATGGTGTTTGTGCTACACCTGTGCTTATAATGAGAATGGAGAATTAATCTAACCTTCTGCTCACATGAGTCCAATTTTCATGGTTTATACAAGATAATGATAACCTGATTTGCAACACAATTTGTGGTAAATCTGTGTTTTAAAGATTTTTATTAGCAGTGCAGGGGCTTCATATACAAGAACTGATATAATAGTATTGCCAATAAGAGCGTCAACGTGTCCTTTTAGTCAGATTCCAGTTTCATTATTTATTTTAATTACTTCTCAGATAATGAAAAACACATAAGGATATAAGATACTGAGCCTCTTAAAATGTCATGAAGTAGGTGCATTTTTATTTTAAAAACCTGTCCCTGTCTATATAGTGTTTGGTTTTGGGGAACCATTTTCCTGCCTAAAGTAGGCAGACTTACAAACTAAATTCATACTGGACTGTGGATCCTTTAATGATTAATAGTGCATTATTAAACTTTTCGTTGTGTTTTTTATGTGCTGCTCATGTTCAATATATTCAAATCTGAGTTGAGAACTAAAAGCAATTTACTATTTCAGAATCTAATACGTTGTGTTCATTTTCTGTATTTGATATGTAATTCTTAGTATTACGCAGTACAAACAGATCTTGAGTTAGAAATTTCATGAGCATGACTTTGGAGAGCTTATATTAACCACTTTAAAAAAAAATTTTTTTTCAGTGGCTAGCCACTTTTTGAGGGGCTACCAACATTATTAAAAAAACAAGTCTTAGGACACTTAAGTGACTTAAATGTCCTAATAAGATATTTATTGTAAATTTCCAGGACTAGTTGGAGAAATCAAGATTCTAAGTTCAATTAATGTATAGCTGTGACCTCGCCTTGACCTCAGACTTTGCATAAAGAGAAAAAAAAAAAAAAGCCACCCCAAGAAATCTCTACAAGGAATGCATTTCTCTGAAGTCCCCAGCAGTGTGAGTTAGTGGTGATAAACTCCAGACATTCTCTCATTTGATGGTGTGCTGCCATCCCAGTTCATTATCTTAATAGTGGGCATTAAAATAGAATTAGGTTTGCAAGAGGTAGAGAGGGTTTTGATAAAAAAAAAATTGTAAAAAAGAAGTCGGAGAACATAAGATTGAAATGTCACTAATTAGGAGAGGTAACAGATGCCCTTATGAACATCTCGCTCTCTCCACCAAATTTCGCCCCTTGCAATTGAAAAGAGTGGTGGCTAGTATTGTTTCCTGAAAACTCTGCTAATTCCCCCATGAAAAGATGAAATGGAAGTGTCCAACTGTGGTAAAACAGGCAAACATAAATCAACTCAGAAACCCCAAGCTTGTGCACTCAGAGGTCACTGGGGGTTACAGGTTTTGCAGCATGTGAAACTGCACACGGAGCAGGGGAGACAACCATTTTGCCCAGATCTAGCTTGGCTCTCACTGTGATTCATCTTCTGCTCTTCCTCCACCTCCCCCACCCCACCACTTTTTGGGTTTTGTTTTAAGAAATCATGATTTGCTTTGCTCTCTTGGTTACAGGTTTATTAATGCCCGGAGAAGAATAGTGCAGCCCATGATAGACCAGTCCAACCGAGCAGGCAAGTCCCCTATAGTGACTGTATTCAAGTCACGCAAGCGAAAACCATCCTCAAGCCATTCACCGGGAGGTCCGCTACCTGGTAAATAAACTGGGAGTGAGTGCTAGGAACGCCTGGCAATTAAAATGAAACCAGTTTCCTTTCATAACAACACTAATCAATTTAACATCATTATACAATGTTTGGCGAAAGTGGGGGAGAAAAAAAAAACAACAGAAAAAAGTAACTTAAATCATATGCTCAGTTACAATATTCTTTGTACACATTCAATATATTAATGTTATTTTTTTTCCTGAGTTTGCCTTCCCAGCTCTTTCTGCTACTATGACCACTCCCTGGTGCATGGCTTGGTGTGGAATTGCTGTAAACTTTATTACCTGTCAAAAGGGCAAAGGGGTCAGGATCGCTTGTGGGACTCAGTAAAGTTCAAAGACATTCAATGAGGTAGAGCTTTTGTGTGCTTTAATAACCCAAGGCAGCTTACTTCTGAAGCAGCTTTTCATGTACAGTTAAAACATGGGATTCAGGTAGTGGTATAAATACACGGCTCTTATTTCTCAGGCCTTCTCTTGTTAATATCCATCGTCTGGTGTTCAACTTTTTAAAAATAGCAGCATTTTTGTTTTGCTTTTTAATCTGAGCTTAAAATACCAATACTTCTATGGGATCCCGGCTTGCAGATTTAAAAATCCAAGAAACATCGTTCTAGGATTTGTTTCTGTATTGTAATATACCAGTGAGATCAAGAACAGTATTTCCTGGGGGTCATGTGGGTCTATACTTTCCTTATGAAATACTCGCTCATCTCAGAGAGAGTATTAGGAAAAACTATGTTAAACACCACATTGAGTCAGTACCTATTTAGTCATATTCCTGTAATTTTTTTTTCCTTTTAACACCCATTATGTGATCACCAGATGGAGACCCAAACATAAAGTTTCTATATCTTTACTGTTCTTTGAACACAATGTTTTAAAACTCAGTCACAAAGGTGTATAGAGCCGAAATTTCGCTATGAATGTTATAAAATTATACTCGCGTGGTATGTTGTCTCTTTCTTTCTGGCTGTGTCTTTCTCTCGTGGGGGCTGTTATTAAGAAGCTGTGTTCTGCACTTTTGTAGTAAGTCAAGGAACACCTTATAACCCCGACGGGCAGCCAATGGGAGGCTTCGTAATGGACGGCCAGCAGCACATGGGCATCAGGGCACCAGGTAAGACTGTTTTGTGACAGTTTCTCATTTTTAACTCCAAGGGTGTTACCCCCCCCCCCCCATCAGCACAGGTAAATTCACTTCATCCTTTGCTGTTATCTCCAGCTGCCTGCCTTGCCTGCCATCTGTGCATCTAAGATATTGCAGAGGGGAAGCCAGGATCTTTATGCACTGAAGATCTCACTGTTTCTCAATCCTCTGGAACCTGGTTTTTTTAAAAAGGGTCTTTTGGCACTATCTGTTGACTTTGCTCATTTTCTGGCCTCTTCTTGGATTTTTATCTCCCTTCTAGGACCTATGAGTGGAATGGGCATGAATATGGGCATGGAGGGGCAGTGGCACTACATGTAACCTTCATCTAGTTAACCAATCGCAAAGCCAGGGGGAAGTAAGTACAAATGGGGTCTTTGTTTTCACTTTGTCCTAGGAATATTTTTCCTCTTGCATTTTCTTACGTTCTCCTTGCCCATAGCTTCATGCTTGTTCATTCCTTTCCATTAAACTCCTGGTTTCTTGCTTCCTTCATTTTCTCCTTGGTTGTGATCAAGCTTTTAAGCTTATAAATACTGTGTATGATGTACATTTATCCTGTGTGTTGCTATTATACAGTACTGACCACATGACAAAACAAGAAACAGTCAGGAGGTGGGGGAGTGGGTTGTCATAGCAACAGACTGATTTGCAAAATGTAAGCAGTCTGCAGCAGTGCAAGGAGAGGAAAGAGCATGTCCCCAAAGTGTCATAAATCTGTCTAACCGCAGTTGATGCATGAGTTACATTTCTCCACTAACCTGCAAGACACCGAAAAGCCAAACAGAGACTTCTTTTAGGTAAAATAAACACTAGTTTTACCTAGGGTAAGTAAAGGCATATTTTGAGCTTCAGTCAACTAAACTTTGATTTTTTTTTTTCTTAGTTTATTCCTTTGTCTGTCCATCATAATGGGATTACGTGTGGCAGTGGAAAAAGGGAGAATACAAAATAGAGGTGTGCACAGCAGGCTGCAGGGCTTAGCCCAGGCTAATTGACTATATCCAAATTAAGTATGCCATCACTTGCAGTGTGACAAATGGATTTGACTTATTCAGTATACAAAAATAGAGATCATTAATGCAATCTTCAGTGGCAGGCCTAGTGAAGTGGGCCCAGGAAAACTGTCCCAGATTCTCGCTCTTGCATTTTCTCTCCTAAAAAGACACTCCAGCAATTCGTGTTCAAACAAGTAAAACTGTTTTGAACACCAAAGCTCTTGTTCACTTCCTAAATTACCCCTAATAGCATTGCTCTTGCTTTGTTTCTGAAATTAAAAGCAGTTATGTCGGAGTCTTGGTTGTGTCTCTGATTATATTAACACACTATTTAAAATCGCTGCTGAGGCCAAGGGTAATTCGTACTGGTCTTCCTCTCTGGGTATGAGTCAAATATAAGTTTAACAATTAGCTCTTGAAAACATTCCATTGAGCTCGGGAATGCAATAGTCTTATTACCTCATCATGGAATTCTCTAGCTTAGTTAATTTAAATATTGTTTCTTAGTTTCTGGGTCAATTAAATTTAAATGATGTATTTTATGCTTCGTGACCAATTAAATTAATAGGTTATTACAAAAAATATTATCATCTTTTTTGATTAAAGAGCTGTGGGTACAGTATATTTTATAAGCAATTTTCATTAGTTCCAAAATGTTCCTTTAGGCTAGATTAAGCAGCCATTCATTGCTAGAGCCTGGAGACCTTATTCGAAGGTGTTCATCGTATTCACAGTGCACTATTACTTAGAACTAAAGCCAATTGAACCTACTTAGCAATAGCGTTATGCCTTTCACCCTTGATGATTATGGAGCTTATAGCTCTCAGAAACAATACACCTGTCAGTTTCCATCAACTATAGCAATCCATGCAGAAGACAAGAGGCCCCTCAAAGCAGGAGGGGTATTGTTTTAGGTCCAATTTTTCTTATTGTTCTCAAAATCATTGTAAGGTGGACAGGGTTTTGTGAAGGCTTTCTTTCCCCAGCTCTAAGAAACCATGAGGAAGGAATTCATTGATAACTGTTATTGTTTTGTTTCGTTTTAATTTTTTAAAGTGCAGGGTTAGCTAAGTAATCAGCCTTCGTGAGCGTGTCTAGTTCAGTTTCATGGGAGATGTTGTGTGACCAGCGCAGTGGACTCTTGTACTCTTGGTAAAGAATGTTTCAGAGAACAAAAGTGCTTCTTGAGACCAGCCCTCAAATAACAGTTTTATTTTTTTTAATAAATAAGACCTCAGTAGGCTGACCTGATAACAGTGACAATGAAACGAAAATAGTCGCAAAATGTGAGTTTTCAGCATGACATTTCTCATTTTATTTTCTTCTATATGAATCAAAAGAATACTTTACGGAGCCATGTTCCCTTAATCACAATGTCCCCTGGCTTTCATGGGGTTGCCATAGCCAGAACCACACTATTGCGCTTTCATAATATTTTCTTTTTGTTTCTTTCTTTTGAATTTCTACAGGGCTGCAAAGTATGCCAGGGGAGTATGTAGCCCGGGGTGGTCCAATGGGTGTGAGTATGGGACAGCCAAGTTATACCCAACCCCAGATGCCCCCCCATCCTGCTCAGCTGCGTCATGGGCCCCCCATGCATACGTACATTCCTGGACACCCTCACCACCCAACAGTGATGATGCATGGAGGACCGCCCCACCCTGGAATGCCAATGTCAGCATCAAGCCCCACGGTTCTTAATACAGGAGACCCAGCAATGAGTGGACAAGTCATGGACATTCATGCTCAGTAACTTAAGGGAATAAGCGTTGTCTGCAATGGTGACTGATTGCAAATCATGTGTTTTCTGCAATGACTGTGGAGTTCCATTCTTGGCATCTACTTTGGACCAAGGAGCATCCCTAATTCTTCATAGGGACCCTTAAAAAGCAGGAAATACCGAAGTCAATTTGGGGGACATGCTAAATAACTATATAAGACATTAAGAGAACAAAGAGTGAAATATTGTAAATGCTATTATACTGTTATCCATATTACGTTGTTTCTTATAGATTTTTTAAGAAAAATGTGAAATTTTTCCACACTATGTGTGTTGTTTCCATAGCTCTTCACTTCCTCCAGAAGCCTCCTTACATTAAAAAGCCTTACAGTTATCCTGCAAGGGACAGGAAGGTCTGATTTGCAGGATTTTTAGAGCATTAAAATAACTATCAGGCAGAAGAATCTTTCTTCTCGCCTAGGATTTCAGCCATGCGCGCACTCTCTCTCTCTCTTTCTCTCTTTCTCTTTCTCTCTCTTTTCCTCTCTCCCTCTCTCTAGCCTGGGGCTTGAATTTGCATGTCTAATTCATTTACTCACCATATTTGAATTGGCCTGAACAGATGTAAATCGGGAAGGATGGGAAAAACTGCAGTCATCAACAATGATTAATCAGCTGTTGCAGGCAGTGTCTTAAGGAGACTGGTAGGAGGAGGCATGGAAACCAAAAGGCCGTGTGTTTAGAAGCCTAATTGTCACATCAAGCATCATTGTCCCCATGCAACAACCACCACCTTATACATCACTTCCTGTTTTATGCAGCTCAAAAACATAGACTGAAGATTTATTTTTAATATGTTGACTTTATTTCTGAGCAAAGCATCGGTCATGTGTGTATTTTTCCATAGTCCCACCTTGGAGCATTTATGTAGACATTGTAAATAAATTTTGTGCAAAAAGGACTGGAAAAATGAACTGTATTATTGCAATTTTTTTTGTAAAAGTAGCAGTTTGGTATGAGTTGGCATGCATACAAGATTTACTAAGTGGGATAAGCTAATTATACTTTTTGTTGTGGATAAACAAATGCTTGTTGATAGCCTTTTTCTATCAAGAAACCAAGGAGCTAATTATTAATAACAATCATTGCACACTGAGTCTTAGCATTTCTGACGGAAACAGTTTGGATTGTATAATAACGCCAAGCCCAGTTGTAGTCGTTTGAGTGCAGTAATGAAATCTGAATCTAAAATAAAAACAAGATTATTTTTGTCATGCTGACTCCACTGCTTGAAAAATTTGTTTACTGCCCCCCAAATTTTTAATGATTAATGCAGTAAATATACAAATTAATTTTAGTTCCCTAAGACATATACGTACTTGAAAATTTTAACCACGAAGTAAATTATTTAATAATAGTCACT